>NW_008236761.1:853217-856143 GCF_000691975.1 Corvus brachyrhynchos | reverse complement strand
CCCCTCTGGGCTTTGGCCCCGGGCGGGGACCCAGGGGCAGCCACAGCTTCTCTGGGCACCCTGTGCCAGGGCCTGCCCACCCTCCCAGGGAAGAATTTCTTACAAACATTTGATCTAAATCTCCCTTCTTCCAGCTTAAAACCATTCCCTTGTCCTCTCATTATCTGCCTGTGTAAAAAATAACTATCCATCTTTTTTACAAATGGATTTCTAGTTTTCTCTTAGTTCACTGTTGTGCCCATAGCGAAAAGGACAGGAGGTGAGTGAATTACGGGGGGAGAAAACCTGGGCAGCAGGAGAACAACTCTTGAAGCTTAAGTTGAGTTACATTTTTGTCCAGGTAATGCTTGAACATTCCTGTTGGTCAGAGAAACAAGGCCTTGGGTACAGAAGGCTAGAAATAAAATACTGTTAGGTATAGCAAGCTCCAAAATTCATTCAACTGCCTTGAAGTAACTCTGTGAAATGTCCTTAACTGTTCATACACTTTTCGAATTTACAAAAGTGGGTTGGAGGGGCCTGTCTTGCTGCTGTTACATGGTGGAGGCCACTCTGCTCTGTCCTGGGCTGTGTTTACTGTAAGTAAAGCTGCTGCTCTGTAGAAATAAATGTGTGGAAATGAAGCTCTCTGAGTGTGGAAGGCAGTTATCCATTCACCTCTGGGAAACACTGCAAAACAGTATTATAAAAGATAACAGTATTATCTTTGTGTGGTTGGGGTTATTGCTTAGGTGCCTGGGCACCTTGCAGGTGAAGGGTTTGGGCTGTTTTTAGGGGCTGGAAAATACTAATTTGTGGATTCATTTGGTTTGGGGAAAGCAACTGCTCCAGTCATTTAAGAATCGAATAGCTGAAAAATCAAAAGAAGAGGACTGGGTAGCTTTGAGGTCTGGGTAGCTTTTGCCAGTTGTGTAGGTGGTTCTATTAAGAATCCCTCAGCAAATTCCCCCACTCCTGCAGGGCTGTTATTTAAATAATCAATGATTCCTTAACACAGAAGTCTTCCTGTCAACAAAACATGCCACTTAATCTTTGTGATGCCTGAAATAACGTAGTTAAATTGATCTGTCAGGGACAAATAGAGCCGTAACTGTGTTGCAATTATTATGCCCTGCCTTACCTTAAAAAGATTCCTCACTTGTTTCCCCTGACCTCTTTGGACTAATCAATTTTTATACATTTCAGCCTGTAAAATTCCTTTCTTTGAGAGCAAACTGAACGTGTACTGCAAAGCAGCTGCTTCACCTCCATGTCAGCCATGAAGCCAAGAGTAATTCTATACTGTGTGGGGCTCGGAGAGCGGGGGAATCCCTTTGGTGTCTGTAATCCCACTGCCGTTCCAGTTTTCAGAGGTGCTGCAGGGCTTGAATTCACAATCCCAGGAAACACACGTCATGTCTTAGGCACAGTGAAATAATTGTCCCTGTTAACAGTGCTAACAAGGATGGGGCTTTGGCCCATTAAGGATAGTCTTGTGGATTCTTTTTGCTTGTGCTTTGTAACACCCCATCCAATCCAGGTTCAGCCACTTCTGTGGCCGTGAAGGGTTTTTAGGGAGTTCTTGTTGTTGCTAATCCCATTTTGCAAACAATATTCTCTCCCTCTCTCCTTGCAGTCTGCAATCATTAACAGGATCCAGTGTAGGATTGTGGCTTTAGACCTCCGAGGCCATGGTAAGTCAAAGAAATAAGTCGAGTTAAATCAGTGTGTTACACACTCCCAGTTTTTAAAGGAGATGCAATGAATTCCTCACAGGATGACTAGGGAAACATCCTTAAGGTATCCCAATTTGGATTCGAAAGCAGGGATGGAAGACTGGCTTCTGTCAGAAGCTGAGACCCCCTCAACTTTTGTGCGAGACAGTGGTGGACTAGTTCCTTCCACCAAGCCCTCATTCAGATTTCCATAACCTAGAGGTGGTCTTTGCCATGAGAAACAAGGGCTGTTCTTTCATTTTAACATCCATTAAGAACAGTTACGGGCAGTGTTTCCTACCCATAGTACCAAGTGTTCCTGTTAATTCTGTGTTTCTTAATTATTCATGTTCATTGCAGTAGGCTTGCTCTACATATCTGTGCCTAAAGCTTTGTACAGTCACTGCTCTAAGTCCTGAGGGGGCCTGAAGTTTTTCAACTTAAGTGAACTTAACTTGGGTTGGGTTTTTTTCAGGAGAAACGAAAGTAAGGAATCCCGAAGATCTGTCTGCAGAGACTATGTCGAAGTAAGGAAACTTACGCTGATTTCCCTTTTCACAAAGCTCCATTTTCTTTCCTTGGCTGAACAATAAACTACTTGAGGGCACACAGCCTTCATTCAAAGGAGCTGGAAGATAGTTTAATTTCATGTGATCCTGGTAGTTATCTCTTCTTTATCTTCCATTCTGGGGCAGTTTGAAATTACGTCTCTCCCGGCTGAGTCAGATTCCGAACTGGTGGTGTTCTCCAGGTACTCTGAGTTTTTAAACAGTGAGCACTTCAAACCTGCAGCATGCTGTAACACTTGCCAAAGAGTTCCTAATGGAGGTGGACTGCTTTCCTTAGACATCCATGGGGTATTTTAGCCTGAAATCACCAGTTTGGCTCTTTTTGGAACGAGTGTTCAGAGCGGGCCCGCGTTGGCCTGGTGACAGTCCCAAAGTCTGGGTCACAGGCACAGGATTTTCAAGCATAGAGTTGCTTTTTCAAGCTGTCATGACCCGCTTTGGCATGCAAATCCATCCCCCTCTTGACAAAACTGTAAGAAAAACAAATACCCACTGCTAAGTACATTATGTTCTGCCCATATTTAGTACAAAGAGACTCTTTGCTGTGACTACAACTAAATGATGAAGGATTTTGTAACCTTCCCATGGACAAATCCACTTGGTTTGTTGAGGGGAGGCCATGTGTGAAATGTATTCTGACTTCCATTGTATACCTTATTCCTG
>NW_008236761.1:836866-853202 GCF_000691975.1 Corvus brachyrhynchos | reverse complement strand
GATCCTGATGTGTAACTGTCCTGAGGAGATGCCGGATTAAATAATTAGAATATTTTAGATCTGGAGCAGCACTGCTCCCACTGGGGGGAAAGCAAGTTCCTTTTGTTTTGAAACCTTCCCCTCTTCTTAGCAATAAGCTTGAAACTTAGTCCTGACTATCTTTTAAATAGGAGCCTTAAATTATAACTGGTTTTCATGTTTGTTCTTTTAAATCAAATCCTCAAGCAATTTTCTCTAGCAGAGCAAATAAGCTGGTCAGCCCGTTCATTTCTTCACTTGTTTTCTATTTCCAATACTGCTCAGTTCTCAGGTTCCTCTGAATGGTTGTAGTCAGGAAAGCCAGTTGGGGTGTCTTTAAACTGCTCTTCAGTAGATTTCAGTCGTTAGTTCTGCTGCTGTTTTGGGGTTTGAGAATCATACTAGCCAGCTTTCCCGTCCTGGGAAAAGTGTCAAGTGACAGCTTCAGTTTAAAGTAGGTGTGCTGTGGAAAGGATGGGGAAATTTCCCCTTGCCTTGTGGCATCTGTGTTCATAGAGAGTCTCAATCTTTTTGCTCGTGCTCAGTGTTGTTCATCTTTGCCATGGTCAGTAGGGCCCAGTTATTTTTCTCTCTCTAATTCCAGTTTCTTCTTTTCAGTACAATTAATTTCTTGGTTTGTGCTTCCATGCAAGATGATTTGACAGCTTTTCCTCACCTTTTATTTAACATTCCCACCAGCAAGTGTCAACCTAAAATGTCTTCTACAAGGAATCACAGAATTTGGGTGGGAAGGGACTATAAATTTCAGCCACATGGGCAAGGACACCTTCCACTAGACCAGTTTGCTTGAATTTCTTTTAAATTTGTATCTTTTAAATGAGGATTTTCTGCTAATAAAAAGAGAAATTACATGGATGATCAGGAAAGCATTGGCTTGCAGGGTTTCCTGCATTGGTACTAAGATGAAGCAGTGACAGGAGAATAAACTTATCTGTTGCCTGCGGGTTAGAAGAGGCTTTGGAGCTGCACACCCGTCTCGGGGGTGTCCCTTGTCCTCCCCTGGAGGTGGAGGTGCCATCCATGGTTTGCTCTCCCTTGGCAGAGACGTGGGGAACGTGGTGGAAGCGCTGTACGGGGACCTGCCCCCGCCCATCATGTTGATTGGGCACAGCATGGGGGGGGCCATCGCCGTGCACACGGCCGTCGCCAACCTGGTGCCGAGTTTGCTGGGGCTCTGCATGATCGACGTTGTGGAAGGTGAGTGTGGGTGCCCCCAGAGGCTTTCAGCCCTTCAGGTGGGCTTCTGCCTTCCCCCTCTTCTCTTCGCCCCAAATCCCTGAATACAGAAAGTTTTGCCCCATTGTTAAACCAATTCCATTCTACTAACAGATCCTACCCACACAAAAATCTTTCCAGTGTGACCCTTCCTTTTCGTTTTCCCAGCTGGACTCTCTGTTTGCTTTTTTCCTGCTAATTTCACAGAATCAGAGAATCAGCTAGGTTGGAAAAGACCTCTGAGATCATCGAGTCCAACCTATGAACCTAACACCACCTTGTCAACTAGACCATGGAACTAATTCCTTTGAAACACTTTCTTGGTGGGGAAGACTGTGGCTTTTGCTGTAGTGCTTGGTGCTGATAAATATTTGCTGCTCTTAATATCTGAACATCCTACCTATTCAAATAGTAATTTTCCAATGTGACTGTTGGCTCAGAAATACTATCTGTACTTTCCTTAGCATTATATCCCCAGGGAGCTCCAGCTCTCTCTGAGGGTGTTGCAGCCAGTTGTGTATAGAGGGATGTGGCAATAATTTCATCAGATGCCATGAAGTTGATGTAGATGATGTCATTTGCTTTTAGGTACAGCCATGGATGCCTTGAACAGCATGCAGAACTTCCTAAGGAGTCGTCCCAAAACATTCAAGTCACTTGAGAATGCCATTGAGTGGAGGTAAGGCTTGGGCTCAGTCACTCGAATCAGTTGTCTTTGTAGCTTGACTCCAGAAGGAAACTAAGTTTATATACCTTGGCTGTTTACAGGCCCTCTCCCAGCCCCCTGGCATGGGTTTAACCCTGTTTCACTGTTTCCCCACCAGCACTTCTCCCTCTTTCTCACAGTTACAGTGACAACGGGAGGTCCACATAAGTTGAGCGTGAGCCACTGTGAGACCAGGAGCTGTGGGAATGGTTTGGGGAAATCCTGAGCTGTAGAGGAGTTTAACTCCTGTTTCTGGGCCTGCTGGTTCTTGAAGCTCTTCAGTAAATATTTCTGTCTGTCTTCTGATTATTTTTTTTTCCTAGTGTAAAAAGTGGACAGATAAGAAATCTCGAATCTGCCAGAGTTTCTATGGTCGGTCAAGTCAAACAGTAGGTGGCTTTTGGTTTATTTTTAAATAATTTTTTCTGTTTTACAATACTATTGCTGCATAAGTGCACTTGAAAGTGAAAATTTCTTCAAGCAAAATTGCTGAACACCTTAGGTTTAATCCTGGGTGGTTTTTTGGTTTGGAATTTTTTCTTTCGTCAGGGAATCAGTTTCTGGTTTTATTTTCACAGGTGCGAAGGGGCTGCCAGTCCTGAATGCCCTAAAGCCATAGTAGAGGGAATTATTGAGGAAGAGGAGGAGGAGGATGAGGATGAGGAAGGGGGAGGCTCTGTCAACAAAAGGAAGAAAGAGGATGACACAGAGGTAGGGAGTTCGTTACTGTGTTTTCAGCTTCCCCTGCAAGAGCAGTCACCTGTAGTTATCCAAATCATTCTGGTATGAAAGGGAGCCACTCCAGGGAGAGAAAACTGAATGAGAGCCAAGTCGAAATGTTCAGACAATTTGTGAGCTATTTGTGGCAGTAAGAAGTAGCAAATTGATTGCCCTGAATCCTTCAGTCTTCTCCTGAAGGCTCTTCTCTTCTTGGTGTAGTTCCTGCTTTTTTTTTCTGACTTTCTTGTTCCTTACTCAGGTACTTTGCTTTGGAGAGATACTTAGAAGCAAGGAGGGTCATCCCTGGAAGTATGTAATCCACCAGAGGGAGCCAGTATTTTTTTATTTTTTATATCTATATACTTATGCATTTCCAAGTGGCTCCCTGAGTTGGTTTTCTTTCTGCTGTTTTACTGATCACTAATGCAGAGCTCTCTCTCCTCCCTGCAGACAAAGAAGGAGCATTTATACACGTGGCGAATCGAACTGGCCAAAACAGAAAAGTACTGGGATGGCTGGTTCAGGGGTTTATCCAACCTCTTCCTAAGCTGTCCGACTCCAAAGCTTTTGCTTTTAGCTGGTACGTGTCTCTTCCAGTCCTGGTGAGCACTTGAGTGATGTCCCACTTGTATTTCAGAGGACAGGGTCAGCATTGGGCTACAGTGTTTCCAGGGAATACCTGGGCTTCTCTGTGTCTCTTAAAATAGTGTGGAGTGATTTGAACTTTTCAAGTGAAAGTCAAATACAGCTGTAAGCCCTTTTTGTACCTTAATAGGAAATACAGCAAGTAAATATCCTTTTAAGTTGTAGGGAGGGCTGTGCTCTTGCATTTTTTGGCTGTGTTTCTTTCCTGTCACTTTACTTTCTTGAGGTGCAGCAGTGAAATGTCATTGTTGTGGGTGTCAGAGGTGTTTATTTTCTGTTTTTCAAGCTAAGGTCTCTTTAAAATATGGAGTAAAGCCTGGCTCAGAGAGTTGTGTTCTCTCTGGCTTTTCTCCAATACATTTGTTTATTTGATTGTAGGTGTTGACAGGCTGGACAAAGATCTGACCATTGGACAGATGCAAGGTAAATATTTAATATTGTTACTGCAGCCTTACTGTAGTGCTCTTTTTGCATGACAGCTTGTTGCTATGGGTACAGTCAATATCCTAACAAATGGGCATTAAAGAATTAGTCCATCCCCAAGTGTTCTCTAACTGTGGTCCAGGAGAGGTGGGGAAGGTGAGGAGGGAAAGGTTCAGTTTGAAGGGCCGTTGCCATGGGTTTTGTTCAATCTAGTGTTCGATGCTCCCAGCAGTGGAGCTGCCACACTTCTCTTGCATGAGAGTGATTGTCTGTGAGGGCTTCCTTCTAATCCATTTTTTCCCTTTCTAGCTACATTTCTGATGTTCCTAGCTAGAGCACCTGGGACCATCCAAAACTGTCCCATCTTCCAGTGTTTCTGGCAGACAGCAGACCAAGATTAAGCATCTTCATTCATGTTTTGGGTTGGGTTTTCCCCCCCCATCCCGGCTTTCCAGAGCAACCAGTACTGGAAAGTAGCATTGGATAGCAGGATAAATGTTACCTTAAGGTAAATCTGATAACAGTTCCAACTCTGACACTTGCCTGCATTGAGAAGCTCTGAGAAGTTCAGCTTCATTTTAACTCCTGGGAACCTGCTCTAGTTACACCTCAGGAAGGTGAATTAAGCAGCTGGTCCATGTTTTCTTTGGAGCCAGCGGTTGTGTACGGTGTAGAGTCTGCTGAGACCTCCTGCCATCCTGGGGCCTCTTTTCCAGCTACATTTAGTGAGATTAGTTGGTACAGAACGTGAGATCCATGTGCTGACTCTCTCAATCCACAGGGAAATTCCAGATGCAGGTCCTCCCACAGTGTGGCCACGCAGTCCATGAAGATGCTCCAGACAAGGTGAGCCCCACCGTGGGGTTGAAGCTACATAAGCCATGGTCTGAAATGCAAAAATGGATCTGTTCATTACCATGGAGCAGAGATCATACTTCAGGGGCATTTTTTGGCACAACAACTGGCTTTCACAAGCAGCTTGGATTTTTTAGCTGTCTGGAAAGCTCTGGCTAAGACGTTATGTGCCACAGGGCTGGGTTATGGATTTAACTCTCAGGCTCGTGGTGATGTACCTAATTCTACCCATGTGGAGTGTGGATTTCTCCTCTCTTCCTTTCCTCATGCAGTTCCCCACTATCCCTTGCACTAAGCTGCAGCTTTAGGGGTTGGTCTGTGTTTTGTTGAGTTGGGTGGCTCACATTTTCCAAATAGAAACCAAATGTTCCTGAAGCAGCTTTGACAGAGCAGTGCTGCTTCTGGGCATTGCTGGAGTTTGTTTCCAGATGGAATCTGGAATGTGGTGCAGCCAGTGGAGCCTGTGGTTGGGAGCACATCTGGTTTTAAAGCTCATTCTGCACTGACAGCTGCGTTAAAACTCAGCCTTTCTGTGCTTGACTTTACCTGTCTGAAATAGGTATTTTTATCTAAACACACTGAGTTCTTAAGTTGTTACTCTTTTTTCATACATTCTAAGCAGTATTGAACAGATTGGGTGAGGCTTGGAGCAGCCTGGTCTAGTGGAAGGTGTCCCTGCCCATGGCAGGGGGTGGAACTGGATGAGCTCTAATGTCCCTCCCAACCGAAACCATTCCAAGTCACCGTCTTGCATCCTGAATTTACCTTTTCTCCCTGCTAAACTTAGACATTGTTTTAAGAATTACCGAAATGGCTGGACAAAAAGTTTGGTCACTTCTTGATGGCAGGCTCAGTGTCTGAGTACAGCTGGAAGGGTCTTACACAGAGCTCTTGTTTTAAAGGAGCAAACTCGATTCAGCAAGAGAACCCTGAGGACATGAACTGTTGTTGGAAATACTGCAGGCTTTGAAAACTGACTGGCTTTGCTGTTCTCTTTGTGTCCCTTTAAATCCTGAGCGATGTTTTTCCCTTCCCTCAGGTTGCTGAAGCTGTTGCGACATTCCTGATCCGTCATAGGTTTACAGAGCCCATCGGTGGATTCCAGTGGTAAGGCTCCATGGAGCTGTGTCCTGCTCTCACTGCCTGTTTGGCTCTCGAGGTGGGAGGTTGGAATTCTAGCATGGTGCTAAAAACCACAGATAAACAAACAGCTCTGAATCACAGCCAGTAATACATTTGGTGTTTGTGTTCCCTTTAAACTTCTCATGTATTTACATGTGCTGATGAAACCTCCTTCCTTGCAAGGGAGGAGCAAAGCTGATTTCTTTCTTTATAGCCTGCCAGAAGGCAAAATGACAAATTTTATGGCATTTAGCTTAAATAGTATTTTAGTAAGTAACCAAGGCCCTGTGGTGTGGAAACAACTTGCATCACACTCCCTTGGCCAGGAAATACTGGTGAGATGAGGCAGGTAAAGCTGTGTGCTTCACTTTGCAGACTTTCCTTACTTATCTCATGTGTTTTCTTATCAAAATGGCCTGTGGAAGCCAGGCCTCTGTGATCAGCCAGGCAGTGAGAGAAGGGTGTGATTGATATGGTTGGTAGGAAAAACTCCCAAAGTCTTACTTACAGCACCATGAAGCGTAGACCTCACAGAAGGTGCTGATTTCTTTTAGGATCATATTTCAGGTGAGTGGTACAATAAGCCTGTTTCTTAAGCAGTCCTGAAAAGTCTTCCCGCTTTTAGCTAAGAATTCCTCTACAAAAGCTGGAAACCCCAGAAAGTGTGATGCTAGAGTGGCAATGCTAAAGAGGTATTGCTGCACAACATCTACATTTATTTTTGTCTTTATCTTGTCCCTTGGGGTTGAAACTGTAGGAATGCAGGACTGTGGACTGCATGTTTTAAATCCAGTGAAAGGATATAGTGTAGGTTGATGTGTAAATAGGGAGAGAGGGAGAAGACCAAAGGACTTTACAGCTAAATTTAGGTTGTTGCCGAGTTTGCAGAGAATACCTTGATGCTAACACGGGGTCTTTCTTCCACTCTCTTTTTTGCCTCCTAGTGTGTTTCCTGCTTGTTAATATCCTGGTGTTCTCCAGCACTGATTCCCATTGTAAATAAACTGCACCAGAGGCCACTGTGATGTATCCATATCCTCTCATCTCCCAGTCCAGCAGCAGTGAGAAGTTGATGTGAGATTCCTCCCCTAGAACTAGTTCTCCAGAATATCTAAATTCTTAGGGACTTCCTTGCTGGGAAGCAGCTTCTACTGAAGACCATGAAAAGCTCTTCAGGCCCTTGGAAGTGGGATCCTCTTCTCTGCTGCCACAAGGAAAGACCTCCTGGAATCCCATGCAGTCGATCATACCAATCTCCATCAATTCTCAGACTTTCTTGGACCCAACTGCAGAAGGGCTGTTGGCAGTCCAGATTCACTGAGGGCATTGCAGCACAGCCAAAGGCTTCAGGATTTCTCTGTGGAATCGTAGAATCATCTTGGAAGTGCCCCTTAGGTTTGGGTTTTATATATACACTTTTTTTTCCCCTAAAGCAGACGAGGAATTGGCTTCATTGGGAGCTCAGGTTTCACCTCACCGGCACCAGCCTTTGGGGTTAAGCTGTGGGAAGAGCCTGGAGGCCACTTTCCTGGGCAAAGTTGGATGGGATTGTAAATCAAAAAGGTGAGGGGGGGACCGTGAGCTCCATTTCAGAGTCATGCAGCTTTTCTAGTTCTCATTTCAAGTCCTCTCTGGGAAGAAGAGCCTGGATAACTCCATCTACTGCAGACACATCCCAGGCCAGAGGACTCTGAACCTGCATTTATGGGGAAGACCCAAGAGCAGCAGGGACAATGTGGTCAACAGGCAGTTTGGCTGCTTTCTGCCCCTGGAATGTGTTTGTTCTTCCCTTCTTGTAGCTGCCACACACAGCTGAGCACAGATCAGCGCCTTTGGGATGGAGAGACGTGGAACGGGCTGTAGGAAAAACCCTGGGAGAGCTTGGAGTCAGTCCTGCTGATGTTGATGCAGAGGTGTAGGCAGCTGTTCCCCGCAGTATCAGAGGAAGGACCTTGTTTCCACTGTTGCTTCCTAGATCATTTTGCTGCCTGCCTTCCAGAATTCCATGTGCATAGAGCTTTTCTTCAGGGTTCAGTTATCCACAGACAGTTTGTGGGCTTGCTTTCACCTAAGAGTCACTCTAGAGTGTAACAGCAGACACAGTTTGGAGCAGTTTTCCTCAATATTTTGCTGGTGGATGTCCGAAATCCCCTTTTTTGCCTGGTGTCCATAATCCCTTGCTGCTGTCCGATGATTTTAACCCTGCTTTGCCAAGGCAAAGTTCTGGGGTCATTTGGGAGCTGCCCTGTGCATCCCATGACAAGAGCCATCAGGAATTCTTGGCATTTGAGTGGTGCAGATGGGGCAAAGGGTTTAGCCCTGGCCTTGGGCCTGGTGGAGATCCACTTAGCTCTGATTCACCGGGCACAGCAGCCCCGTGGCCTTGCTCTGTGTCCCTTCCCTGACACATCAGGACGGGAAGCACCTGGATTAGAGACAGGAAAGCCTCATTCCAGAGAGGAATGCCCTCCTGGCACTTTGGCCATCGGCACTCAGGTGTTACAAGAGCAACTGCTGGCTCTCTGCACTTCCCTCTGTGAGTCACCATGTTAATTACTGCATTAATTTGATGTAGCATCCACGCTGGTTTAGTTCCTGATGGATTCAATGGATCTTCAGTAGCTGAGATGCAAAATAGCTCTTTCCCCAGCCATGTCCCCAAAATGGGCAAAATTCTCTTTTCCAGGCAACTATTTTGTTCAGATTGTTAGGGATTAAATAATCCAGTGTGTATATCCAGAGTCTCACTTCCCGGGATCATACTCATGAATGATCGTGGTGAAGTCACATTCCTCTGTGGTGAAATAACTCGGAGAGTCTGACGTGGAGTGATTCCTTGTGTTATCCCTTTGGTTTGTGAGGTTGTAAAAAAGCCCAACCAAACAGAACCCTCCTTGGAAAGCAAATCAGTTTTGTGTTCTGTAGAAGCACCACTGGAAAAGGAATGATTTCTGAAATCCTGTGGGCTCCCCGGGATTCTCTTTTGTTGTTAACATTGAGTGAGTGAAAAGAAAATAAATCTTTCAAGAGCCTGTTTAATTGAATGGTGCGTCGCTCCGTGCCAGCTCCCAGCCCCCAGCCCTGCCTTGCCCAGGATAGGTGGCTGTTCAGGGACTCATGTGGTACTGGATTAAAAAAATGGATTCCAGGGACAGCAGCAGCACTGTGGGGGTGGGGGAAAGGGAAATTCCTTTCGGCTCTGTCAAGCCATGTACATTTTTGAGACTGTACTTTTGTCTGAGAAATATTAATGCTCCTGCTGCAGTTTCCAGGGGGCTGCAGGCTGGGATAAATGGCATTTGGTGAAGGATACACAGGCTGTGGTAAAAGTAACTGCAGAGAGAAGGAATCTTCTCTTTGGCTCACGAGAAACAGGGACATAGAGAAATTCCCCCCAAAAACTTCCAGCTTTGCATTTTTCCTGCAAGAAAGCCTTTGGATTACTTAGAAACCTCTCTTGGTTTTGTTTCACTTGTCAGATTGAGGATCAGTGACAACTTTCCCAATGGAAGATCCCAAGGCTTGGCAGGAGCAGGAGATGTACTTTAGGATGCTGATTTGTTGCAGGCTTCATTTTAGTTGAATAAATTAAAGAAAGAAATGTCTAAGACCTAGGATGAGTTTTGCCAGATTATGTGCACTGGACAAAGCCATCAGGGACTTGCAGATGATTGGAGCATTGGGATTGTTGGAAAAAGATTATTTCCTGTATTGCCAAAGCAGGTTTGAACTCTTGCTTTGAATAAATCAACCCCTGAGTAAGGAATTAAACTCAGGCCTGGGACTGTCCAGCCAGAATTTTCCCCTTTTGGCAAGGGAAGGGCCTGGACAACCTGAGGAAGCCCATTCCAGCCCTGTTTTCCACGTGTTTGTGATTTGCAAGCAGTGTTGGGATGACTTGCAAAAGGTGGAGCTGGGCAACACAGACCTTGGAAAATCCCCCCAGGAGGGTCGACTGGGTATTAGGAAAAAGGTTTTTTACAATTTAGGCCCTGGCACAGGTTGCCCAGAGAAGCTGTGGCTACCCCTGGATCCCTGGAAGTGTCCAAGGCCAAGTTGGACGGGGCTTGGAGCAACCTGGGGTAGTGGAAGTTGTCCCTGCCATGGCAGGGGGTGGCACTGGATGGGCTTTAAGGTTGTTCTGTACCCAAATTATTCTGATTCTGTGACCTTAGCACTGACATTTTTCGTCTTCTCCACTACTGCCTTTTCTTTTGGGAGCAGGAAGGCCTGCGAAAAGGGCTGTGTGGAGGTGCCTGGCAACCAGCTGTTCACTGGTTTGAACTGGTCATCAACACTCCTGGAAATCTAGACCTGGATCTTTAGGCAAGGTCAAAAAATTGAGCTTATGGCTTGTCACTTCCAAGAAATCTTGGCCCTAGTGCATTCTCCCACCCGTCTCTGAGCCTGGCGCTCTGCTCACAGCCTGGAAGTGCCCTTTGTGTTGCCCAGACCTGCATCCCTTGGTTGTGTCATCCGTCCCACGATGCTGCACCCTTTGGTGGCATCCAACATGGCGGGAATGGGATCGGCTGTTTGCTCCAAGTTTTGCTGCCAGATGCTTGGCCAGTTGTGGCTGAGCTTTCCCAGTGTGGCAGGGTGACCTCTTGCCACGTGCTGCTGTTTCCAGAAGGAAAATGTGTGTGTGTGTGTGTGTGTGTGCGCGTCAGTTCTCTGGAGACCACACGCTGTGTCCCATGTCAGCCTCATCCTGGTCTTGTCTTGTTCTGTGTCTGTTTCCCTCGCCTACAAATAAAGCATTTGTGAAAAGCCTGGAGTAGGAATTCCTGCTTTCCCTTTAGCTGTGATTCTTGGGCTCCTCGGAGCAGCCTGTGGAGGAAGGGGGTTGATCCAGCTGTTCCTGTGCCAGACCCAACCCTTGGGTTTTTCTGGTGACTCACGGAAGCCTCTTGTCGTCTAAAATGCTGCCCCATCCCTTCCCTGCACCCCAGTGTGGGGAGGAGGGGGGAGTTTAGCCACAGCTTTCGCTTTTCCCCCTCCTTTCCGTGACCAGTGACTCCCACGTGTACAGAAACATCTGGAAGTAATAAACCCCAGCACTGGGGCTGGTAAGTAACCTGTGCTCTGTTCAGCCTTCTCTGAGTCCTGTGGTCGTTGTTCCTGGCTGAAAAGCAGGAACTGGGAGAAACTGGAAATCTTCCAGGCTGTTTTACATTCAGGCAGGTTTAACAACCCCAAAGGGCTGCTGGAGCCTCTTCCCAGTGCTCCAGCTCCTGCTGTCCTGCCCAAATGCTCCTTGCAGCTCACCCCCTATCCCTGTGTGCCTACGGAAAGGTTAATCCACGGCTGGATGAACACAGCCAAGGAGTGATAAACGCACATTTTTGAACCCAAAGCAAGCAGGAGAGCCTTGGGAGAGGTCTGCCTGCCGTTTCTATCCCCCTCCCCGATTTTTTGTCCTTTTCCTGCAAGCTGGGATAGAGGCCAACAGGTGACATGGTGACTTAGACCTCCCTGGGAAGCTGGGTTTCCATCCTGGAGGATTTGAATCTCATCCAAATGTCACCTAGATGAGTGTCTCGGTTTAGAGACAAGTTTAGGAGAAAAACGCTCTGGAATGAGTGTTTCATCTAAAAAAAAAAGGGTTCCAACAATCCCTTTCTGCCAATAGGAGATTAACACTAGTGAAAACCCCCCAATCGTTTATTGACAGAGTGCCCACACGGCGCGGAAAAAGAAAATGAATAAATGCCAGATATTGAATTGTCCGACCTTACCACCGCCGCCCCCCCACCCCCCCATACCCACACACACCGGATAAAAACCACCAAAACCAAAAACAAACCAACCCCTCCTCCCAAAACAAACAAACAACAACAACAACAACAAAAAACCAAACAAAAAAAAACAACTAAAACCCCCCCAAAACAACAACAAAATTTCAGGGAAAGGAAAAAAAACCACGACGGCGCAACGTGCTGGAGAAGAAAAAAAAATGGCGCCGGCTCCTGTCTCAGGGAAGGAAAAAAACCAAAGGGTTCACGCAGCAAAAACAGGCAAAACAGATGGGAACCTGGTGAATCCCTGGCGTGGGTCCCCTCCTCACAGCAGATGAAGCCGGTGGATTTGGTGTCCTTTCTCTCGTTGGCTCGGCTGTCCCGAGCTCTGGGGCCGGGGCGGAGCGGCCCCTCTCCGTCCCGCCGGCCCCCGGCCTGCGCGTCTCCCGCGACCTCCGATCCCGGACCAAAACCAACCCGAACAGTTCAGGGGGAAAAAAAAAAGCTGCCGAAGGATTGCTCCTACAGTCTCCAAAGCCAGAAAAAAAGGAAAAAAAAAAAAAACCTTCTTGCCTAAGCTAACAAAACCCAGGCTAGCCAAGCAAGCGAAGAGAGCCCCGCCCGCACGGCACCGGACACCTGAGGCCTGAGGCTTTGAATAAACCCGCGCAGAGCAGGGACCAGGGAATGGGAAACCTCGACAGCACCATCGCTGGGCGCAGAGCAAGGACCAGGGAATGGGAAACCTCGACAGCACCGTCGCTGGGCACAGAGCAAGGACCAGGGAATGGGAAACCTCTACGGCACCATCGCTGGGCACAGAGCAAGGACCAGGGAATGGGAAACCTCTACGGCACCATCGCTGGGCACAGAGCAAGGACCAGGGAATGGGAAATCTCTACAGCACCATCGCTGCGCACAGAGCAAGGACCAGGGAATGGGAAATCTCTACAGCACCATCGCTGCGCACAGAGCAAGGACCAGGGAATAGGAAACCACCCAGGACAATGAGGCGGGGTAGGGCTGGGGAGCTGCTGTGCCAGAGGTGTCCCCTCCAGCGTGACCCTCATTCAGCCGGGCTGTCGCCCACGGGAAGTGCCGGGGCTCAGCGTGGGCTCCGGCCCGATCTCCGTGCGCTGCCGGGCATCCCGGCCGCCGGCTCTTTGCCTTCGGGGGGGGGTTGTGCCTAGGACGGCTGGAAGGAGCTGCCTTCTCCCCGAGACTGGATTTTGGCATTCCAAAACAGATGGGAGCCCCAGGGATAGCGTTTGGCATCCCAGAACAGACTCCAGTTTAGTCTCTTTTGACTTTATTTCCACCCAGTTTGGCCGTGGTCGAGCAAATGCCTCTCCCGATCACTCCCTGCTCCGCTGCTACCCCCTTCCCTCCCTTCCTCCCTCCCTTGCTCCGCCCTTGGGGCCACGCTGTGCCGGGGTGGCTTTGCCACCTGCAGATGTCACATCTGTGATCCTACGGCGGCTCAGTCCTGTGGGTCAGCACTGCAGGGCCGCCGAAACTCCTGCCCGTGTTCATGGATCCACTTATTCGCCACTGGAACAGACAAGGACACCGACCTCTGTCTGTTCCCATCCCTCTGCACCCTTCTCTAACCCTGCATTGGTATCGGTGAACTTTTTCCTTGTTATCCAGGATATCTGGGCATTCCCAGCCCCCCTTGCCTCCCTGCCGGTGGAGCTGTCCCTCCAACCCCGTGTGACCCTGGGGTGACACCTGGTAGCGTCTCTCACCCCACTTGTCCCCGGCCAGGACGGGGCAGCCGGCGTGGAGGGTGTCCCCGTCACCATTCCCGTTCCTCCGCAGGTTCCACCAGAAAAGAGCCGCATTCTGTGGAGCAGAGATGGGTTTGGCACCCTAAAACAGAGCTGGGGTCCCCAAGACTCGATTTTGGCACCCTAAAAGAGATTAGGGAGCCCCGGGGCTGGGGATTGGCGTCAGGAGAGGCTTGACCACAATTCCCTGCAAGAGCTGAGATACAGAGAGCAGCATCCTCACTTCCCTGCTTCCAGCGATTCCACATGTCCCCCTCACCTTGACCACGGGCACGCTGAAGTTGGCATAGATGAAAGCAGTGGAGCCTCCAGCCTCCACTGCACTCAGCTGGAAAAGGACCACAAATAGGAGCCATGGATCCCCCTTTCCCTGTGATGCTCCTTTGCACAGGGAAACTGAGGCACAAAACCTCCCTTGGGCCCCAGCTCTGTTCCCCTCACTTTGCCACAGCACAAACTCCTGAATACTCCACAGGCACTGGCATTTCCCACCCACTGCAGTGTTTTAGGGCTGCCCTTACCCATCCCATACCCTGAGGACCAAGCCAGTGCCGTCTCTCCAGGCCTGGAAATGAGGGAGGACTCACATAGATCATGATTGTGGCGATCCTGTTGCCTGACTTCATTCTGTACAGGGGGCTCTTCTTGGACTGCTCCAAAAGGGGAGGTGGGATGGTCAGTCCCATGGGGACAGTCAGTCCTACACTGACACAGCCCAGCCCAGGCGCACCTCACACCCCAGCAGCTCTAAGCTGCCCCACCCTGCTCCCCCCTGGAAAATCCCTCCCTTTCCCTTCTTTTCCCTTCCTTCCTTCCTTCCTGCCTGCCTGCCTTCCCTTACCTCCTTCCCCCCCTCCCTCCCTCCTTCCTTCCCCTCCAAGGAATACCCCAGGCAGCCACCCAGGGACCACCATCCTGGGACCACCTATCCTACCCCTGCCAGGGGCCATCCCAGGGTCCATCACTAGGAACATCTTGGGGAATAACCCAGGGATCACCATGGGGACACCCCCAGGAACCATTCAGGGTCTTCCCTTGGGTACCATCCCAGGGGCATCATGAGGAACATCCCAGGGCCCATCTCCAGGAATATCTGAGGGACTACCCAAGAGTTCTTCTTCAGGAACATCTGAGGAATCACCTCAAAGGCCAGCCCAGGGTCCATACCCAGGAACATCCCAGGGACCACCCCTGAGTCCACCCCATGAACCACCTCCAGGAGCATCCTAGAGTCCTCCCCAGGAGCACCACCCTGGGCGTCACCCCATGGTTCCCCCACAGCCCACCCTAGCAGCTCCCTGACCGTGGCGTGGTCGAAGTGTGGCTCGTAGTGGCCTCCCAAGCCGTAGTTGACCACCTGCAGGTACTCGGCGTAGGGTGGCCGCAGGTCCAGGCCAGTGACAGCAGCGATGCGCTGATCCAACGCCCGCACCACTGGGTCAGCCGTGTCCTTCAGCCAGGCACTGTGGGACCACCCCATGTTCAGCCCCCCGAATTCATGCGTGGCTGGGCTTTACCCTCAGGGCACTGCTGGAGGAGCCAGGCCTCCCAGCATGGCCACTCAGAGGTGGCCATGCAGCCACGGTGGTCCCGCTGGCCGGAGGACAAGGGAGGGGTGGCTACTACCTCTTGCTTATCCGGTACTCGGCTTTCTGCTGCTTCTCCCCAGAGGCAACCACGGATCTCTGCAGCTGAAGGACACATGGGGGATGCATGTTGCTACACATGGGGACCCTCACACCAAGCAGGGGCCATGGTCAGGGTTGAAGTTGGTGGGTTTGTACCAGCTGGTTGCCAAACATCCCACCCCAAGGGGTCCCGCTGGGGTGAGGGAAGCAGTGGCAGCAGGTGGAGGCAATGCAGTACGTATCATCAAGTCAAGCCTGGTTGGGAAGCGGTTTAGGTGTATCCGTGGACCTGGTTTCTTCCAAAAAATCTTTTGGGGGGCTCAGATGGAGCTGGGGTCATCATCCCCGGGGTCTCACAGAATCCTAGACTGGTTTGGGTTGGAAGGGACCTTCCAAGATCATCCAGTACCACCCACCTGACATAGGCAGGGGCACCTTGCACTAGACACAGTTCCTGTCCCATCTGAACTCCCTGGAGGAGGCTTTGGCCTTAAAACCTCTCCTATCTCTGCATTCACCCTGGATCAGGATCTCCTGGGGCACCCTGCTGCAGGAAAGGGACATCCCTGGAGACGGGGACAGCTCACCCAGGGCCCTGCCAACCCCTTGATGGTCTCAGCCTCAGCATCGGTGATGAAATCATGGTACAGAGCCACATAGGGCTGGATCCGGACCATCTCCTTCTTGGCAGGCTGGAGGAGGAGGTAGGGGCTGCTGTTGGTCTCATAGGAGCAGCCGAGGTGCAGGAGCCGCTCTGGGGCTGGCTGGGGAGAAAGGGGACCAAGGAGGCTGTGAGGGGGGGAACAGCGGCACTGGGGACCATGGCACCCCTGCCAGTCCCACCTGCCCCCTGGGGCGCTGGCACAGCTCCTCGTAGGCATCACGGCTCTGCAGGCGGGGGCTGTTGGGGCGTTGTAGGGGGCTGGCACTTGCCCCCGTCCCCATCTCCAGCAGCTTCTTGTACTTGGCCACGTTCCTCGACACCCTTTGGTTACTGGGATCTGCCGGGGAGGTGGTGTCACCCCGAATGCCGCGTCCCCATCAACCCCCTTCCCCGGCATCAGTCCCGGGAGAATTACCCCACATGGGGCAAGAAATGGGGTGAGGGAGGCTGTTGCCATGAAGAGGTGATGGGGAAATCCCAAAATCTTTCCCCTCTTCCTGCTGCATCCAGGGTTGTCCCACATACCATAGCGGAGAAACTCCCTGGAGAGGCTCAAGGCGTGAGAGATGTTTCCAGCCTGGATAGGGGAGTGGAGACTCCATGAACATCCATCCTCCCACCCATGGTCTGGCTCTGCTGGACACTGGCAATGGGGAGGGGACTCATGGCTGTACCATGAAGTAGGAGAAGGCCAGATGGTCCAGAGCATCCTCCAGGCTGCTCCGGTCCTCCAGGTTCCAGCTGCCATAGGAGAGGCGGAAACGAGTGGGAGCACACTCCCGCCATCGGAC
>NW_008236761.1:835109-836679 GCF_000691975.1 Corvus brachyrhynchos | reverse complement strand
CCCCCGCCCGCGTGGCCCGCCCTGGCCTGCATCCCATCCCATCCCATCCCATCCCATCCCATCCCATCCCATCCCATCCTATCCCCTCCCATCCCATCCCATCCTATCCCCTCATGCCATGTCATGCCATCCCATTGCAATCACCCCCCATCCTGTACCATGACATGCGTCACTTTCCTATTGCCATCTCCATCCCCATTCCCTCCCACATCATCCCCATCCTGTCCCATCCCTTCCTTTCCTGTTCCATCCCCATCTCAATCTCCATCCCCATTTGCACCTGCACTTCCATCTCATCCCATGTAAAGAACCCTCAGTGTCTATTCCTGTGGAAGAAACATCCCGGGCTGGAGAAGCTTTGTGGAGCTTTATGGGGTTTCCCCTCACCTTTCCCACATGGAAGCAGTCGTCGGCGCCGCCGGGGCCTGTAGAGAGGCGGGTGCCCGGCTCTCTGGAAGACGCCTTTGGCCAAGCCCCTGACGCTGAGTGCGTAGACGTCCTGCAGCCGCATCAGAGCCCTGGCTGCCCCATCCAGGTCCTCAGTTCCAGGCAGCTCCTGCTCTACCTCCTCGAGGCCAGCATGGAGTGCTGCAGGGTGGGAAGGAGGTATGGGGAGGGATAAACAAAATTCTGAGGTGCAACCGCCCTTATCGTCTCTTCTCCCTGGGCACCCCACGTCCTGCTCCTCCATCTGTTCCCCTGCTCCTACACCTGTTCTCCATCTCCATCTGTTCCCTTGCTCCTCCATCCATTCTGCTCCTCCAACAATTTTCTTGCTTCTCTACCCATTCCCCAGGCCTTCCATCTATTCCCTGTCTCCTCCATCCCTTCTCCTGTTCCTCTACCCATTGACCCTTGCTCTCCATCCGTTCTCCTGTTCTTCCACATGTTCCACTCTTCTATCAATTCTCCTGGTCCTCCATCCTCTCCCTACCACCTCCTGGCTCTGCTCAGGTGACAGAGGGGACACACGGCTGAGCATCTTCCCCGTACCCTGAGTGTTCCTGGTGACCTCGTCGCTGTAGATGACGTTGGGCCAGTCAGAGTGGAGGCGTTTGATGAGGCTGAAGGCCAGCAAGGGGTTCTCCACCGAGGCCTTGGGGTCCTGGTGCAGCGCCTGGACCTTCTCGTAGAACCTACAAGGCACCCACTGGGGGACACTTTGATGCTCCTCAGTGTTGTCACCACCTGGGTGGGGGCTGAGTCCTCCCCATTGTTGGGCAGCTTTGCCTCAGTGTCCACTCTTTGGCCAAGCCAGAGCGGAGGGATTGTCTGACCCCATCCCTGGTGGGTGTGTGGGGATGGCCCGTGCCCTGGGGATGCTGCGACCCAGATCTCCGTGGGTGGGGGAACCATGTCCCCCTCCCGGGGGACGGCTGGGGGAAGTGGGGCGTGAGGTCTGTCCGGTCTGAGCTTCCCATCCTCCCACCATCCTCTTATTTAGGGCCACCCCCAAAAACTGGGTGCTGCGGGGAAGGTGGGGATGGGTTAACCCCTCCTCGTAGCCAGGGAATCACCCACGCCTGGGGCTGGGGGGCGGGATGGGGGGCTGGGGGAGAGGGGAGGGGCG
>NW_008236761.1:834694-834969 GCF_000691975.1 Corvus brachyrhynchos | reverse complement strand
CCAGCGCCCCCAGTGTTCCCAGCGCCCCCAGTGCTCCAAGAATCCCCAGTACCTCCACTGCCCCCAGCGCCCCCAGTCCCAGCAGCGCCCCCAGAACACCCCGTATCCCAAGCGCTCGCCGTGCTCCAAGTACCCAGAGTGTCTCCTGTCCCAGCAACGCCACCAGCACCCTCAGCGCTCCCAGTGTCCCCAGTACCCTCAGCGCCCCTAGTCCCCAGCAGTGCCCCTAGTACCCGCAGTATCCCCGGTGCCCCCAGTATCCTCAGTGGCCCCAG
>NW_008236761.1:833309-834640 GCF_000691975.1 Corvus brachyrhynchos | reverse complement strand
GGGGGGCGGGGGGCCCCCGCCTTTGGGGGGAAAAGGGGTGGGGGGGGTGCCCCGGATCCGCCACGCTGGCTGGGGAGGGCGGTGTGGTGCTGGTCCCCGTCCTGCTTGTCCCTGTCCCCATCCCTGCCCCTCTGTCCCTATCCTGCTTGTCCCCCTCTTATCTGTCCCTGTCCTGCCCCAGCCTCATCTTGCCTGTCCCTGCCCCTTTCCCCATTCTGCCCTGGCCCCATCCTGCTCTGTCCTCAGCTGCATCCTGCCTGTCTCCCTCCTGTCTGTCCCCATTTTGTCTTCTGTCCCTCTCTTGTCTGGCCCCATCCTGCCTGTCCCCATTCCATCTTGCTCCCATCCTGCCCGTCCCTGTCCACATCCTGCCTGCGCCAGTCCCGATTTGATCTTCTGCCCATCCTGCCTGTTCTTGCCCTGCCTTGCAGTCATCGTGTCTGCTCCCATCCTGTCCCCATCCAGCCTCTCATAGCACCAGGATGGAGTGGGAGGTGCCACGCTCAGGGCCATCCTACATCCTTGCGGGGCAGGGTCAGCTCCGTTGGGATTTTCCCAGTATTGACTGGATTTCTTATATTTTGGGAGGATTTTATTTGACAGCAGCACAGGGATGTGAGGTCACTGTCACTGTCGGGATGCTACAGCCCGTTCCCTATAGAGCAGAATGAAACACCCCCCATCCCAAGATTTGAGCACCTTTCCCTAGGAGGCAGGGAGTAACTCAGTCTGAAGCTGGCAAGTGAAGAAAACAGGATAAAAAAAGGTAAAAACTGGGAATTATCTGCCACCTGCAGGAACAAAGGAACTGGAATGTTTTTAACTAAAGCAAGATTTTTGGGTACTTTTTCCTCAGGGAACCAGCTGCTCTTGCTGGCACCTTCTGCTTTTCTGATGCTACCAGGCAAAAAATGCTGATTTTTGAGAAACAGCGGCATTTCGGACCAGAGCAGATCCTCCACTGCCGCAGGTCACCGACAACATCTGAAGGGTGATTAAAAAGCCGTAAATAAATAAAAGGTACACGGTGCTGAGTCTCCTGATGTAGCTGAAATATCCTGGTGAGGTCTCGGCACTGCCGTGCTCACTGGATCCGGCTGCCGATGCTCAGGAGTGACTGCACTGCCTAAAATGGGTCTATTTTAGGAAGCCGTGAGGTTCTGATCGCCAGAGGGGTCCAGGATGAAGAGGCAGAAGGTGATTTCCTCGCAGGCGCTGCTGGCGCCGCACTCGAACAAGCACCCAAAAACGCCGCCGGGGCAGACGGCCAGGTCGGAATAGCCGGCCGGCCCCGTGTGCAGCAGCCACGGGGGCCGCCCGCCCGGCCCCGC
>NW_008236761.1:831581-832279 GCF_000691975.1 Corvus brachyrhynchos | reverse complement strand
TCCCGAGGGAAAACATGCGGGGATCCCGGTGGTGGTGGCAGTGGGGGGGGGGGCTCCCCACCGTCCCCCTGCTGCTGGAAGAGTGAGAAAGTCAGATGTAAAGGGTTAAATCTTGGCAAAAGGAAGGGGTGGCCGCTACGAGGGGATAGGGATGGAGGCTCACCTTGAGGCAGGTGGTGGCCTGGGACATGGTGGCCTCCCTGAGGTTCCCGCTGGGGCCTGAGCAGGGTGGGAGAGGGGGATGAGAGCAGAGTCCCTCGGTGGGGTCACACCCGCTTTCCTGCCCGTCCGTGCTGTTCCCCTGCACTGCACAGGCTCCCCTGCTTCACCCACGGTGCCCACGTCCAGGCTGTTCCCAAGGGCTGTGCACCTCCTGCACTACACCAGGACCCCCAAGCTCCCACTCCCTTCAGCTCCCCCGGTGTCCCTAGCCCAGAGTCCCTGTGCCCATGCACCCCTTCACTCTCCATGCACCCCCAATCTCCCTACGCACCTACGCTCACCCACAAACCCCCTACACCCCAGCATGCACTGACCTCCCCAGGGACAGACATTCCCTCCGTGCTTCCCCCGTCACGTGTCCTGACCCCCCTTCACCCCCGCAGGCACTGATCCCCCCGATCCACCTGCAATACCCAGCTTCTCCCCGTGTACCCCCCGACACCCCCACCGCCCCACCCCCCCACACCCCCCCCGCA
>NW_008236761.1:825599-831260 GCF_000691975.1 Corvus brachyrhynchos | reverse complement strand
CTGAGGCTCCGGCGCTCCTACGGGGCAACTGGAATGGTGGAATATCAGGAGGAGATTGACTGGTGGAGCCGCTGCCGACCCTCTCCCCAACAGGCAGGAGGGGAGCCAAGAGAAGGGATGGAGGCAGGACCCTGCTTGAGGTGCCAGGAGAGTCCCCTCCCGGCCGCCCTTGCCTTCCCAGGTGCTCCTATGGAATGGATGTGGAGAGGGAGGAAAATCATGAAGGTCCATCTGGGGGTTCCCTGGGGTGAGCCAGCCAAGCCCAACCAGCTCTACAAGATCAAAATGAGTCATCTTTATCCACTGCCTTCCGAGGGAACGGAGGCCGTGATAAGCCAACCAGAGCCGTCCCACAGGGAAGTCTGCTCCGTCCCTGGGGCCCAGAGAAGGGACAGTAATAGGAAACTCTGTGATCTGTGCCGCCTCTGACTGTTAGCCACTGTTGCTGTTGGCAGAGATGAGATGAAGGAAAAAGACCTGGGAGAATGCAAAGGGACTTCAGGGCACGGGGACAATTGGACAAAGGAGCAGGTGCACAGGTCGTGTCCTCAATTCCTTCAGTACCGGGGGGAATACTGAAAGGAACAGGAAAAGAGGAAACCCACCCTGATTAATACATGGCCTAGAGGCTGGTGCCATCGGTGGAATTTTGGGATTTTTGACTGTGGTGTGGTTTACACAGGAGTCAGTCCTGAAGGGCAAGGGAGTCCAGGAAGGCCAGACGTGCTTGAAGAAGGAAATCCTAAAGCATGAGGAGCAGCCTGTGCCCATGGGACATAGGAGAAAGCCTGTCCTGGTTAAACAGGGAACTTGGGGTGGAGCTCAGGGGAAAAAAGAGAGTGTATCAGTTCTTGAAGGAAGGGCAGGAAACCTGGAGGGACCACGAGGATGGTGTGAGGTTATATAGGGAGAAAATGAGAAGGGCCAAAGCCAAACTGGAGCTTAATTTGGCCACTGAAGTTAAAGACAACAAAAAAGGTGTCTCTAAATCCACTGGGAGTGACAGGAGGGCTAAGTGTCTCCATCCTTTACTGGATGTGGAAGGTAGCACTGTTTCTGGGGGGGGAGGAAAGGCAGAGGTATTTAATGTCTCCTTTCCTCAGTCTTTAATACCAAACCTCAGGATATCCAGCTCCCATGGCTGGAAGTCAGTCATGGGGAGATGAATGAAGCCTCACAAATCCTGAAGGAATGGTCATCCCCAAGTCCCTGGGCCCAGGTGGGTGCATTGTTGGCTGGGTGAAACGCTGGAGCCTGGATGTGGCACCTGGGGACGAGGTTTAGGTGACAAGATTGTGGTGGTGCTGGGGGAATGCCAGGACTCTTCCAACCCTGAAAATGCTGTGAACTGGGATTCCCTCCCCAGCCATGAAACACCCCAGAGATGCTCCAGGACACATTTGATGTCTGTTCTTCCCTTTTATTGAAAAAACAACCCAAAAAAATCTCTCTTTTAAAAAATGCCAGTTTATAGAAGGGACGTGTGGAACAGGAGATGCCACAAGGGAACCGCGGGACAGACAGACACAGCTTGGAAAATCTTTTACACTTTCTGGGAAGCTTCGTGGCTGAGCACACAGAAGTAGCATATTTGATTCTCCCCCCCAACACATAAAAGGTTTTTATATAAAACAATCCTCTACCCCCAATTAGATAAATACAAAAATAAAGCAAACTTGTTTGCGAGGGGACGGTTGTTTCACAGAAGGGTTTTGTCCTGAACTCCTAACACAAAACAGAAAGGTGGGATTGGTAAAACCCCCTGGACACAGAGCCATGTGATAAAGCAGTGCCAGGAAAAGCAGAGGATGCTGGGGCAGCATTGGCGATGTGTTTCTCCTCCCGGGGCTCCCCAAAATCCAACTTTGGGGTCCGCCTCAGAGCCAGGAAGGCAGGCACACAGACCAAGCTTAGCCATGAGCTTCAACAAATCTTGGGTCCAAGATTAAAATTCCTGCTTATGCAAAATGCAATAGGACTTCAGGACAAAAAGAGAGGCCATGATTCACTTTCTTTGCCATTTGACTTTATTGGTGTTAATTTAGCAGGCTCCCGGGAGGCGGGCGGGGTCCGAATCATTTTGTTTTCCTCTCCAGGGCCAGACTGTCGTGCAGCTTGGACACCTCTGGCTCGTAGGCCTCCATGACTAACGTCCCGTTGTTATCGAAGAACTTGGCGATGGATTTGGTGAACTCGGCTTCCCTCTGCTGTTTGGTTTTCCCGCTGATGAACGTCAGCTTCAGGGTGTACTTGTCATCGAACCTGCGCGAGGGGAAGACAGACCTCAGAGCAGGATCCCAGTCGGGACAGAAATCCCCCTCTTGTTTAAGGGGAAAACCCTCCCGGACTGGAGGTCCCACCTGGGCACTCACAATTAAAACAAATAAAGGCTTTTATCCCCTGCCTTAAAGAGAAGCGAAATGTGAACGTTTGTGGCAGAAAACCACTTGGAGCCGCTCCCGTTCCTAGACTGGGACATGGACTTTGATGGAGCAGAATGGATTTGCAGGTTCCAAAGGAAAAGGCAGCGTTTAGGGTGATCTCTGGCGAGGGAGGGAGGGCAGTGGTGCCCGCTGGCTAAGCCAGGGCTGCTGGAGCAGCTGGTACCGTTTGAGGCTGGAGGAGAGCTGCCAGACGTCGTCGGGATCCATCCCCGCCGGGTCCTTCCTGTGAGCCACCAGGAAAATGCTCTTCTCTTTGTACGAGGTATAAATGGTCAGGATTCCCATCATCACAAAATACGTGCGGAGAAAGTCAAGGAAATTAAGAAGGTGCAAGGAGAAGCAGAAATTAGGCAGAGAAGTTGCTTGGATCCCCTCAGACACCATTGTTTAACCACCTCTCGTGACACTTTAATTCCGAACAGGACGTTTGGCTGATGCTTCATTAGCATGAGAAATGAAGTAATTAATTTGAACTTGAATAATTTATTATTCACTCCCTGGAAGTGTCCAAGGCCAGGCTGGACGGGGATTGGAGCAACCTGGGATAGTGGAAGGGGTCCCTACCCATGGCAGGAGGTGGAACTGGACGAGCTTTAAGGCCCCCTTCCATACAAACCAGTCTGGGATTCCCTAACATTTGTTGGGAGATAGTGGGAAAAACTGAGACTGAACAAGCCACAGAAGGAGTTGCTGGGCATTCCTCCTAAGCACAGACCAAGCAATTCCTCTTCCCCATTTTCGGAATTAAGTAATTTCAAGTGCTGCAAGACAAATCACCCATTTGTTCTGGAAGACACCCAGAACAGCCTGGAACAATGAAACCCCTTAGGATCACAGAATTGTTTAGGTTGGAAAAGGCCTCCGAGACCACGGAGTCCAAGCATTCCCCGAGTCCACCATTCCTCCTGCCAAGGCCACCACTAATCCTTTGCTTTGCTGAACCTCACAGAGTGACCTCAGCCCATGGATTCAGCCTGTCCAGATCCCTCTGCAGAGAGCTGCTGGCAGGAATTCCCTATTTCCCCTCTCAGTATCTGACCTATGGTATTAGGGAAAAGCAAACATGTCTGTAACCAGACTATGGATAGAATGAAAAAACGGATCTGCCCTCAGATCACCCAAATTTAGGGGCATTACACCCAGACAGGCAGGAATTTCCCTATCACATGAAAACTGTCTGATTGTCAGCTGATCTCCACACGACAGGAAGCATAATTCCCACAGGCCTGAAAATGGGAATATCCCGAAGGCTTTTGTTCTTGTGGAAAATAAAACCCTTTTGGGGTAACCAAGATAAGATCTGTAAAGGATATGAGACAACACAAAAGGCAAGAACAGGTTTGGATTCAGGAAAAGGGTGCAGGTAATCCCAAATCAAAGCAACGATGGCGAAGAGACAAGAGATTGTGCAGATCATGAGGCGGCCGTCGATCAAACGGAAATTTTCCACATATTTGTACTTCTCCAGGAGGACCTGTGGGAGAAACAGGCAGCTGAGTCTGTTGGGCGTTTTTCAGGACTTTGACACACTGTTTCAGAGAAGGGTTTGAAGGAAACAATCCCAGTGGCACAGGTAAACCGAGCAGAAAGTTTATGGGGAATTAATGTCTGCGTCAGGCACCTGATAATTGATCCTGATTAAGCACAAACACGAGGGAATCACAAGAGATGCCACAGACCCAGCATGGATATGGGCACAACCAACCCCCAAAAAGCAGAGCAGAAAATCACAGAGTTTCCCAAGAGGAACGACTCAGCAGAGAGAGAACGCACCTTTTTGGCAGAGTCATCCAAGGAATTTTTCACAGCTGAACCATCCCATTTGTCAATTTTTACTGGCTTGTCATCAATCTTCCACTGCAATGGAAACCAAAGGCGGTGAGGGGAATGTGGTCCCCCCGTGCTTGTTCCTGTCGTGAGCACAAGACAGAAGGCAAACCAGCAAGCGGCTGCCTGTTTGGGAAGACCTGGCAGGACACAAATCCGCACCCAGAAGCCGCCGGAGCAGCGCCGTACCCGGCCCCTGGGCAGGTTTCAGCTCACACCTCTTGTCACAGGCTTGAGGTGGCTCTGACACCACCAGGTTTACTAATTTTGCTTCTACATTTGCTGCTCCTGCTGCCACCCCCAGGCAGTGACAGTTGGGCTGAATTCCTGCCTTTGGATGGACTCCTACATTCCAGCCACACCGCTACGCACAGACTCTTGGGGGATGGAGGAAAATTTCAAGAACCCCCAACTAGCTTTGTACAAGGGGAGAAATAAAAGGCACAAACAAGGAATTTCAGTTAAAACCATCCTCCGGAACAACAGCAAAGCACTCTGTCACTCTTCCATATTCAAATCTTCTGCAGGAATGGCTCTCTCCCCAGTAACAATTCCCATATACAACAGCTCAGCTTTTCCAAGGCATCCACCTTCTCCTGAACTACATTATTTTTTGGTGACACATCAGTTCGAGTCCTGACTATCCTAAGTCATCCCTTATTTCAAACAGTTGAGTGACTGGAGCTGGAATTGTAGCTGCCAGTAAAGCAATCCTCAATTTCACTGGTGTTATTTTCCTGCTCTGGAAGCTCCCAAGCTGGATTGATTAACTACCAGCCCAAAGAGCTCCTTGCCCTCCACAGGAAGGAGAAAAAAACCACTTTAAAATATGATGTAAAACTCGATCTGCTTCCCCTGCAGCTGCACAGGGAAAAACGCCCCAGTTATCCCCCAGGCCCGGCACGTGGGAATTACAAGGCACACAGTGAATGTCACTGCGTGTCCACGAGGTTTATGAGGCACAAAAGCACCGGCCACAAGGATCTAAAATCATGGAGAACTAGGACACAGCTCTCACATCAGCGCACGGTACCAAATTATTTTAGGTGGCTGCTTTTTCAAGCATTTTCTTCCAGGGTTAATCAGCACACGTAGTAATTGGAAGCCAAACCCTTTGCCGTAAGGGAATAGGGTAGAATTCTTTCCACTATTTATTTTTCCTTATACAAGCATCTACAGCAGTTGGAGGGGGACGACTGGGACTGAAGGGAGGATGCTCAGGGAAGAAGGGGGATTCTCAGGGATGAGGATACGCAGGAATGGGGATGCTCAGGGCTAAGGGGGGAGGCTTAGGATGCCCAGGGCTGGCGGGGAGATGCCCAGGGGTGAAGGATGGATGCCCAGGGCTGAGGGAGGGATGCCCAGGAGCGAAGGGTGGATGCCGGGGCCG
>NW_008236761.1:816377-825434 GCF_000691975.1 Corvus brachyrhynchos | reverse complement strand
CTGCCCGCCATCCCTATGACGTGCAGCGGGTGCTCGTATCGTGCAATCACAGGATTTGGGCTGGGAGCGACCTTAAAACCCATCCAGTCCCACCCCCTGCCATGGGCAGGGATAGCTTCCACGAGACCAGGGTGCCCCAAGCCCCGTCCGATCCCGAGAGGGTTATCCAGCCCTGGCACAGCTGCCCAGGGCAGTGGTGGAGTCCTCATACCTGGAGGGATTTAAAGCCGGGTAGAGGGTGGCACTTGGGGACACGGGTTAGCGGTGGCCTTGCAGTGCTGGGGGACGCGATGACCTTGGAGGCCTTTTCCAGCCCTGACTATTCTATGGTTCTGTGATGTCCAACAGGATACAGCAGCCCTGTTGTGTGGTCGAGCCATGTCAGGAGGATGCTGCTTATTCCTCCTTAATTAGACCCTGCAAGTAGAGCTTGGCCCCAGCCGCCATTCCAAGGAACCCACTGTTGTCCATTGCAGGAGATGTGATGCTAAGCTGGATGGCCATTTGGACTGATCCAATTTAGCTGCTTTGATGTAGGGTATCAGTTTTATGTTAAAAGAATAAACAACAGCCCCCAGTCTGGTCTCCCGGCAGATGCATCTTCCTACAGTGAGAGCAAATAATGGGTTTTTACCGGTCTTTGCTCAAGCCTATTATTAATGAGCCTCTTTGTACCTCTGTTCCCTTTGGTGGGAATTGGGTCTGGCTTGTTGCCCTGGGTCTGCCAAGACATTCCCGGAGGAAACCGCTCACTGTCCTCAGTATTTGTGAGAGCAGAGGGGGTGGGAGTGGTGCAGGCACAGGTCCTTGAGCAGCCTCTGGAAGCATTCCCGGTCACACGGAGGTGCCAGTGGAGCTGGAAGTGGAGAAAGGACAGCTTGAGTACATCCTGCTGCAGGTGCCAGGGATCCAGACAGGATGGGCGAGCGGCACCTGCCTCTCCCGGCCCGCGCGGAAACCACGGGCGTGTTCCAGCGGGAGAGGGCTCAGCTCTGCCAGGGTGCCACAGAGACACCACTGGGATCTACAGCTGGATTAACTTCAGCCCAAACCCAGCTGTTGGGAGATCAGCCTTGGAGTAAAATGGGTTTGCCCTGAGAGGAAGCAGTACTAGGGTCTCTGAGCACTGGCCATGTTTTATCTCCATACCAGCCCTGAACAGGGCTCCCTCCTGAGCTGCCAGTGCAAGCAGGGCCTGGCAAAACCCCAAAAGGGTCTGTCCAGCCCTGGCACAGCTGCCCAGGGCAGTGCTGAGTCCCTGTCCTTGTAGGGATTTAAAAGCCGTGTGGACTTGGGGAGAGGGGTCAGTGGTGGCCTTGGCAGTGCTGGGGGAGTGGTTGGACTCCATGATCTTAGAGGGCTTTTCCAACCAAATGATTCTGTGATTCCACAATTACTCCACAACCTCCTTCAGCTGGAGGCAAGTGTCACCTGTCTGGGACAAGCAGCAGTAGGATCCTGCTTGTTTTCCAAGCACAGCAAGAAACGGGGAGTTTCACTGTCAGAACCTGGTTTTATTCCATTTGAACCTCGGCCTTTGCCCTGCAGTTCAAGTCCTGGTTGCTGTTAAAACGAACACTGTTATTTGTACACATTTGTTGGCATATTTCTGGTTTGTGACAATTGTTTCACAAGCAGGATTTACTCTGTTTCAAACAACAGAAGCCACAACATGACAGACGCCTGCATGTCATTCCACTCACACATTTCACACATGCAAGTCAGCGGTCCTTTGGTGCCTTCCATCGCTGGGTAACACATTCAGGTGAAGCCACGGGGGTGCAGCTGAGACCAGAACGACCGTGAGAGTCTGTAACCAGCCGGTGCTCTGCTGGCGCGCGGAGAACACGAAAAGCACAACGATTGAAAGCGTTACTGGAGAAGAAGTGTAGCGACATCTAGGTCGGTTTTGAACAGTTTGACAGCAAATCCCAAGGAAACCAGGCGCACACCCCCATCCGTGACCAGCTGAAGGTTTTCCCATTTGCATAGTGAAGAGCTAACTCTGGAGCGGATGCGTCGCGGTGTTGCAGGGACGCGGGGAGGGGACAGGGTGGTGCCAGGCGCGTGCGGCACGCAGGGATCATCCCAGCTCCCATCCCCGGGACACCCCGCGGGGCTCCACCACGGACAGGGGGTCGTTTCTGTCTTGCATCCCCCACCGGGCAAGAGGGTCCAGGTTCTCCCGAAACGCTTCCCCTCGTGTGTGGGACAAACTCTTTGCCAACCTTCTGCTGGACAACCGGGAGGCAGGACAGGGCTGTCGGAGGGCCCAGGCGGAGCCCTGCCCTCGGAGCATTGCTAAAGGCTTGTTTTCTAAAATCAGTGAGAGTCTTTAAGGCTTCGATCTCCCCCTTTGCTTTCACTGAGAAAATACAAAGAAGCGCTTGTTCAAGCTACACTTCATGACTACTGTGCACTGCATGTACAATAGCATTGGAAGAGAAATACTGACAATATAGAACAACGTCATACAATCACCTGGCATGATCCCTTTTGGCACTTTTCCTTCATTTATCTGATCTCGCTGACTCCAAACACGGATCTTTCCATACGGTTTTTCCCAGGCAGAGAGCCCCAGAGGGTCAGAAAGCAACTTTCTGGGAGTCGGTGGCATCTTTGGCAGACACAGTCCTTCTGTCGCGGAACCAACCCCAGCCCCTCCGGATTAGACAGCTTCACATTTTGGGAGGACACTCCCATGCCCATGCTGTCCCACAGCCAGCAAGGAACGCCTTCATCCCAGAGGGAAGGCAGCTGGGGGTTACAAAGGACTTTCAGAGAAGTGTGAATAAATACTTGGTTTAATCTTGTGCTGCATCCACCATTCAGCACGAGGTGTTTTCCTTCTCAGCTGGCATGATTTCTGGCAAAGGTGGCGTCATTCCTGACCTTTACAGGGGAGAGGCTGAGAATTCCTGCTCTTTTGAGTGTAATTATTTACAGTTTTTGTTGTTTTGTGCAAGCTTACCTAAACTTCGAGAGTGTTAAATTAATAAAACATTCATCCTGGCTTTGCATCGCCACAACCCTTCCACAGGATTGTGATTCCACATCCAAAGGTCTCCTTGAACGCAGATGCCATGGCCCGTGCACGATGCTTGGGGAGTTGGGATCTCTGCTTTGGGGGCAGCTGGGAGCACGAGGGGTCCCATGAAGGTTTTTTTGGCTGGGGACAAGCTCCAGCCCAGGCACTGCCTCCTGCACTTCTGCCCAGCTTGGACCTGGAACCAGGAAATTAACACACAAACCCCAAAATATTTATAAAATCTTTTCAAAAGAAGATATTTAAGACACTGGCCTAGTGCATTGGGCTGTGAAATCTGTTTAAAGAGGGGAAAGAAGAGATACATTCAGCGTGTAAATCTATTTTTTTGTAGTGTAAGCAGCCCAGGCCTGGCTGAACCCCCACAAACACCATGAGAAAAAAGGAAACTGCTTAGGGAAGTCTGTTTGGGGCTCCAGGGATGAGCTGCAGAGAAGGGGGCCTGTAAAAATAATTCTCAATCTAAATGCACCTGGGAAGTGCATATTTTAGCTCCAAGTGTTGGGAAAAACAGCACAGATTCCAAGTTAAAGCTGTGGCTTTCCCTCCTGAGCTCCAAGGGCAGATCCAGGCTGTCACTACTTCTCTCTTGCGCTGTTCTTCTAGGTCCAGTCAAGGCTCTAATTCCTTAATTTCCTTCTAATTCACAGCTGGAAAGAGGAGCAGGATTCGGTTTGGGTCAAAAGCGCCTGCTTCAAGCAGCACCTGCCAAGGCTGCGGCGCAGGAGAGGGCCCGGAACGCTGGGAAGGCAGAGCAGGCCAGGTGTCACCAGCCCCAGGTACAACTTTAACCATCCAGTAGTTTGTGTGGCAAGGAGATACAGAGATAGAGATATATATTATGGAATCATTGCTATAAGATTTCTCAAAACAAAAGTGTCGATCTGTTGAAATATAGTATTTAAAATATATAAATTTTACCCAATAAAATATAAGATTTCTTTTTTTTTCTTTTTTTTTTAATCCAGTTCAATTAGGAAAAAAAAACCTGCCAGGGTCCTTGCAGTGAAAAAGAAAACCAGTTCCTCTTTTGTTTTTGACCGTTTAAGATGGAGGGAGAAAATTAAACCATTTTTAGATAGAGGAAATTGGGCAATGCTGTTGTCTTAGATCAGATCCGTCTATTTATGTGCACTGGCTGCCCTCCCTTCACACCATCCCTAGGGAATTTTGCCCCAGCACTGTGCTCATCCCAAAAACATCCCTGCCACCTGGCACACGGTGGGGGCAGGATGGGTAATGCTGCAGCCCCCGCCCTGGGCAAAGGTCCCCGCGGGCTCCGAGGGTCCTAGTGAATACTCTGCAAGGCAGCTGTCAAGGATTGAGCTGGAACGCTACTTTTCAAGCTACATTACTGGAAATAATCCATGAAATGAATCCATGGGAGAGTGTTACAAACACTCAGAGGGTGGCCTGCCACATCTGTGCAGAGAACACATGCTCCACCAAGCCCAGGCTCTGAGCCAGCTCTGCTCCAGGCCCCACTTCATGCCTGGAAGTGGAAGTTTTTAGTGCATTGCTCACCTGAGCTTTCTTAGTGGTTTGAACCTGAAGGCAGGGAGCTGGAGCAGGGCAGGGCAGCGCACTGGGGCAGCGGGGCTCCCGTCCCATCGGGTGCCTGGAGAGCACAGCAATGCGCCGGATCACTTGGGATGCTCCTCCGGGACATGCAAGGACAGGCCTTAGGTGTGCTGAGAGCTCTGAACCGAGCAGGGGACGTGTCAGCTGGGAGGACATCCTTCCTCGACATCCATCCTGAAACTCCCTGGCTGGCCTTTCCCTTTCTTCAATATCATAGGGAAGAACAGGAAACCCTCTTGGTTTGGAAAAGACATGGTCTGGGAGAAAAGCTCCCTGGGTCCCAGTGCTCAGCGTGCGGCTCCAGCTGCTCCACCTGAGCTCTCTCCCCTGTCACGAACATGAAATTACAAGTCCCTATCAGGTTTTTCAGTAAAATCCTTATTTCAGGTCTTTCTTTTCACTGTATCTGGCCTTCTGCTTCAGAAAAGTGACAAATGATCTGTAGTGCTGGTGCAGACAGTGAGATACATTCATTTGGAAGTACTGGGGGGGGGCTCTGTTTAGGACTTCCCAGAAGAAACATGGAGCATGGATAAGAGCCGGACCCCACAACCAGATGTGGCCTGATCGCACGTGTGCCCGACTGCGTGTGGAGGTCTTGCAGAGTATTCACAGGGATGACAGACAATTCCTTCAGACCAACGGACCAGAGAGGACCGGAGGATTTTTTTTTCTCATTCTCTCTTTTTTTTGTTTTTTTTTAAAAAAACCTGAAAGGACTCTGGCTTCTCTCTGAACTGGACCTAGAAATGTCTTACCACCGAAATGAAAAAACAATTGCATGGGTGGAAGTAGGGCAAAAAATAGTTTTCCTATAAGATAATCTGATAAACCTCATCGTCCTCTAGAAAGGCAACATCGTCCAGCAGTGCTACTTGGCACCCAGAGTGCTCTTGGACCGCAGCAGATACCGATCCACGCGGACTTTCCGCCTATCCACTGTCCTGTTCTCGCTGTCGAAAATCCGCTGCAGGTGCAGGGCCAACCTCCTGTCCTCCTCCTCTTGCTGGAGCTTCTGCTCCACGTCCCTAACCTCTGGAGGCAGGCCCACCTCCCCTGCCACGTGCCTCAGTCTTTTGACGGAGCCGTTGTGCTCCAAGTGCTTTGTTTTGCAGCGTCTCTTCCGGCCCCGCCGCAGCAGCGGGGGCTGCTCCCCGATGATGTTCTCCACAGAATTGCAAGTGCTGTTCTGTACGTTGATCAACTCACTGTTGTTCAGGTATTTCAGCTGCTTTTTCCCCGACGGCTTGATGGGGACTCCGAGCGCGCTGGTGTCAGGCAGTGAGGCGCTGACACCCATGAGTCTTCTGCTCAGCATTTTTGGGCCTAGACTAAGACAGGATTTGTCCATGAATGTATTCACTTTTAGGTCAGGGACTTCAGACACTCGTGTGTTTAGGGCGGTTACGTTTGATCTCACATCTGGTTCATCAGCACCGTCATCTGTGGTTAAGGCCTGTGAACCTCTGCTCTTCTCACTCCCTCTTCCCAGCTTCATTTCACTGACAGAAGGGAAGAAATCCAGGTCAGCTCGAGGCTCTCCTGTAGTGTCAGGTGGAAGGTGATCATCCTGCACTTGTGGCTGCTCTTTAGTGCAACTGCTGGAGTTGGTGATGTCAGGAACCACGGTGTCTTCCCCGGGCTCCGAAGCCAAGGACGTAAGGGTCGCTTTAGAGAGAGTCTTTTTGATCTGACGCTCCTGAAATATCTGCTCCCATTTTTTCAGTATTCTAGGACTGGCCTCATAGGTGGTTGGCTTCTGCAGGCTGCGGTTCAGGTTTCTGGGGGTGGATTTGATGATGAGGGGGCTCAGGACTCTGCCATCGGGAAGCCTCTTTGGGGGAGTGCACGGGGAGCAGACGATGGGCTTGAAGTGGTTGAGCTCCTCCGAGATGCTGTCATTGCTCTCGGGGCTGATGGATCGCTCGGGCCTGTGCAGGGCCGACAGGGAGGACACGGCGTTGAGGACCAGGCGCTTCTCGGCCGTCAGGTCCGGGGCGGACAGGCAGCGGTTGTTCTGCGTGGACGACAGCACCCCGAGCAGCGGCGTCGACGCGCCGGTGATGGGCAGCACCTGCAAGGCAAGGCAGCACAGCTGGGAAAGCCGCTCACGGAGGTGCACACGGGCAAGCGAGCGTGCGAGAGGAGGCCGGCACAAAGGATGGCTGCCGCACACGGCTGCCCCTGCCCGCCTCTGCCGGTCACAGCACCCCCCGTGGGACATGATGTGGGACATGATGTGGGACATGAGCAGGAGACTCTGGAATCCAGCATGATCTGGGTGTCAAATTTATTACAGTCTAAGAGCTGCTCTTGCCACAAGTAACAACCACTCCGATGGCAAAATCACACAGCCACAGGGTGCTTTGGGTGAGGAGGAACTTGAAAGACCATCTCATTCCACCCTCTGCCATGGGCAGGGACACCTTCCACTAGACCAGATTCCTACAAGCCCAGTCCAACCTGGCCTTGAAATGTGTTTTCTCTTTACCTGAATAAATCAGCCTGATAAGAACCCTTTCAACCTCCAATTAGCCTCCAATGCTACACAAGAACCCTGACACCTGTCTGCTTTTCTGCTTAGCAATTCCTAACCCAGCAGGTTTTATTGGGAGGCACAAGGAAGCGATTGGCCCCATGGCGATAACACAGTGCCACAAAGCCCATATTTTATATCTCCAGATTACCGCTGCTGTGTAACCTCAGATAAGAACACTTACACACAGGAACCTGTTTCCAGATGCTGCCTGTACCTTTGTTTTGGTGGCTGGGGCTGATCTCTGCCTGCTCTTGGATCTCTCCTGAATGGTGTCATTGCAGCTCCGACTCCTTTCCACCTTGGTGGTTAAATTCCTGAAAAGCAGATGGGTGAGAACAGGAGACTGTTCATGACCTTAGGAACAACCAGCTCAACAGCCCTGGCAGTAGCTACCTGTGGGAGAGGCATCAGCCTTGGCAGCGCCCGGTTGGCAGAGATATTTCCTATGCCCTCAGCAAAAAGGGATCCAGGAATCTCGGGTTTCCGGCAGAGTCCCGGTCTGCGGTCCCGGGCTCCGCGCTGAACACACGGACACCTCCGCCCACGGCTCACAATTAACCGAGGTCAGTGCTAACGAGGAAGCTGGGGAAACCCCTTTGCTTCTCACGTGGAAACACACCTGGTTACTCAGCTGCTCCTGCTGCGCCGAGCAACAGCTTTCCAGGGAAAAAGCTGCTTGGGGCTGATGCTATCCCTTCATACCTGTGCTGGAGAAGGAACCGGCACTCTTGAGTTCATCCTACAGAATTTTGATTTCTGACTAATGGTTTGAATCTACAGGCAATGATTTTTCTCCTTCATGGGATAAACGTTAACTTCCAGGTAGGAAGTAATCAGACAGACACCACATTCTACCAGTGAGTCTGTTCTAAAATTCCAGAAAAAAAATCACGTATTTTAGATTGGAACCACCATTTGAATTAGAGCATCTCAGGTGTGTTTAAAACAAGTCGAAAGAACATCTTTAAAGGACATTATTCTGAATAAAGTCTCAGCATCTTACCCTGAAAGGAAAGCAAAGGAGTAGGCACTGGTCTTGGAAACAAAAGCTGACCGATGTGTTTGCTTGCCCTGGAATGGTTCTTCATTCTCGGAATCCGAGAGACGTTCAGGAAACTGAAGTCAATCAAGGAAGAGTTAGCTGACATGTACAACAAAAAGAATAACTTGGAAAATAAAGATCTTTCTTGCAGAAGTGTTAAAGATCCCCAATTTCCCCATTTCTGATCATACTGAGAGGACATAAGGCATAAATAAAACAAAAATAAGCACATAGCTCCTGTATATAGCTGTTAGTCATCAAATAACATTAATTTATTGATCAAGAAAATGTGGGAAAATTCTACAATAAAGGTTACTACAGGGTGTTGGTTACTCAGCCCCCATGGGTCAGCCCATCAAATGGAAATTCTAAGAGCATTTCCCGCAGAGCCTCCCAAATGAAATGGGAAATAGCCAAAAGTCAGCATGAAGAATGTGTTGAACTTCAGTTGTACAACTTCACTGCAGAAGATTCATGGAGAAACGTTCATGGAAATGCATGCAAGCCTGAAGACCAAGGATATCCCCAAAGCTGAGGGGAGCTGGTGTGTTTGGAAGAGTCACGTAGTAGAAGGTAAAAGGGGGATCAGAAACCTCTAGAAGAACATCTGCAGCCATAACAAACCTTAGAAGACAGTTCTCATTAACAAGGATCTTTAAAATCTGCCAGCTCAAAGCCTTCAAAAACTGTAAAAACTCAATCAAGGAATCCTGGAAAGCCAAAGAATGAAAATTCTGATATATGGGCAGGAAGGAGAAGCATGAGCTTACTTACACACTCTTGGTTCCCTTTCAGCACTACAGATTCATCTTTTTTCTGCTGTTCCTCCATTTTTCTTTTCCCCACATC
>NW_008236761.1:811488-816208 GCF_000691975.1 Corvus brachyrhynchos | reverse complement strand
CCTACATCCATGTCATCTAGAATGAACTTGTTAATCAGATCCTCGGATGTCTTTTCTTCTTGTAGTTTCTCTTCTCTCAGCTGGAAATAATGACAAAAGAGGTAGAGTAGTTATAATTTGAAGTCCTACACTTACAGACTGGCAAGACCAAGAGTTAGGTCACATCATTTAATTTTGTGCCTTCATTTCTCTACTCTAGGGTAGAGCCACTGCCTCTGTCTCACAGTAATGTGAAGATTGGTTTGCTTCTACACCACATTTGTGTTTTATACACAAGTATCGCGGATTTTATCTTCTTTGCAAAACAACAAAGGCACCGTGAGGCCCAGGGCTGGACAATGCCTTCTCTGCCACTGTATCTTCTGAAATACAAAAAGCTTTTCTCTACTTGTAGATGATCATACTGGATATAAAAATGTGCACAACTAGTTTTCTGCAAGCTGTGATATTTCAGTTTTAGCCATCCGACGGCCTGACATGCAGCACACACAATTTGGCAGACACATAAGCAGCATCACCTAAAATAAAAGGTGAGATGCAGCAATTCCCACGTTGAAAGCTACACGAGAGATGAACTCCCATTGTTTCACTATGTGCTGGGATGGAGAAGATCCAGAGAGGCCACCTTACCCCTGACAGCTGACTCCAGGCACAACGCTTGAATTCAGTTTCAGACGCAGCGGAGAAGTGCAAGGGAATGCCAGGATCTGGGACACAAGGTACACGGACCCTGACAGGCTGCCTGTCCTGCTGCACTCTTTTGCACCTTACCTAAGGACTCAAACTCCCCTCTTCAGCCAGGACCTCTTTTTTTTTTGCAGACTTGCTATCAAAACCAACAATACCCCTTTTCTCCTCCTTTCCACCACCTTTTCCTGATGAACAGGCTCAGCAGAACACACTTCAGATAACGCCACCTGATCATCCCTGCCCAGGGTAACATCATCCAGCTCCCTTCTCCCTCCATCACCCAGCCATTTTCCCAGCTTGTGTCCTGCCTCTTGCTCAACTTAGACACAGCCCAGGAATAGCCTACATGTGTCTGTATATAGAACAGATCCTCCCTCCTTCCTCCATCCACCCTCCGTGCAGAAGTCATCCAGACCTTTGATTGACACATCTTCATCCCGCTCATGAACCACAGCACCAGGAATTCAAATCCCCGTGTTCTTCCTCATATTTGGGCCTAGGCATCTCAGGTGCTTAACAAGCTCCCTAACTCATAAAGGCAGCGGGGGATGTTGCAAAAACTCCTCATTCTTCCAAAAATATTTAGTGTTTTTCTTCCCTGCTGGAGGAGGGGAAAACCCCGAAAGTCTGGACATATGGATGACAAACAAAACAGAGTTCACGCGCCATTACATGAAAAGCACATTGTGATTTTCAAATTGGGAAGGACCCGAATCCTACTGAATCCAAACCCCCAGAGATGAGGAAGAGAGAAACAAGGAGGAAAACAAGGAGGAAACAAGGCAGAAAGCAGGAAAAACTCCACTGTTTGGCTGATTGTGGGTGTTCAGCAAATATTTTCAAAGACCAGTTTGACTCCTTGCTTAGAGTTGTTTTAAGATCTATCTTTAAATTCCTCATCTATTAATAATCTCAAGCAGTAACTACAACAGTGTCTGACTAACATAGACTGTCACCACCTGATGTGGACGTGATGAATAGTCTGCTCTAAGTCAACAATATTTCTGCCTTTTTTGAAGCATCTGAAAAACAAATTCACATCAAGATTTATCATAAAGATTTTTTTTTTTTTGGCTGGCTGAAATACTACCCAACACTCATGTTCCTCCTGTATTTCTCAGGTGAAAGAAAGTTTTATGGAAATATTCCCTTTTCTGGCTAAATTATAAAATTATACTCAATTCCCAAATTGAAAGACACAAGAATATGTAACAACACACAAGAACATTTAAGGATTTCGGGCAAATCCATGGCATAATTAGTGTGAGGTGACAACCCAAGCTTTGCTGACAGTGAAGTCAAAAAGGCAACAACAGGATCCTAACCCTAATTAATAGAATACAAAAAAGAATTTAGGTCCAGAATTAAGGCTGCAAACAAAATCATACTCTAATGATAAAATCTGTACTAATTACAAAAATAATAATCTGAAGTAACCTTAATGTAAATTATCTCCCAGAGAATTTGCTTCCAGACGTGGCAATACTGTGCTGGGACAGGAGGACAAGAAACTGAAACAATGTCGTGTGAAACATGTACCCTGGGAGAAGGACCTCATGTTACCTGAGTAGCATCTCTGAAATACTGGATGCAGGACCAACAGCTGCTGTTAACAGCACAGTTATCAGACAATGCATTTTAGCCCTTTTGGATACCACAACTGCAGGGGAGAAAAAGTGCTGTACAAGCAATCGATAATTTTTCACTCAAGAAACGCCCATTTCAGGACCATCATTCCTGACACTAACATTTATTTCCAAAAGTTTGGCAAACTCACATTTGGTATCTTCTCTTGCCTCCACAAACCGTCCAGGTTTGCTCCCTCCCGGAGCCTGCTCCGTCTGCCCTGGCTCTGGGAAGCTGCGTGTCAGCACATGCCTCAGGTAGGAGTTTCCCTCCCACTGCGTGTGCTTACAAGCAACAGACTTGCTTGTGATAAAAAGACAGCTGGACAGGATGAGCTAGGGTTTTAGTACACAGAAATGACAGCCTCCTCTGGAAGAACATAAAATGCAAGAGCACCAAGGGCACAAAAGAGAGAAAACCCATCTCGCTATCCTGCACAGACAGCAAAAATCTATCTCATTCTGAAAGCCAGTTGAGAAAATTCAACTATGAGATTATCCCCGTCAAATTATGCTACCACTTTGTTTTCAACTGCAAAAGGCTGGGAAGCAGGTCAACAGTTCAGATTTATAAAACAACTCCCATCTGGGAGATGTAAAAAGGTTTGGAAATGCTCCTTGCCCTTCCTCAGGAGGAAAGCCCCGGTTATCCCCATTCCATGGGCAGGGAAGCTGGGATGAAACCCCATGTCTTGAGACGTGGAAGGAAATCCAGTCAATATACAAGTTTAGACTCCCAAACCTCAGATTCTGTCTCCTCCTGCCTAATTCAGACACCAAGAGACTCTTGATAAGTAGCAACAGGCAGAATTTTGCTTCCCTACAACTTCCTGACAGGAGGGTAGAGCCAGATGGGAGTCAGTCTCTCATCCCACGCAACAAGTGACAGGACAAGAAGAAATGGCATCGAGTGGCACCAGAGGAAGTTTAGGTTGGATATCAGGGAAAATTTCTTCCCTGAAAGGGTAGCCAGTCATTGGCACAGCTGCCCAGGGCAGTGGTGGAGTCCCCATTGCTGGAGCGGTTTAAAAGCCATGTGGATGTGGCACTGGAGGACATGGGATAGTGTTGGCCTTGGCAGTGCTGGGGGAACGGTTGGAATCCATCTCAGAGGGCTTTTCCCATCTAAATGATTCTGTGATTCTATTCTGATTCCATTAATAAGGACACAGTGTGACTGCATCATCAGTTGTCATTTTACCAGCAAAATTTCACTGCCATTTCCTCTTAGATGACGATTCACAGAATCTCCTCCCACACAGCTCTTTCAGCTGAGCTTCACAAAAAGCAGTTTAAGCTGGCAGGGGGAAGAAACCCATCTCCCATCTGGCAGGGGGCAAGAAGGGGAAGGCAGCAGGCTGAACAAGAACAAGACAAAAACATGCCAAAAAGCCAGAAACTAGGTAAAGTATTTCCTCCTGACTGGAAGGGAAGGGAGACGTGTTGGCACTGGACTGCACGCGGTATCTTTTTGCTGAAGTCAAAAAATACAGATATAAAAACCTGACCGTGCTGCAAATGTGCTTTCTTAAACTTGATAGAGAATTGTTGCTGAAAATGCCTCAAGTCCCACGGCTTTGCACACAAAGTGTCCCTGCCTTCCAGGCAAGGCACCTGAATTGGAGAAGAGCTTGCAATTCCTATGATCAGTTAATGAAATAGCCAAAGTTATCTCAGCAACCTGCAGTGACACTGTTCATCAGTGGATAATTCCACACAAGGAGAAGCAGGAGGGAAGGCCCTTCCATGCTTTTTAACTGTCTCCTCACACACACGCATTTCTCAGATTAATTATTGACCTGAGAAATCACCTAGGTGGTATTTTCCTACTCAGACAAGGCTGTTTTTCTAACTCAATCAGCCTCCCAGCCCTTTTTACACTTGTTGAGATCTGCAAGTGAAAACCCAAAGAAAATTCTTCAACAATGAAAAACCCCTCTGGTTCGTTTTCCCCAGCAGGTAAAATAATCAGCAAGGAGATGGACCCATCTCAAGGGAAAACAAGATCACAAAGATCAAAACTCCAGAAAATATTTTCATGGACTTTAATTCCAAACCAGCTGAAAAGCCTTTATTCTCTTTTTTTTTTTTTTTTTTTGGGCCTTTAAATGACATTATTTTCTTGGCTAAAAATAAATAGAAAGCTCCAGTTTGGAATAGTTTGCTTTTGAGGAGAAGGATGTTACTGCAGGAGATGTCTTATGCTGCAAAAGCCTTTATGGAATTACATTCACAACCAAACAGTCACTCCAAAGAAGGTACATTTCCATGATCTGGAAGGCAGACTAAGACAGCAAAATTTGGCTTCTATATGCTCAAATACAGCCATTTCCTGAACTGGATGAACAGTATAGAGAGAATAAATGACCTTTGTTACAGAAGAGGAAAAAAGAGCCCTTCAGGTT
>NW_008236761.1:808466-811463 GCF_000691975.1 Corvus brachyrhynchos | reverse complement strand
TCCTGCAGGAAATCCAAGTTATTCTGGAAGAAAAAACACAATTACCCAGAATACTGACCTTCCTTAGCTGGCTTTCATATTCTTCTCGGAGTTCCCCTGTTTTGCTTAATTTAATGGGTGCTCTGAATATAAAGTCTGGAAAGAAAAGGGAAAAAAAAGGAAACACTTTTTAGTGCAGGGTAGCTGGTGTTGGCCATTATTTCCCAAAAAGGGTGAGATCTCCACAGGCTGCACAAGAGGTTCTGCAGCACTTTTCTCAACCCCAGATGTTTATATTCTGCCACTGCTATCACAGCTCTGTTTAACATACAGAAACATGGGGAGGAGGATGGCCAAGTAATCCCACTTTGCACTTCCTGAGTTTCCTTTGAGATTCTCAAGAGTCCTTGACAAGCAGTTAAGCAATCGGGGAGCACTGGGACGATGTAAACACAGGGGTGAAGTAACAGCCCGGAGATTTCACAGGGAATCTGAGTCCCAGGAATAAACCCAGGCTTTAAGCACAGGGAATCTGAGTCCCAGGAATAAGGCCAGGACTGAGGTGCCTGCTGCAGCCAGACACCCCAGGCACACAGGCTGCCAGCAGCAGCCCCGCCCCTCGAACTCACGCCGCTGCCCTCCTGCCACTGCCGCCGATGCACGGAGACCGCCCCCGTTTTCTCGATGAGGTCTCCTCCACATCCCCTCCCAGCCGCAGCAGCACAGCCTTTTTCCCGCTTGCCGTGCACTCCCCAGATCAGCGTTTGGAAGCTGAGCGGGCAGGATGCTGTGTCTGGCAGAAATTCCCTGTCCTGCTCCCACTTCCTCCCTTTCCCCTCGGGAATTCAGAAACCAAAAGCATACTGGCATGGGGTTATAGCTTAATCTCCATCCCTGGAGTCTGTTACTCCCAAAGGACTCCCTTGCTCGCTCGCATCAGCCTCAAAGCTCCCTCCCACTTCTGTGCAGTGCAAGTCTGGGCAAGTTGCACTTCACTTGGAGGAGCTCGGAGGGAAAAGGGAACAACCAGAACAAAACAACAACCCCTGGACAACCATCCTGGCTCAATCCCTATCAGTATTCCAGGCAGGGCACAGCACAGTTCATCATAGCAGTGTGCTGTGGTCAGGATGGAACAGGTTTGAGCAAGGAAGAAACATCAGGGGTACTTCCTTTTCCCACCCTGCTAAAATTAAAGGATATAAACCAGCAGCTCCACCACATGTTTTCACAGAATCCCAAAATCATTTAGGTTAGGAAAGATGTCTGAGACCATTAAGTCTCAGATCCCACCTTGTCCCCAGCCCAGAGCACTGAGTGCCACGTTCAGGCCTTCCTTGGACACCTCCAGGGATCGGGACTCCAACACCAACCCGGGCAGCCCCTGCCAACGCATGACCACCTTTTCAGTGAAGAAATTCCTCCTGATGCCCAGCCTGAGCCTCCCCTGGCACAGCCTGAGACTGTTTCCTCTCCTCCTGTCCCTGTTCCCTGGGAGTAGAGCCCAAAACCCCCCCTGGCTGCCCCCTCCTGTCAGGGAGTTGAGGAGAGACAGAAGGTCCCTCCTGAGCCTCCTTTGCTCCAGGCTGAGCCCCCCTCACAGAACTTCCCTTATTTAGGAAGTGTTTTTATTTGGCTCAAAAGAAAAGGTTCATGGCAGGGTGGGTGAATCAAACACCCAATGACCAGCTGCTGACTATTCTGCCAGGCATCCTCTGGTTCACGGCCACATTTCCCTCCTCCCTGGGGATGGCCCACAGCCCCACTGCCCAAACATGCCATTTACAGACTGATGAAATCCTGTTACCACCTGTCCTGCTTTCCCCTGGTTTCCCCTTTCAAAGTTCCTAGGGAGCCCTGTAACTTCAGTCCCTCCTGCTGGTGAGGGTGAGTGCAAACTCTGCAGCCTCTGAAGAGGCAATTGCTGCCAATGCCAGAGCTGCACAAATCACAAAGCATTTATCTAATATTCGTTTCAGAGGGAGAAAAATAATCTCATGTAAGCAAACATTAAGCGTATAGACTATAAGGCCTTTTTATCTCATTAAAAAGCTGCTATTCCCTCATACTCAGAGGCCTGCACGAGCCAGGCTTGTTTTTAAAGGAAAACATCCCAAATGGCCCTACACATGTGATAAAAATCCCAAGCGATATTGATGCTGGGGGGGCCAGGCTGCATTCCTTGCTCCTGCTCCTGCGCCCGCAATCGGCCACAGTGGAAACCTTCCACGGCTTCCCAAAATGTTTTTTCAATTGTGTCCTTGAGCGGTTCCAGTTCTTTGTGAACTTTATCAAGCTGAATTTCCACAGAGACAGTCCCAAGAGCAGCAGCAATCTGTAACTCGCCTGCAGCAAACTTCAATTACTTCTCAATGTTTAAGGCTTGTCTCCAGAGCTATAAAGGTGGAGTTTTTCCCTCCAGGGCACGAGCTAACCTGAAGGAAACACGCACCAGGAAAGATGAGCCACTGTCATCGCTCTCATTTCTCACTAGGGTTCAGCAAGCTGGAAGAAATTTTAAATGATGGAATAACATTTATGTGTAAGTTGTGGTGGTTTAGCTAAAGGGGTCCAACACCAGGTAGAGACAACTTCATCAATAGTATCTTTATGTAACAACTTGGATATTTTACAGATGGGTCAAAAAGAGATGAGACTCCAAATTTCCAACTCTGTATAAAAGAGATGAAAACAAAAATGTATGCAAAGCTGTGTATGTGCATTTCACAGCACTGCAGGATGGGTCAGGCTGCAAGGGACTACTGTGGCTCACCTGGTCCCAGCTCCCTGCTCCAGCAGCACCATCCCAGGGCACAGGGCACAGGATTGTGTCCAGAGGGTTCTGGAATATCTCCAGTGAGGGAGACTCCACAGCCTCTCTGGACAGCCTGTTCAGTGCCTGGTCACCGCACAGGACAGAAGTTCTCCCTCATGTTCATGTGGAACTCACTGGGCTCAGGCCCTGCCCGTGGCTCTGGTGCCGCTGCTGGGCCCCCGCGCAGCGCCCCGGCCCCGCCC
>NW_008236761.1:803226-808404 GCF_000691975.1 Corvus brachyrhynchos | reverse complement strand
GGATCCCCCGGCCCCTTCCTCAGCTGCCGAGCCTCCGCCGGCCCCGCGCCAGGAGCTCCCTGGCCCTGCTGTGCTGAGGATCCAGGGCTGGACACAGCACTCCAGAGATGCCTCCAGGGCTGCCCAGAGGGGCAGCATGCCCTCTGCTGACAGGGCAGAAGGGTGCTGCACCCAAGGATGCTTCTGTCGGCACAAAACCATTCCAAGTGAAACCAGACCGGTCCTCGCACTGGGAAGAAGACAAGGTGACCAGAGCATCACATGTCTTTCTCTGGCACAGCTCCCCATGCCAATTCTGGATGTTCATGTCCAGGACAAGGCTGCTCAGCTGGTTCGATGTGTGCCACAGCCCAGGACAAAAACAAAGCAGGCAAAATCATGGAAGAAAAGGCTTTTTACTTGATTTTGCAACAGATTTCCTGCTTGCCCTTCCTCTCGACTGATCTATGGGTCAACAGAACTGGTTTCTAAATGAAGCTGACTCTGAAGGTCTGCTGGGAGTGCTGCCACTGGGATGCTCCTTCCAAGCCCACCGAGAGCACCGAAACAGTCACAGTGCCAGGATCAAACCCGGCATCCTGCTTTTTTATGCTGACATACAAGAGTTGCATCCTATTGTGCTCAGTCTTGGAAAAAACCAGCAGTGATTTCTGCACTATTTGAGAGGACAAAAGATTTTCTAATTATTTAACACTGGTTTTCTTTATAAGAGGCATCTGACTTGCAGCCTCAATCCCCCTGAATGCCTCCATCCTTTCCATGCCAGCTCGGAAGTGTGTCTTACACACCATCTCCGTGGAGCCGCACTCCTGACCAGCACATTTTATATTTACTGGCAAAAGATTCAGAAAACCGCCATCTGGTGGATTCAGCAACATGGGCTGAATAAAAGTGAAGTTGAACTCGATTCAGAACCCTTCGGTTCCCTGTCTGCTGTTCAGAGGCTCCTGGGTTTTGCCAAACTGATGCCATCCGGCAAGTCCCAGCTCTGCCACCGGCAGCAGTGAAACCCAATCACTCCCAGCTTCCACGGAAACTTTCAGCAGGCTTTGCAGCTTCCATCTCCCTTGAGGCTTTCACTGCTTTTCCTTTTAACTCCTGGCAGTTAACACTTGCAGCTGAAGACAAAATCTTAAACATTTTTTTCAAAACACAAAACAAGAAGTTAGGATTTTTCTGCCCCTAGCAGAGGTGTAACCACTATTCAACTGGAAAATTATTTTCCAAGAGTTGACGATCCACGGCCATTCCTCTCACACTGACCATTGGGGCTAACTCTAGGTCTGGTCCTAATCATTCTCTTCATTAATGGCAGACTAAAAATAATTTAAGTATTGCAGAGGGCTGGAGATGGGACAATGAGGAAAGAGATGGAGGTGCAAGCCCTGTGACAGCCTCACGGCCCCCAAAGAGGCACCCTATCCTATCTTCCCAGGAAATCTTAAATTTAACCCATCCCATTAGCAATACAACACTGTGACAAGGAGGAAAAAAAGAGATGGTGTCAGTTTAAAGCAGTTTGATGTGGGGAGCAAATCACTGATCTTCCCGAGGCAGGGAAAGGCTTCTTCAGGATTGCCGCTTCCAAAGTCGTAGCACTGTGGTCTTGAGACAAAAAAAACCAGCTCCTGACAGGCTACAGAACAACAGAAATGACAGGAAATTCAGGGATCACCAGGAAATGCTCAAGAACTAGACTGGTTTAGTCCAGTGGGGAAAGGGGAAAGCCACTGCCAGAAAAAGACTGGCAGGAAGGAGGGGGAAGTCATGTTACAAGTCTGGCAAAAACACTCCACCCCTCTTACATGAGCATCAGTTATTGATTGCTGTGCATTGCTACTGGGCAGAGGAGAAACAAAAGAAATCTGACTCTCTGAAATGCGAGTGTACTTATTTTCTCACAATCAGGCTGGGCACCTTGCTGCAAACATGTTCTGTTCCTTCTCCTTGGCCATCTGAATCCTCAAACACACACCCGCAGTCTCCAAGCCTCCCATCTGCTGCTCCTCTCTGCCTTCCAAGAATTTCACCAAGCAACTGTTTTAATATAAGAAACCTCACTTAGCAAAGCATTGCAGCCAGCACTGCATCTCTAGCTCAAAGGGTGGCCTTACACCAGCATCTAGGGTGCCCTCCCAGGTGCTCTGTGAACTTGGAGATGTCCAGAGAGGACGTGGGACCCATGGGCCACCTGCATCCTTCTGGAGCAGCAGCTGGCACCAGGCTGAAGGCAGCAGGGCAGCTCCAAGGGAATCAGATGCCCAGGAGCTGTCAGGAAAACCAGCCCATGCCAAGACACAACAGGCACCGAGTGTGTGTCTCCGCTGATTTCTATCGTTTTGTTTGACAAGTGTCGTGACAAGGATTTTGACTTTATACCTATTTGGACAGCACCTAGTGCAGAATCCCCAGCCTCAGCCAAGGTCTGAGAGCTCCTTAAGTCCACTATCATGGAAGAATCCCAAAGGGAATCGCAAAAACTGGGACATGAAACCATGATTAATTAGCTGGTTTAAGCTGGAATAATCAAGGTATGTCAAGTGGTCATACTGAGTAGTTTTAAAGATTCTGCACATTTTAAGTGATTTAATGAAATACCTGAGCTTAATCAGTGTTTGGTAACAGAATCACATAATAACTGAGGTTGGCAAATACCTCTGGAGACCCAACCCTTCTGCTCAAGCAGGGTCATCAGGAACAGGCTGCCCAGGTCCATGTCCAGTTGGATTTTAACTGTCTCTAAGGATGGAAACTCCACAACCACCCAGGGCAACCTGTGCCAGTGCTTGGTCACCCTCACAGTGGAAGGTATTTTTCTTACAGCCTGTGAAACTTGATGTGTTTCACTTTGTGTCCTTTGCCTTCTGTCCTGTCACTGCACACCACTGGGATGAGCTGGGCTCTGCTGCCTTCACTGCCCCTGCTCAGGGGCCTACAGACATTGGTACGTGTAGAGATACATCACGTATCCATTGATAAGGTCACGGTGATGCGGAGAGGTTCGTGAAGCTTGGGAGAAAGCAAACGTCACCCAGCCCTTCAAACAGGGCAAGGAGGAGGGTCAGCCCCACCTTGATTCCCAGGAAGCAGCTGTGCCTGGAAACCACTACTACACAAGGACAAGGTGTTTGGGAGGTAGGCCGCTGGATTGAAGGAGAGGAAAGTAGGCTTAACCAATGCCTTCCATGATGAGATGGCGGGCTCAGTGGAGGAGCACAGAGCAGCAGATGTTGTTTATCCTGATCCATGAGGGCAAAGTGACTGGAGTATCTGACATTCCAGAGGAGGCTGAGAGATCTGGGGCTGTTCACCCTGGAGAAGAGAAGGCTCAGAGGTATTTCACCAATGTGTTTAAATACCAAACAGAAAGCAGAGAAGACAGAACCGGGCTCCTCCGCCTGGTAACAGGACAGGAGGAAATGGGCACAAATTGAAATAGAAGTTCTGCTGAACATAGAAAATATTTTTTTACTGTCAGGGCCGCAGAATCTCTAACCTTGTAAATGGTCATAACCCACCAGGTCACAGTCCTGGGAAACCTGCTGCTGGTGACCCTGCTTTGAGCAGGGCTTGGGTCTCCCTGCCAGCTTCAGCTATGCTGGGACCCTCCAGTAGGCCTCACTAATGTCAGGAGAAACCACATCCACTGCTCTCTCTGTGCATGTAGTAGGTCCCTGTTTGTAATGGATCATCTGCCTTTGATTCCTCACACTATGAGCCCAGCTTGCATCACAAGTGGGAATTTGGGCAGGCAGAAAATGACAGCCCACACAATGACTATGTGCCTTACTGCCAGACAGAATCACGGAATCATAGAATGGTTTGGGTTGGAAGGGACCGTGTAGATCATCTCATCCCACCCCTTGCCATGGGCCTTCCACTAGACCAGGAGGCTGCAAGTCCTGTCCAGCCTGGCCTTGGACACTTCCAGGGATGGGGCAACCACAGCTTCTCTGGGCAGCCTGTACCAGGGCCTCAGCACCCTTACAGGGAAGAATTTCGTCCCAATATCCCATCTAAACCTGCCCTCTGGCAGCGGGAAGCCATTCCCCTTCGTCCCACACAATTCAGGACAAGCAGAGAATTAAAATGAATTCTTCTTAAAAAAGCCCAGCTAAGACACTAGACCAGCATTCCTGGACACTAGACCAGCACTCCTGCAGCATGGCTGGATACTCTCACCCCAGCTCGCCTGGACCACGCTGAGTCCATTTACGCACGACTGACACCACTGCCTTGGAGCAGAGATTGACTCGGCAGTTCCCACTGTCCCTTCTCCGGAGGAACCACTCCCAGCCCTTGGGCTCAGCTCCCTCTGGAGAGCCCATCTGTTCATTGATTCAGCAAATCCTTCCGCGTGAAGGCTTCCTAAATCTCTTCCAGGTTAGTGGGGTTAGTTCAAACCACCAATTTAAGCTGTTTAAGATCATCCTGCCAATTCTTCCCACAGCCAATTAGAGGATGCTGACACAAGCATGAACTGGGAGACCAGAAACACGCTCAGAAAGGAACGGGTTGGGCTAAAAGGATGTTTATCTGTAGCTTAAATCCTTGTTTGCTCTGCAGGGTTCCCCTCAGCACTGCTATGTCGCCGAAGTGGGCACTGCTGCAACACCTCTCCAACCAACAAATCCGGGTGCATCCCGAGTTCTGACAGCAGCAAGGTGGGCATCTCCGAAAGAGCAATACCACCGTCTCAGACCAGGATTTATTTTGAAGGAAACACAGGGAGCAGTTTTCTAGGAGTTGAGGAAGGCATCTAGCGTTGGAGGCAGGGAGGAAACGTGTGACAAAAAGCCATGAACTCAGGGATGATGGACTTTCTTAATGTCAACAAGGGACTAAGACTTCCCATGGTGCAAAACCCTTCCTGTCTTGACGCAGTACAAACCTGCCCGACTCCTGGCAGCACTGTTGGATTCGTTCACTTTTGGGGCAAGGTTATCACAAAAACACCGGAGGAAGTGGGGAAACATCCCTCCCACTGGGACATCTGCTCCAGGGGATGGTGCTATCCATCCCCTCCATCTCCCGATGCCACAGAGCAGGGTGGGCTCAAGCCCACTGCCCCCTTCCCTGCTCGGCCCCGCAGGACTTGGCCTGAGTCCCTGCAAGCTCATCGCACCTCCCGCGTTTGGCCCCGCAGGACTCGGGGGAGCTGAGCCCCCGCAAACTTAT
>NW_008236761.1:795961-802689 GCF_000691975.1 Corvus brachyrhynchos | reverse complement strand
ATCTTCCCACACTTTGAAGGGCCGCGGCGGCCACGCCCACCCCGCATAATTCATGTAGGGACGCGCCCCGCCATCCATATTAATGAGCGCCGCGCGCGCCGCGCGCTAGCCACGCCCTCTCATGAATATTCATTCCCCTCCGTAGAAGGCGGGGCCAGCCGAGCGCTTCCCGCTCTTTGTGGGGATGGGACAGCGCTGGCCACCCGGTTACTAGGGTGGGATGGAATCATGGAATCACAGATGGTTTGGGTTGGAAGGACCTCAAAGCTCACCCAGTCCCACCCCTGCCATGGGCAGGGACACCTTCCCCCGTCCCACGCTGCGTCCAGCCTGGCCTTGGACACTGCCAGGGATCCAGGGGCAGCCACAGCTGCTCTGGGCACCCTGTGCCAGGGCCTGCCCACCCTCCCAGGGAACAATTCCTTCCCAATATCCCCCCTAATCCTGCTCTCTGGCAGTGGGAAGCCATTCCCTGTGTCCTGTCCCTCCATGCCTTGTCCCCAGTCCCTCTCCAGCTCTCCTGGAGCCCCTTTAGGCCCTGCAAGGGGCTCTGAGCTCTCCCTGGAGCCTTCTCCTCTCCAGGTGAGCACCCCCAGCTCTCCCAGCCCGTGACTGTAGTGGGTGGCCGATCTCTCTCCGTTCTTTTCCTGACCCACGAGCCTTTTGTTCAGTCTTCCCTCTGCTGTCCGGCTGAGAAGGGGAGTGATGGAGCAGCTTTGGTGAGCACTCGGCGTCCAGCCAGAGTTAAACCACCATGGATGGTGACTCAGAGCAAACCAGAGGAGGCAGAGCCTCTGCACCAGTTGCTATGGAAATCTCTTGTACTTCTCTTCTGCTTTTCATCTCCTCACTGGGGCACTAAACCAGTCAGTCTTTTCATCATATCTTAGCACCCCCTCTGATGAAGCCTCTCAGCTGCATTGGGTTGGCAGAAGAGAAAATGTGGCTGCAGAGACAGAGGTGAAGCCCCACACCTTTGAGCCTCCTTGAGGAGGCTCCTCTCTCCATGGTTGGAGAGAAGAGGGGATGATCCGTGCCCAAGAAACAGCCTCTGCACGTGGGCCAGGAACTTGCTGGGGGATATCATTAACTTTCCGTCTCACCCACTCTTCTATCTTTAGTTGTCTCTGGCTGTTGAATGACTAAAAGGATACCAGCATGTGGATCCCTGCTGTTGTAGGCTCCACAAAATGCCAGTTGACAAAAAAGTTCCGTCTCATGAAACAAAAAAACTTGTACTGACTTTATTAAGATGAATTATGGCAGTGGTTTGGTGCTGGGACTGGACTTAGTCCAGCAATTTGTGTGTCTGTCCCATAGATGCTGCTGCTGGCCAGAGTCAGACAGAGTGTGTCATTCCCTAGATCCCCACAAAGCTGCTGCTCCCCGGGATCAGCCTGACCTGGAAGCTGGGCCCTGGGGAGCCCCTGGGGAGGCACAGAGAACGTGGGAATAGGAGACACTTCCCCACCAAAGCTACTTGTAGGACAAAGAGCTGTGCAGAGCTTTAGCTTTCTGCAGAGTCCTAGGCACGTCGGATTTGGGAAAGGATCCCTGCCTGCTGTTCTCCCAAATTACTTCTGCACATCCAGCCTGCCCTGGACAGAACTTGGGTTTTGTGTCTCCAGCTTGTCTTTCAACCCAAAGCCCCGCAAAGGGCAATGGTTCTACTCTTCCAGAGGGCAGGGTTAAACGGAATATTGGGAAGAAATATTTTACAGTAAAGGTCATAAAAAAATTGCCCAGGGTGCCCAGAGATGCTGTGGCTGCCCCATCCCTCAAAGCATTCAAGATCAGGTTGAATGGGACTTGGAGCAACCTTTTCTAGTGGAAGGTGTCCCTGCCCGTGGCAGGGGGTGGAACAGGGTGAGCTTTAAGGTCCTTTCCACTCCAAAGCCGTCTGTGGTTCTACAGTTCGGGACGTGCGGAGCTCAGCGCTGGCCTGCAGAGGGAATCCTAAGCCCGTGCAAGGCTCCAGCCTCAAATCCTGCCGTCCCCAGCCGAAACCTCAGCCTTGCCCAGCCTGTCAGGGAACGTTTTTCTGCTTCTCACCTCTCCCGAGGAGCTGGCAGAGTTTTGCCACCACCTTTTCTCTTCACGTTCCTCGCAGCGATGATGCTGGCCCCAGCCAGGCAGACACTTTCCATGGGGTGCAGGTGGGGTGTGTCATGGTGGATACAGGAGACACCGACAGGCCCATGGTGCTATGCTCTCCCATTTTTCCTCTCTATCCTTCCCCTTGCTTTATCCAGCCTTTCTTCACCAGTCCCTCTTGCTTGGCTGCTCATCTCCATCCCTGGAGAAGAATCTCTTACCCACTGTCCTCTCTGTATCACTGGTTTGCACTGATTATAGATTATTTATTTGGGTTTGTGCTTGGCAACACGCTCAGACTCTAAAATAAATGACCAGATTTCCCATTCCAGGTTGGACTATGTGCTTCCATCAGTAAATTATCTTTTTAAGCCTCACCAGTCACTGACTGCCTTAAACCCTCAAAAAGGTGTGGCTTTAGATCTCTTCAAAGCCCACCAGTTCTCAAGCGAGGTGGAGTTTCACACGTTGAGAAGAGCTCCATGGGAAACACTCTGATGAACATCCCCCAAACACAGTCACCTTCAGGAGACCTCCATGAGGAGCTGTTGCCAGCATTAATCACCCACCAGGCCAGGACCAGGGAATCATGGACTGTTTTGGGTTGGAAGGGACATGAAAGCTCATCTCATTCTAACCCCCTTGATGTGGGCAGGGACACCTTCCACTATGCCAGGCTGCTCTAAGCCCCGTCCGACCTGGCCTTGGACACTGCCAGGGATCCAGGGGCAGCCACAGCTGCTCTGGGCACCCTGTGCCAGGGCCTACCCACCCCCCCAGGGAACAATTCCTTCCCAATATCCCATCCATCCCTGTCCTTTAGCTTTTGAATGTCCAGGTGAAGAGAGGAAACCCATGAGGCTTCAGGCTTAGGATGGGAATTGTGTGAAGGTGTGGCATGAAGAAAATATGGATTTTGCTCGATTTAGCTCTCCCCTGTGGAATATGGCAGAGAGGCATCATTCTATTTAATGCCCATCTCCAACTCCACTGATGTAGCTTGGACTCTTGGCAACCTGATGTGGAATGCAGTGACTCCTCCTCAAATGCAGGCCAAAGATAAAGGACATGGTCACTAGTCATAAAGAATAGCGGAGGAAGACTATGGAATTACAGCAAGAATCTCACCTCTGCCTTAGGCAACCCCATCTGCCCTCCTGCGGACCACAGTTCCCACATGGCTGTCATGGTTTTGCTCAGGGTGTCTCTCATGCCACAGCCCACGGTCAAAAATAAAAGCAGAATGAAATCATGGGAGGTGTTTTCCCCTCACGATGGAAGGAGGTTGGTGCCAGCTTGGATTGTGTGGCTGGCTGAGGGTCAGCGGGGCGGGTTGGCCCTGGGGTATGAGTAGGGACTGTGGTGTTCACTGCAGGAGGGTGGACAATGCATCCTGGATAACAACGTGATTAGTAGCTTCCTGATCAACGTCCTGGCCTGTCCCAGCACTGGGGTGGCAGCAGCACCAGGGCAGTGCCTGTCCCCTGTGCTGGCACTGCTGGGGCACCTCGAATCCTGGGGGCAGTTCTGGGCCCCTCACTCCAAGTAGGACAGCAGCTCCTCCATTCCCACGACAGGGCTTACTCCGGCAGCCGGAATTCTTTAGACCAGCTTCCAACAATTCAGAGTCCTGCAGGTTTCCAGCTCCATTGCCTAAAGCTGACAGCCCTCTGCTGTGCATTTCTCCTCGCCCACACTGGATCAAATGTCAGGAACGCAGGGCTACAAACTTCCAAGGAAAGGTGCAGTGTGCAGCCAGCTCCTCCAGCCTGCAGCCTGGCCAGCTTACGCTCCTGCCACAAGGCTTGCAAGGTGGGGGGCGTTATTGGAGCCCACACTGTTTACTCAGTAGTTTGTAGGAGATTCTGTTTGCATTCTCATTAAAAAAAAAAAAAAAGGAAATTGTCTTGTCTTCTCGACTGCCCAGAAAACATAAAGTGAGTTTGACCTAAAGACTCAGGAACCAGAAGGCAAACAGAACAGACCCATGTTTTATTATTTGCAGGCCAATGCCATGGTTTTTGGAGCCTGATTCATGATCACAGATGGATTGGTGTTGGCAGTATTGAACTGTCAGACGGATTCCTTCACAGATGAAGATAAAGAGCCTCGGTTTTGCCAAAGGGTGAATGTATTCTTTATGAGACCCAACAGAGATGTAACACAGCACCTTGCTCCTGACAAGGCTGGCCTTTATTTCCTGGGTCTGCACTTAGGACATGCCTGAACTTTCCCATAAGTTTTTGCCCTGATGTGGGGCCAGGATCCACAGTCCTGAATTCAGCTGCTGCTATTGCAGCAGAGGCACAAAATAACTTCATTGACTTGGACTTTGTGTCCCCATTTACCTAAGCACTTTCATAACTTGCCCACAGACTTTTGCTACAAATGGGCTTTTCAAGTCTGCCCTTTGCAAGAGAAGAGCTCCTAGAGGAGGTACCAGCTTTTCCTGGTGGGAGCTGGAAGGAGCCTGCTGTTTACCCAAACCGCTTTAAACATCTTTATCGAGGCATGAGGGGAAAATAGAGGGGCATTTCTAGAAAAGCTTGCAGGAGCTGGAAATGAGTGGAGCAGTGAAAAAAGGGAAGTGGCATTAGGTGAGAACTTTCAGCTCTGAGTCCAACAGCAGAAGGACGTCGAGCTGCTGGAGTGATTCCAGAGGAGGCCACAGAGCTGCTCCAGGGCTGGAGCCCCTCTGCTCTGGAGCCAGGCTGGGAGAGCTGGGGGTGCTCACCTGGAGAGGAGAAGGCTCCAGGGAGAGCTCAGAGCCCCTTGCAGGGCCTAAAGGGGCTCCAGGAGAGCTGGAGAGGGACTGGGGACAAGGGCTGGAGGGACAGGACACAGGGAATGGCTTCTGCTGCCACAGAGCAGGGTTAGGTTGGACATAGGGAAGAAATTCTTCCCTGTGAGAAGAATTCCCACTTGTGGTTGGCCCTGGAATGGGACAGCACCGCTCGTGCTTTCTGTAGAGGGTCAGTGCCAGATATGTGCAGAGCATCCCTGGATTCTGGGCTCCTATATCCCCTGGAGTTCCTGGGTCTTCCAGCAGAATCGTACTCACAATTTCCAGGGGAGGGCACAGAGCAGTAAAATTGTTGTTAGAGCTGGTAAACAACAGATTGTGACCATCCCTGCAGATGTCTCAGCTCTGTCTTCTGCTCTGCACACCAGGCTATGCTCTTGGAGGATCACAGGTATTCCTGTGGGGAAGAGTCAAGGTGGGGTGAAGATTTACCTGCCTTTCATCACTGGGATTCAGTGTTTCCCACTTTCTTCCCAGCCCATGTGGGCACAGAAATGCGTCTTGATTTCTTTTGCTCACAGCTTAAAGAGAAAATAACAAAGATGGTGATTTAAATTCTTATTACAAAGATTTCCCTCATATCCGGCTCCATGAATAGGCACCTGCAAACATGGTATGGTACAGGGGGATGTGTTGGCACCTGGGGTAGAGTTAGAGACAGACAAAATTAAGAGATGGATGGAAATAAGAGGTTTTTTCTGCAGCAATTGCCCTTGATTGCTTTCACCTCTGCAAGAAATGGGGCTCGTGGTTGGAGCAACCAGAACAAGGGGTTTGGGGACACCGTGGCAGACCGGTGGCTCGGTGCCACTCTCCGTGTGGGATGGCATCAGGCGGAAAGATCTCACCCTGGAAAGCCCAATCCTGAGCTTGAATTAAAAGAAAAAAGTGAATAACTTGGCTGATGGAGGAGATCTCCGGTCACCAAAGGGATCACCGGTTATGACAGTTTCTCACTGGCCAGTGATGTGAGAAAGCTGAAGGAGATGGGGAGAAGAGAGAGACCTTGCATTGTAGACATGAAGGCATTTGCAAAGAAGAAGCCCAGGACTCCTGCAAGGTCCAGGACATCCATCCGAGCCTTCCCAATGGTGGAGCATGAAGGTGTTCTTTGCTGCATTAAAGCCTGTGTTTCATGTGCTAATGAAATGTCTTGCTCCGAGCACCCCTGTGAGCTGTGAAGGTGAACAGGAGGAATGGGTAAAAGAGCACACAAAATCTGGTCTAAGGGAGCTGCAGAAATTCACCTCCATAATGAACTGGTGGCCCTGGCTTTGTCTGGCCTTGGGAAGTGGCCCTCCTGAGGGGCCACAGCTGCTCAGGGAGGATCCAGTGCTGCCCAAATTCTCCATGAGGATCTTGGAGAGTAGAAAGCTGAGCCCCACAGACAGGCAGAGAAGGGTTGGCAGCCAGAGCCGGACCACTTTGTGCAGGATCTGGGGAGCAGCAGGAACAGGAGCAACGTTGTGTGGAGGCCGGGTGGCTTCTCCAGGGATGACTGCATGACCAGTGGTTTTCCAAGCAATGGCGTTTCATGCCCATCATGCGGAGACGGATGGCAGCTGGGTGGGAGCGCTGCTCTCCTCGCTGCTGGGGTGGTGGGAGGAGGGTTTGGGACTGTGGACTGGGGCCGGGGGGTTCCTGAAGGCAGAGGCTACATTTAAATGGCTTTATGAAGCTGAGGGAATGTCAAGCATCTGGTGGGCAGAGCCGGGCGTCCAGGTGGCGTTTGACAGGGAGAAGGGGTGCAGCCGGGCCTTGTTTGTGGCGGTGATGTACCCCGTCAGTGTCACCTCTTGGCTCGTAGCCCCCAGGGCGAGGTCCAGCCCGG
>NW_008236761.1:786033-795503 GCF_000691975.1 Corvus brachyrhynchos | reverse complement strand
CATCGGGCAGCGCACCCCCGGGCACAGGGACCGAAGCCCCAGGGCACCGAGCACCGGGCTGCGATGCTTCCCGGGGCGGGTCCGCTCGCCTTTCTCCTCCGGTGTCTCCTGCTCCTCTTCGCCTCCGAGAGCCGAGCCCGGGCTCGTAAGTCTTCCCCGCTCCTGTCCCGGCTGCGCTGCTTCCCTCCGTGCCTCAGTTTCCCCGTCACCGGGGTCCCCAGGAATTTGCGGGGGTGCTTTGCGGTCATGGCTGGGGGCACGGGGAGGCTTTTGACCACGGCAGGTGTTGGACCTCCGTGGCTGGGATGTCCCAGGCCGTGCAGCCAGCCAGGTTTCCTGTCCCGCACCACATGGCTGTGTCCCCCTCTGCCTGCTGCTGTCCCCGCCTGCTTTGTGGAGTTGTACAGCACCGAGCACAGCACTGCCAGCTGGTGAGGGGGCTGGGAGGCTCCGCGGGCCGCCAGGGGTGTGAGGAAGGTCTGGGACCCCCTTCCATGGGCTAGAAATGCCACAGAGAAGGAGGCTGTCTTACAGACCTTCCTCTGCACAGATCCCACCCTGCACGAGTGCATCTCCCCTCCGAGGGTGGATGGGGATGGGGCAATGCCTCCCCCACTCCAAACAAAGCTGGGGGCTTTCCTCCGTATCATCCCTTGTCCATCTCCATGTTCATCCTTCAGTCTCTCCCACTTTGCTCCCAGCGGGCTGACTGAGGCAGAGAAGGTTTGGGATAGGGAAGGGAGGTTTGGCACTTCCCACAAAAAGGCTTGAAGGACTTGGCCAGGGCTGTTCAGGAGCTTGGAGGGTGTTGGATGTGTTAACTGCAGCCAGGAGGTGGGCTTGGCTTGGGCAAGGCACCAGTGGGTGCTGAGCACCCCTGCAACATCGCAGAGCCACTGGAGCTCTAAGCAATTTGGAGCAGGACCTGTTGTGTCCCTACATTTATTCTTCCCTTTAATCTCCTGGATCCCAGCAGAGTCTGCCGGTGGCTGCGTCAGGGTGATTTACAACTTGCCTGCTGCCAGCAGTGCATTAGGCACTCAAATAATCATCCTCCTGGAGCGTGGACCCAAAATACGAGCACTGGATTGCTCATCCTGTCTGTGGGGTGTGCTGGGGGGAGAAGGCAGGTGGATGGATAGGGCTGTGCAAAGCCCCGGGGAGCAAAATCCGGGTGAATTCAGCTGCTTTCCCTTCCCTGGGCTCATCCAAAGCCGCCAAACCCAGCCCGCAGCATCTGTTTCTTGAACAAGGGATGTGGGTCTGACTCCCTGCTTCTACCCGGGCTGCTGTGGTAGAGTTAGGAAGAGGATGGAGACATCTCCAGAAGGTGAAAGAGGTTTTAGGGGAGGTGTTTGCTCTTTGGAGGTGGTAACAGAGCCCGTAAGTTGGGCATAAACTATGACGGATGGGGGCAGTAAGGGTTTGTATCATTTGGGATGACGTGCTGGGGCCTGTTTGCAGGACTTAGAACGCTGAATATGGGATTGAAGCAGGATTGGAGCAGTGAGGTCCAGAGTCACCCCCCAACTCTGAAACACTTCAGCTTTGCTACAGGGCATATCCCACAATGTGGAGGGCTTGGCCAGAACTTGCCCCATGGTCGAGGGCAAGGTGGTTTGGGTGACAGAGTCATGATCAAATTGTAGACTTCTCTCCACCATCCACCTCTGCAGCCTCACACTTTTCTCAGGGCCGAGTGTTCAGGGAGAGTGAAGACAGGAATAAATTAGTTATGAGCAGGCTCATCAGCCAAGGGACCTACAGTGTCGTGGCTAAAAATAGGTGAGAAGCAGAAATGCTCAGGCTTGAAGGCAAGTCAGAAAAGAAGAATTTGCCCACAGAAACAGTCTATTTTAGGGGATTTGCACTCCCAGCTGAAAAGAAGTATCAGAGGCACAGGTTACTGGGACGAATGTGCTGCATTCTGAGTAATTCAGGGACAATGGTTGAACGCAATGATGTTTTGGCTGGAGGCATTTAAACACCAGCATCTCTGCAGAGCATGGGGCAGTGGTTTTCCCCAGGAGCTTGGAAGTTGCTGTTTCATTTCTTTTTAACATGGTTGCTGGAGAAAACGGGGTTCCTGGGATCCCTCTGTCCTACAAGTTTGGATCCAGCAGGGATGAAGGGACTGGGTGCTCCAAGATGGGAAGGACCATGATGGAAATCAAGTGCTACCATGTCCATGGTAAGGGAGAGGTGAGGGCTGCACACCCTGCTATAAGTAATGAAGCATTCCCTTGGGAAGGAGTGGGGGGAAGCAGGACCCTATCTGCCTGGCTTCTCCACCCTGGGGAGCTCAGAGATGCTTCATGAGACTGCATTTTCAGAGCTACAGAGTTTTCCAGGCTCCCAAAGTCCCAAGCAGATATTCCCAGCCAAGAACTGAGCGAGGTGAGCGTGTAGGAATTGATCTGAATATGAGCAGAGTCTTCAGGATGCCACATGTCAAGGGTCCAGTGTGTTTTAACCAGTCCCTTGTCAGCTAAGTTGGCATTTTAAGCCCTTCATAAATACAGGGCTGTCACAGGAGCGCCTGGACTCTGTGTACCAGACAGTGCTCCTTACACTTTATTTATGGCTGCTCTTAAAACTTACAAACTGGTTTGCATGAACTCCCTCCCGCATGCCCGGCACGGCGCTGGCTGGCAGGTGTGTGACCTCCAGAAAAACTGCTGGGGCTGGGAGCCCAGCTCAGACATGCCCTGCTCCAGAGACAACTCCAGGGGTGCCATCTGGGAATGCAGGACCAACCTTCCCCCTCAGCCTCGGGATGCAACAGGAGAAGAGGAGTGAGGGGAGATGAGCAAGACCCCACAACCTCTTGCTGAGCCATCGAATTGCTCAGAACACTCCCAGAGACAGAATCACAGAATCAGTCATGGCTTGGGTTGGAAAGGACATTACAGATTTAGGATAGGTATTGTGGGAAGAAGCTTTCCAGCTACCAGGAAATTGAAATCTCACAAGGGGCTGTTGCAGAAGCTCTGAGCAGCATCTTCCCTCAGTGGTTTAGAGACACCAGTCCTCAGTGACAAACTGAATGGTGTGGAGAAACCCATCCTGGGCTGCATCTCCCACACCATGAGAAGGGAATGTCTCCTTAGGATGTATCGCAACAACTTCAGACACCAGCCACCAACGAGATGCCACCCCACAACTTTCTGACCTGCTTTAGATCCAGTGACAAGTAAACCCATGTGACTTTTCTGAGTGTGCTGCTGCTGAAGGTGCAATAAATAAGGTGACTGATCAGCATGGGAGCAATTCACTGCTACAAATGGCTTTTCACTTCAAATGAATTAGGAAGATATCCAAAGTTTGACCTCTGAAAATAAAATTATTGGCCTGGCATGGGAAAAAATGGTCCAGAGCCTCCATCTTTTAAGCCTCCTCCTTCCTTCCTTCCTTCCTTCCTTCCTTCCTTCCTTCCTTCCTTCCTTCCTTCCTTCCTTCCTTCCTTCCATCCATCCATCCATCCATCCATCCATCCATCCCCATCTTGCTTTTGCCCAAACATGCTGGCACCTCTTGCCAAAAACACGGCGTAGCACTACTGAGATGCCAACAAGTGTCTCCTGCTGCCCAGCCCTGCCAGTCAGCTTTAATTTTACCAGCAGGCCCTTTGCAGACATGAATCAGGCTGCTTTCGAGGGCTGGACCCAAACCAGGGCTCCACTTGTGATTAAATGTTTGAAGGAAGCAGCCAACTGGCATGGGAGCCTGCAAGCTGAGCGGGGCCACGTCACACCAAGGCAACTTGATTTCTTCACCCTCAGCATAATTCATGAGGATGCTGCAAGCAGGGAAAGATGAAGTCATTTTCTCACCCTTTTGCAAAACTATGTTGTTGTTTTTTTTTTTTTCTGTTTTTTAGTTTTGTGGAGTTTTTTTCCTCTCTTTTCTGGGTTTCTGCATTTCCAAGCCACATGCTCAGCAGTTTTGTGTGGTTTGCTGTAAGCTCATGACCTGCCTGGCCAGGAATAGGGAGTTGATGACTTGTCAAGAGCTATGGGGACAATGTAGAGTCCTGATCTGGGAAAGGGAAGGAAAATACCTCTGCCTGTTCCTCTGGTAGCATCCACTCCAAAGCTATTGCAAACCTCCACCTCGGCAGATGCAGTGGTGGCCTGGACCGGGCGGTCTGGACAGCTGGTGGTCACCACTTGTGAAGGTATGACTTAGAGAATCAAGTGCTTAAAGCCATCAAAGAGAGGCTCAAGTCTGCTGGCAGGGCTTGAGTTGGAAGAGACCCATAAAGATCTTCGTAAACCCATGGGGCTGCCTTTCCTGCTGGCCAGAGGGTCTGGCCATGGTAGAGCATCACCTGGGTTCTTCCTGAGGATGGTCATGAACTAGAGGAGGGACTGCAGCCCACCCCAGCATATCTGGGCGAATTTCGTCTGGTTGATTGGAGAAATCCACCAAGCAGGTGGCATCTCTGGCTTTGGTGAGGTGGGACAACACCAGCTGGGCCCTCCCAGCCACTGCCGCGTCCCAGGTGACAGAGCGAAGCACTGGCTCTTAGCACCTTTGGGGTGGTGAACACCACTGAGATCATTTTGGGGACCCTCTGCTATTCTTTAAGGAGCCCTCCCAGCAGCCTGGCAGGGTCAGCACCTGCTGGCTCACCGAAGTTCACGTAGCAGGAGGTGGGCATCATGCCTTGGAAAACAGCCCTCCCCCTCTCCTGCATCCCCAGGGTGCCGCAAGTTTTTAAAGACCCATAAATGCTTCAGGAGCCGTAAATGTCTCCACTGCCTTCGAGCAACGCAATCACCCAAACTACCTCAAATTCCCTCGATGACATAACCTTTTAAATCACCTTCGGTTTTCAGCTGGGCTGTGAGCACGTAAACCACGAAAATCACACGCAGACAGGTGTGTGCTTAGAAAGAACTTGGCTCCTGGGGTGACCCTCTGCCTGGTCAGAGCTTTGGCACACGTCACGGGAGAGTGGGAGCAGCCCCACGGCTGTTAGAGGGTCCAGGTTCCTGCAGGTCCAACCGGGTTTGGAGCTCAGTCCTGCGGGACCAGGTGATGCCTGTGGATGTGAACATTAAGGGTGACTAAATTGGGGTTTTTGGCCCAAGTCCTGAGGGGTTTGGTGGTGATCCTGGCCACCCGCTACTTGTGGGGAACAACGTGAAGGCTGCCCTTGCTCTCATCACAGAGAGTTGTCCCAAGAACCAACCCCTTTTCTTACGTAGCTTCTCCTGGTTGACTTTCAGGGCCGGACATGTTCTGCGACTTCAATGGCAAGAAGTACAGCCCGGGGGAGAGCTGGCACCCGTACCTGGAGCCCCAGGGGCTGATGTACTGCATCCGCTGCAGCTGCTCCGAGGCACGTCCCCACGGCGCCGCGGGCAGGCGTCGACGCTGCTGCTGCTGCTGCTGCTGCTGCTGCTGCGCTGGGGCTTCGCTCAGCAGCTTTGAAGCAAATCGGTCCCGGTGTCTCATTTGACCAGAGAAGCCCTTTCCAGTCCCATAGTGGCATTGGATTCATCTCTTGCCTTTGGCAAAGGCTGTCCCCCTGGGGGGTGTTGGGTTGACCTTGTGAGGGTGCTGCCGTTTACCTTGAGGAGACCTTTTGGTACTGAAAGGGAGCTGGTGAAAAAGATGGAAGTTATTTTTTACACAGATGGACAATGATGGGACAAGGGAATGGTTTTGAGCAAAAGAAGAGGGGAGATTTAGATTAAATGTTCACAAGAATTTGTTACCTGTGAAGGTGGCGAGGCCCTGGCACAGGGCGCCCAGAGAAGCTGTGGCTGCCCCACCCCTGGGTGTGTTCGAGGCCAGGTTGGAGCAACCTGGGATAGTGGAAGGTGCCCCTGCCCAAGACAGGAACAAGATCTTTAAGGTTCCTTCATACCTAGATCACCCAGTGATTCCATGATTCTGCCTCTGTAGCGCCGGTGGGTTGTGGGTGGAGGCAGCTCAGGGCTGCTGTCAGATGACGGGTGGCCTGTGCTGGTGAGAGACCATGAGCTGGCTGGGTTTGAACCAGGGCTGGAGACATCCCTGCCGAGTTACAACCAGCACAATTTGTTGCAATAATGTTGTGTTCCTCCCCTCGCAGGGGTGGACCATGAAATGAATGTTCCCTGTGGACTAAACAAACCACCTCTGTCTCTCCCCAGAACACCAACATCAGGTGCTACCGGATCCAGTGCCCAGCTCTGCCGTGTGCCAGCCCTGTCACGGACCCCCAGCAGTGCTGCCCGCGGTGTCCTGGTAGGTGGACATTCCTCAGGGATGGGGTGACAAGGTGGCTGTGGTCCTACAGGGTGGTACCTCCACTGCTGCCACTTGTGGCAACGCAGCGATGCTGGGTCTGGCCCTGGTCACGGAGCTCCGGCTGCTTTTCTCCTCCAAAAATGTCATTTTGATGGAAAAGGGCTCTCTGCCAGACACCTTTCTCCCCCCCATCCCAAGAGCTTTGTAGGGACAAAATGTCAGTTCACACGTCAGGGGCAAAACAGAAGCTGGCACTTTATTCTGATCATTTGCCAGCAAAGTGTCTTGGACAAAAAAAAAATTACGTTTTTTTAACAACTTCCTTCTCTGAACTGGACACTCTCTCAAGTTTTATCCCCAAAAGTTTTCCTACCTTACCACTACTGATTGCCTCATTTTACCTCAATATGTCCATTCTCACCCCCACAGATTATCTCAAGATTTAGTCCCAAAACTTTCCCTGCCTGAGTGCTGGCAAAGCTAGTCAGAAACCATCAGTGATTTGAGAAATCAGGAAGAAAAAATAGAAAAAAACCTCATTAATTTTGATTTTTCGTTAATTACCCATGAGAGAAGCCCTTTTTACCTGACTCCATCTGAATCTGACGATCATTACAACCAGGGGAGGGAAAAACCCAAGAATTTTCTTAAAAATCTCGTGAGGTTCGACTTTCAGGATTTCCCTCTGTGCTGAGCTCAGCACAGCCAGGGCAGCCCTATTCTCCAGGAGCTTTTGGACACTTAATTGCTGAACAACCATGCAGTGCCCTGGCCACTTCACAGTGACCACAGTGTGTAAAGGGCTGCTGGGCCTTTAGGGATGGGCTGGTGGGGCATCAGTGCTGCATCAGGGCCAGGCAAGGGCTGGCTCTCATCCCGCTCCTTTCTCATCCTCTTTTCCAGAGCCACACTCTCCGTCTGGCCTCCGTGCGCCCGTCAGGTCCTGCCAGTACAACGGGACGACGTACCAGCAGGGCGAGATGTTCAGCACCAGCGAGCTCTTCCCCAGCCGCCAGCCCAACCAGTGTGTGCAGTGCAGCTGCTCCGTAAGCTACCACGGGAGCTGGGGGCTGGGGCTCTCTCCTGCACCCAGCACTGCCCCACCAGCTCAAAAACCCCAGCAAGACCTGGTGGTACCAGCCTGTGTGCGGCTGGTTTATCACTGGGATTGGTTTATCGGTGCAGAAGATTTACTGGAGGTCACATGGGCCAGGTCTGGGCGGGGGCAACTTGGGGTAGGCAGTGGGACAGCCCTGTCCTCAGGGAGCACCCCAGTGCTCCGGGGCTGTGGCAGCAAAGGGTGGGACCAAGCTCGGCCAGGAAATAAAAGAGGGGCAGAAGAGCCCAAAGCACCTCCCTCTGTCATGCCAAGAGCACACACACAGGGCTTGCATCAGTTGATGCTGGACAGGGAAGTATCTGTGGCACTGGAATAGCTGGTCTGAGCCTCTGGGGCGTGCGTACACCTCAGAGCTGTGTAGCAAGAGGAAAAACTGACGTGTAGAAATTACTCGGCTTTTGAGGCTGGTTCCTCTCTTAGGGACCCCAGCTGGATGGTGGGAAACACTGGGAAGGAGCCCTTGAATCTGACTGCGTGTGCTCCTCTGCCGCTGTCCCCAGGAGCCCGTGGAGCTCCCATGTCCCTCTCGGCTGTCCCTCAGGCTCTGTTTATTTCTCAGTTAATGCCTTGGATACAAAGGGGGAAATAAAGGGATGGCTGAGGAGCCTTCAATGGGGGGATCTCCCCAGGCTGTGTCTGATGTGGTCAGCTGCTAGAACAGCTGCGTGAACAGCTGGTCTAACCCTCTCTGAAAACTGCCCCAAGACCGGAGCCTCTGGGATGAATCCTGCCTTTTATGGCACTGGCTCTTTCCTGCCTGGGGCAGGTCATTGCTACGAGCTGCTGGTCAGGAGAAGGAAGGAAGAGGCAGGTCTGGACTCTCTGAGGTGGAGAGCAGGATTTGGTATGCAGTGACCTCCGCCACATCCTGTCACCCACCAAATTTCCCTCACCCTCTTCATGTTCCTTACACAGTGGTTTGGCTTCCTGATGGGAGAAGAAGCAGCAGTGGTTTGGTTTTCTAAGGATATCCTTGGCTGACCTCTTGGTTTTGGTTGACTGGGAGCTTGTGGATACCCCAGAGAAAATTGCTGCATGGAGAAGACGACCTTGCTGTCGAGGTCTGGCTGCTGAACATCCTTTTTTACCCTTTGGCAAAGTAGCAAAATCTGATTCCTGCAACAAACTGGTGCAAATCCACTGACTGAGGTGGGGCTGGGATGCACTAAGGTCAAGGCTGGCCTCGACCTGTGGTTTTCAGCTTGAATCACTACATCACTACAGCAATGATATTTTCCAAACTACCCACTCAGGTCTGTCCCTGCGTGCCTGTGTGCTTGGCTCTGGCGTTATTGAATAAACCAGGAGAGAGGGAGGGCAGAGCTCCGGTGTGGACCTGAGTCTGGGTTCAGAATCCTGCTTCCCATTTCCACCTGTCTCCTCCGGGTCCTTTTCCTGGCAGATGTCGGAGAAAATTGTCTTCTGCCCCTTTGAACCGGGGGTTGTTCTGCAGAATTTGAAGGTGTGTGGGGGCTGTTTCAGGTCTGGCAGCACTCATGATGCCGGAGAGGAAAGCACTGCCTGCCCCTTTTTGAGGAAGACCATTCCACTCAGGAGCTTGTGTACTGTTCATGGAACAGCCATGCCAGGAGAGGACATGACCCTGCTGTGCCCTGCAGGATGGACAGTGCAGCAGGGGCAGACCTTCAGCTTTCATTAGTTGCTGGATGATTGGTGGTATTTGAAGATGGACCATCAGAGGGCTTTTGATCGTGGAATCATAAAATCCTGGAATGGTTTGTGTTGGAAAGGACCTTCAAGCTCATCCAGTCCCACCTGGGCAGGGACACCTTCCACTATCCCAGGTTGCTCCACACCCTGTCCAGCCTGGCCTTGGACACTTCCAGGGATCCAGGGGCAGCCACAGCTGCTCTGGGCACCCTGTGTCAGGGCCTCCCCACCCTCCCAGGGAACAATTCCTTCCCAATGATTTATGGTAAATCTGCAGTTTGAAGCACTGGCAGCCCATCATGGGGGACATTCAGCTCTTTATAACGCTGACAATGTTTTTTTCCCTCCTGCCCTCCTAGGAAGGCCAGATTTACTGCGGTTTGGTGACCTGCCCTGAGCTGCTGTGTTCCTCTCCCTTAACCGTGCCGGATTCCTG
>NW_008236761.1:764079-786020 GCF_000691975.1 Corvus brachyrhynchos | reverse complement strand
AAAGGTAACGAGGCTGGGACTGAGGGCTGGGAGACTCCAGCTGGTTGCCACCTGACAGCAGGAGCCATTTCAAGCCACTTTAGCAGGATTTTGGAAGCCTGAGCTGTAAATCAGGCCACTTGTTATCTCTTGGTTGCACTGGGAAACAAAAGCTGGGGGCTTGGGTTTTCCTTGGGTAATAGGAATTGCATGTGCAAAGCTCCTGTCTCTCCAGACTCCCAGGTAGGCCAGCACCTGAAGGAGAGCTGCTTTCAGCAACAGAGAGCAAACCTCCATTTAGCCCCACAGCATCTCCCAGGACAATGTTTTTCCCTTGCAGATGGCTCCTTTGAGAAGTCCACGGAAGAGGAATCCCTGCAGTTAAACAGAGGTGTTGTACGTGACATTTGTGTTTTAAAGCTCTGCTTCTTGCTTCTAGCACAGCTCCCTGAACAGCTCACAGGATGCCCTAGCACATTGTCCTCTACCCCAGCAGCTCTAGGAGGACACTCAGATCCTTGCACAGCAGGACCATGGACACCTGATTTGCAGGTGAATCGTGCCATGGAATTTAATCTAGCTGAGGGATATCAGCCTAGGTGACACCTCAGGCCACCAGGGAAAGACTCTTCTACTCTCCCTCTGCAGCATCTTAGGGACATGGTTTGGTGAGGGACCTGGCAGTGGCAGGGAAAGGGTTGGACTCGATGACCTTAGAGAACTTTTCCAACCTAAATGATTCCGATTCTATGGTTCTATAACATCTTTGGAAGTGCAAAAGACCAGCAGGAACTGGAAATCTGGGACACTTCTCCTCCTTGTTGGCCAATGTCTGCCAGCTCAAACAGCTGAAGGACGTTGTCAGAGCAGACCCAGAGGTGACCAACAGCCAGGCCTGACCTGTGTCCATAGAGTCAGATGCCCAAATCTCTCTTGGGAGAGTTTCTCCTCCAGGAGAAGGTGTCTCCGCTCCCCTTGGGCTTGAAGGTGTCCTGCCTCCCACGCAAGAGGGCAGTGCTGGAGCTGGCCACCACTGCCTTCCCCAAGCTGGTTGTATCAGCAGGGCCAGTAAGTTAAGAGTGCTTCCTTGGCTGCCAAGGGTTCCTTCACGGCGACATTTCAGAGCTGGGCAGCCCATGCCAGGTCTGTGGGATTAGGTCACTTAGCTCCTGGCTCAGCCCTTTTCCATACTGCTCCACCACCTATAAAATCTCCAAAATAGACACAAGGGGACCCTTTGTGCTGCGTGCCTTGTCCCAACACTCTGCTCTTGGAAGCCTGGGATGTTCCTGGGATGTTCCTGGGATTCCAGTCCTGCTGGCTGGCGGCGCCATTCCAACTCTCCTGGTCCCTGCCAGGTGAGAGAGCAGGATATGGCCCATTCTCACCTTTCTGATCCTGTTTGAGCCACACAGATGCCAGTCCTCGTCTTCCCGTCTAGGAAAGACCAGCCCATTTCCCTGTGTGCGTTAGGGACGTAGGACCTCACATGCGTCTCTGAGGGCATTGGGCTGAGCTTAGGGAGGGAAAGGTGCTGCCCCAGTGAGGGTGCCCCACGTGAGGAGGACACCAGTGTGGGACACTGACACCAGTTGCTCAGCACCCCTTGGGTGGTGGCAGCAGCAAGATGGGGAAGGGGCTGGAGCCCCACGAGCGGCTGAGGGAACTGGGAAAGGGGCTCAGCCTGGAGCAAAGGAGGCTCAGGGGGGACTTTGTGGCTCTGCACAAGTCCCTGACAGGAGGGGGCAGCCGGGGGGGGGGATCAGGCTCTGCTCCCAGGGAACAGGAACAGGAGGAGAGGGAACAGCCTCAGGCTGGGCCAGGGGAGGCTCAGGTTGGATATTAGGGAAACTTCTTTCCCCAAAGGGCTGTCCAGCCCTGGCACAGCTGCCCAGGGCAGTGGCGAGTCCCCATCCCCAAAGGGATTTAAAGTTGTGTGGATGTGGTGGATGTGGCACTTGGGGACACAGGTTAGTGGCGGCCTTGGCAGTGCTGAGGGAATGGTTGGGCTCCATGATCTCAGAGGAATTCTCCAACCTAAGCATTTCTGTGATTTATATGGCTTTTGGGGCATTGCTTATCCCTGTGGTCTCTGCCCCTTCCACTCCTGATGGAAGGTGTGCAGGACACAGCATGGCTTTTTCCAGCATGCTTTGGAGTGAGAACAACTCAACTGCCTGAATCTGAACCCCCTCTTCTCTCTGGCTGCTCACAGAGACACTCACAAGACCAGTGCTTGGGAGAGGTGATGGGGAGGAAGCCGCCTGGAGCCACCATGTCCACTGTTCTCAGTTCTTCCCTGGAGTTAATTCCCAGGAGCTTCAAACCCAAGGGAACAGGTGGCACCACCGTGAAGATCGTCTTGAAAGAGAAGCACAAGAAAGGTAAGGGACAGAGAGGCCAGGCAGTCTGTATGTGGCTTAAAGTGGCTTCTCCAGGACTTGGAATTCTTCAGGGAATCTCATTCAGTAGCAGGTTTCCACCAGCAAATCCTGCTCCCCACTCTTCCACAGCCAGCCTCACCCAGGTATCTCAGTCCTCGCGCCCACAGCCTCCTGACTGCATGCACTTTCCAAAATGGGTTGGAAGAAGAGTGGTCCTTGGAATGTTCTGGAGATCTGGGACTTGGGAAGGAAGGAGCTCAGCTGGAAGGCTCCACATGGACCTTCCAGGACAGTGCCACAGAAGGGCAGGATATTCCTCCTTGTAACTGTGTGCAAGTGCTGGGTCTGACGCAGCGCTGTCCCAGGTGTTGCTCCTGGAGGAGAGAGTAAGACAGTGAGATGAGGAGGCAAGCCCCTTGATCCAAAGGGGGGAATAGCAGGTCCTTTCTCCTCTTGGTGGCTCTCCCGTCACTGTGCCTCCAGAAGGGCTCTTTCTAGTCCTTGGAGATGAAGCCCTGGAGGAAATTTTGGGACCTCCAAAAATTTCCATGGAGGAGTCAGCAGGTGGCACTCTTCACTGTGCTTCATTCCTGTGACAGCCTCGGAGGGACCCTGGGCTTCCAGAGGTTGGGAGGCAGGTGAGGTCCTGCCCACACTTGCCCTTGTCCCCACCAGGGTGGTCAAACCCAGCAGACCCATCTCCTGGCGCCTGCTCCCTCTGTCCCATGGCACCTCCTGGGTGTGGTGGCTGTGGTATCCCAGTGACTACTGCCAGGGGACCTCGTTCCTCGACACAGCAGGACCACCCATGTCTGAGGTGCTGAAATGCAGTGACTCCACCGAGCCTTGGGTTTACAAAGAGAAGAAGGATTTATTTCCGCAAGCAGCTCTTTTCTCTCTCTCCTCCAGCTTGTGTTTACAATGGGAAGACCTACTCCCATGGGGAAGTGTGGCACCCCGTCTTCCGGCTCTACGGCCTCCTGCCCTGCATCCTCTGCACGTGCAGGGATGGCGTCCAGGACTGCCAGAAGATCACATGCCCCAAGGAGTATCCGTGTGAATACCCAGAGAAAGTAGACGGGAAATGCTGTAAAATATGTCCAGGTAGGTGGGATCCTGCCTGCTCCTGCTGCTGCCTTCCAGTTCCTTCCTTAACCTTGGTTTAAAGCCTCAGGCTGACAGATGTGTAGGGATTCACATCACTGGTGGCCAGAATTCACACCAGACAAGTTCAGCAGAGCAAGCACTGGTGGAAGGGTTGGCTTTTCTGGGAGGGCAGTAGGACTCCTCCAAGGTAAGGAAGCTGCACTGACCCCCAAAAGTTTCCATCTGTTGGGAGGATGAAGTCTGGAGAAAGACGCTCCAGGCGGGACACACTGAGAGTGCTCAGACAGATGGGAGGTGCTTTCAGGGGAGAGGACACAGTCTGTTCTCCAAACCTCTAGGTGGGACAAAAATCAGAGGTTTACATTGTGGCAGCTGAGCTGTAGGTGTGAAGGGAGAAGGGAGGACACTTCCCAGGAGAGGGGTTGCCTGTGGTACTCATGGTTTGTTGGAGCTGGAACTCCTCATCTCTGGAAGTGGAGGTTGAACACACAGATTTTGGGGTGTCCAGGTAGAACTGGGCTGGGACATGGAAAGGGGCTGGAGCCCCAGGAGCTGCTGAGGGAGCTGGGAAAGGGGCTCAGCCTGGAGCAAAGGAGGCTCAGAGGGGACCTTGTGGCTCTGCACAACTCCCTGACAGGAGGGGGCAGCTGGGGGGGGTTCGGGCTCTGCTGCCAGGGAACAGGGACAGGAGGAGAGGGAACGGCCTCAGGCTGGGCCAGGGGAGGTTTGGATTGGATGTTACAGAAAATTTCTTCCCCCAAAGGGTCTGTCCAGCCCTGGCACAGCTGCCCAGGGCAGTGGTGAGTCCCCATCCCCAGAGGGATTTAAAAGCTGTGTCGATGTGGCACTTGGGGACATGGATCAGTGGTGCCTTAGCAGTGCTGGGGGTACAGTTGGGCTTGATGATGTCAAAGGTCTTTTCCAAACTGAATGGTTCTGTGATTCCATGGTGGAGAAGACCACTTTTCCTTTCCTGTTCAGTGTGTTTTGGGTCTCAGCTCCTTGGTCTTTGGAAAGCTGTTTGCCTTAAACCACAGACCTGGCAAAGATGTGGCAGGGATGACATCTCCTCCTGGTCCCACTGGAGAATGTTTTGTGGATTATACCTCTCTGAACTGACATTTATCAGGAGATGTTCAGCTGATGGACCGCCCACAGCTTCCCTGGGGAGTGTAAAGGTACCTGAGTGTCTTTGAGCCTGGCTGCAGGTGCAGCAGATTGTGCGTGATCCCCTCTGATCAGCATCTTCAAGGGGTTTCTGTGGAGGGGTCTCACCCAGGAGAGCAAGCAAAGGGCACTGCCGTGTTTTGGAATGGCTGCAAAGTCATTTGAGCTGAGATTTTCAAGGTTTTCCAGCCCCTGAGCAGAGAGGTTCTGGGATGGCCTCCCTGGGGGAGTGAAGGGCAGAAGCTCAGCTTGTTTTAATAAGGTTTTTGATGTGTTTATGAGCAGGATTTATGATGTGGTGCCTGGTGGGAATGGGATGTGATGACTGAGCAGAGCCCTTCCAGTCTTGCATTCCCACTCCAGTGGGTCTCTCTGGTTTAAAGCTGACAACTTTCCCTGCTTGGATCTCTTGTCTGTTGTTCAGACTTCATTTTATTTCCAATTAAACACCCTGATGCAGCCAAAATGATTTTGTTCTTGCTTTCCAGTTCTCACAGATAGCGATCACACACACACACATTGCTCAGCCAAGTTACATCCCTGCCCTTTCCTTCCCTGCATGGAGGCTTTGCCCAGCTTCTTTTTCCAGGTGCTTTCTGTGACTGTGCTTATCTTCCTCCTTTGTACCCCGTAACTTAGAGAGGAACACTAAGGGATTTTGCTGAAGGGACCCTGATCCCGGGAATGGCTGCGATGTGTTGTTTGGATGTGGGGAACACGGCTGTGGGCAGAGCAGGTGACCATGACCTCTGTGTCCCTGCTCCTCCTCCCTGATGCTGTGGGCAGTCGAGCGGCTCCAGCGGGGAGCTCCTGAGTTGTTAAATTCCTGTTGAATTCCGGGGGTTCCTTTCCTGCTGTGAAGGTGGGGCTTTAATCATGGGCTCCATGATCTTAAAGGGCTTTTCCGGCTTTAACAACTCCACGCTTCTGTGAATGCCCTGGAGCAGGTGAAGTTTAAGGCTCTGGGACAGAGGTTTCCCTGCTCCCTGACCCCACAGTGGGAGGAATGAGGGTGCTGGGCTGTGCTCATCCCCCTCTTCCTCACGCTGAACTGCAGAACTGAGAGCCTGTCCTCTGGTTGCTGACAAGCTTTGCTTCCCTTTAAATTGGGACTTCTATCCCCTCTCAGAGAAGAAGAGCTCAGGACCACCCCAGAAAGCCTGGGGGAGAGCAGAATCAGGCCTAAAATAACTGTCTTACTAAAATAAACCCCAGGCATCTATTTATAGCCAAACTTTCTTTCGAGTAGTGTAAAAAGTTTCAGCATCCAAACTGACTGGGAGAACAAGGCTAAATTCAGCAGAGCTGGGCTCCTCTGCATTCCAAGGACCACAACCAAAGGCAATAAATCTCCTTCCAAAACCATGGGGGATTCTTAATTACTCCAGATACATTAAAAAAAAGAGGGAAAAATTAGCAGCTCTTCTTTACCAAGAATGCTGAAAAAGTCACGTAGGACCCAGTGTGGATGTCCTTGTGGTGACACCCCGTGTAGCGAGGGTGCTGGCGCTGGTGCTGAGCCCACCTGTGGGGCTGAGCCGGGTGTGCTGCCCAGGCAGCCCAGGCTCCTTTGCTGTGGACTCATCCCTTGGCTCCCCTGATGTTCCTCCTCCAGTGGGAGCGAGGTAGGAAGTGGGGAATCCAGCCTGTGCTTTGTGGCGATGGTGGCATCAAGGTCACTGCAGAGAGTATGAGGGATCCAGATGGACAAAATCCCCTTCCCCATTCCACTGGCACAGAGGCTGCCAGAGTCAGGGGGAATGAGAAACGTGAGAATGAGGAGGTCCACAGGTCCCTTATTAACCTCTCCTTTGCTGCTGGTTCTGATGCTGGGGACTGGATCATGGGACAGACACGACTGTGCCACGTGGCACCAAAGCCAAGATGCCTTTTCCATGACCTGGGTGCTGAGATGGTCCTTCCTGCCCCTTTTTAATGAGCTCTGTCCTTGTGTTTGCTCAGAAACCAGAGTCAAACCCACGGATGAAATCACCACCCCCCGGTGTAGCAGGAGCCCCAGCCGTGTCCTGGTGTACACATTTGTGCCGCCACACTCCGAGCCCTCCAAGGAGATCCTCAGGACCATGGCGATCGAGAAGGAGCTGGCAGAAGAGGTGGAAATCTACAACTGGAAGTTGATTAAAGGTGAGCACCATTATGAAAGCAGCCAGCAGAGCAGGAGGTGTGTGTGGAAACCTGATGCTTTCCAAGCTTTGTTCGATTTTTCTGGCTTTTCTAGAGGTGCTCCACCCCTCGCGTGATGAATCAAAACCTGCTGACAGCAGGCTGTCTCTTCTGCCTCCCCCATTTCATACTCTTTTCCTGCATTCCATGCAGACTGGGGGCTGGAAACCACTTTTGGCCCCACTATACCTCACCATGAGCTGCAACACCATCTGGAGGCACAGCACACGGGCAAGCAAGACAAGGGCCTTGGGGCTGCTCCTCCAAACCTCCCTGCTCTCATGCCAAATGCACATGGAAAACAAACAAAAAAAATTCTTCTGGTCACTCCGTGGTTTTGCTTTTGCTCTTTTTTTATACCCCAGTCCACCTACAGCGTGAAAGCTGCTGCAAAGGTGCACACAAGGGGGATGAATTGTCCCCAGCGCACTTTTTGGATGGGTGGATTTGGATGCTCCTGTTGTTGTGTCCTCTGGACGTCGAAGCACAGCAAATACGCTGTCAAACAGCACCAATCTCTTGCTCTCTCCCCACGCCTTCAGCTTTGCTCTTATAGACCAGAGGAGTCCAGGGACACCTGGTCCTGTAGATATTTGTGCTGTTTCTCTGCAGCCCATGGAAGCATCCCAGTGCCCCAGTCCTGAGTTTCCATCTGACATACTCTACCCCAAAAAACTTGAGCACTTAAGGTTGGTTGTATGTTTGCTACGGATCCAATGACCCTCGGCCTGCATCTGCTGGGCATGTGTAGCCAGGTGTTCTGGTCTCCTGGTATGTCTGTGTTCCACATCACTCCCTAGGGAGACCTCAGCCAGCTGCTGAGACTGGGCACACATGGACAGCAGCCCGAGAAATTAACTCCGGAGACAGAGCCCTGGCTGCCACCATGTTTCCATCCTGCCCCTGCCATTCTCCATGCTCCCCGGTGCCCTCCTGCCCGTGCTCCCGCGCCTCAGCGGGGCCTCCCTCACAATGGCACCTTGTAGCTGAGGACAGCTCTGAGCCCACGCTGTCTGGGCCCCGCCGCTTCCTCCCCTTGCTCCTTGGCACGGGGCAGCACCCAAACCTTCTCGGCACCTTCCGAGGCCAAAAGCTTCACGTCTGCATGGAGCTCCCAAGCCCTGCCAGCCAGGGACAGGGGAGGCCCTTGTCCCTGAGGCCAACACAGCTCTTTTGCTTGGCAGACTGAAGTGTTATTATTGGGAGAGAGCATGAGCTCACTCACATATGGATTCCACCTCTCCATGGTCCATCACTCTACCAACAGAGCAGAGTGTGTGGAGTAGAGAGGCTGCAAGTCACGCCTGGACCTCGTCCATCTGCCTTTGTATGGGCTCATGATACCTACGTGGCCTCATCTATTTCTGGGCCAGGATGGTTTCCTCCATGAAGCAGGAGTTGGGAGGAGAAACCAGCACCAATTCCCAGACAAAAGTTTTACCCAGCTGGCTGGTGGCACACGACTGGCCTCCAGAAGAGTTGCAGAGCAGGCTTCCCCATCTTTTAGGGGTCTGAACATCACCAGGAGTTTTGAAAAGTGGCTTTCTGATGTTTTTGACCTGTTGTCCTCTCGCTATAGGCCCTGTTAAGAAGTCCATCCCCATCTTTCTTACAAACCCCCTTCGAAGCACCAAGAACGGTGGTGCGTGCCCGACAGCCCCAGCAGCTCGCTCCATCTCCCCCCAAACGCTGCCAGGAACGCTGCTGCCTGTTGGATGGGATGTGCTTGCCAGGAATGGCACTGCCCTGTGCCAGCTCCATCCATCCTGCCTCTCCGCTGCTGGACTGTTTTCTCCCTATGCCTGCTGGAGCATGGCCTGCGTTCCTGCTCTGCTCCCCAGCTCCTGGCATGCATCAGGAACGACCATCCCGGGGGGCAAAGGTCTCAGCCAGCTCTCTGAGAGCTCTTGGGGGAGCATTATCTAGGTCGGTTGATTAAAAGATGTTTATCTCTTGTAGCTCTTGTTTAAAATATCCTCTTGGTTACTAATGTGCTGGAAAGTGCTTCATCAGCCCCGGGGACTGTAAGCACACCCTCCTGCTCCTTTCTAAGTATAGACCAGAAGGATTTATTGAACACTTGTGCCTTTCTTGCGTCAATAACAGTTTTATTATCTCCATCCAGTATCTTCTTTTGTTACTGGTAGGACTTCTTTACCCAACCCACTGAAAGGACTAATTAATAGTCCAAATATCCATCCATTTCTCTCTATGTCTTTGACTTCCTGTACTAACTTTCCGCAGTGGATAATGTCTAATTTATATGGATTGTGAGGCGCTTCCCCTTCATTACATACTCTTTTTGTGTGTAATTGCTGCTGGGAATCAGGGAAAGTCTCTTAACCAAATAAGGGGGACCATGTTTCCTCTCACATTTGCTGGCAGCAAGAGGCTGAGTACTCCGGGAGCCTGAGGGAGAGGTGGGGAAGGATATTCCAGGCATCCCTGCCTGGTTTGTCATGCCTTGCAGGAGAAAAAGAATATCATAACCCCTAATCCCACAAGAAGGTCACTTTCATTGCTAAATGCAGATTCTGGTTTGCCTGGGTCAAACATCTGAGTCAGGCACCTCCACTAAGAGGACAATGCTGGCAGGGGCAGAAATACCAATCTCTGCTGAGGTCACTTGTGTTTTTTCCTGTCTGGAGGAATTTCAGCACTGGTGACAAAGAGATAGAAAACTTTGGTCCCTGGCTGCTTCCAGGACAGGAAATCATCTGAGCATGGAGGGGTCTCTGCAGTCGGGGAACATGGGTGGTTGAGAGTGAGCAGAGGGGACAAGGATCCCAGCATCCCCTTGCTCTCACCTTTATTTCTTTGATGGTTTTAGGGGAGACTTGAACTCCTCCAGGGCAAGATGCTTTCTGGAGCAACACAATCCTATTGCTTTCACTGCTGCATGGTGAAACATCCTGATTCAACAAGCAGTGACTCTTTTCATAGAACCATAGAATCTTAGAAAGGTTTGGGTTGGAAGGGAGCTTTGAGCCCATCCCATTCCACATCCCTGCTGTGGGATGGGACACCTCCCACTAGACCAGGTTGCTTCAACCTGGCCTTGGACACTTCCAGGGGTGGAGCAGCCACAGCTTCTCTGGGCAATCTGTGCCAGGGCCTCCCCACCCTCACAGGGGAGAATTTCCTCCTAATATCTAATCTGATACTTAAATGAGATGTTTCCTGGCCTTGGCCCACCCTGGATTCATTCCCAGTTCCCACCAGGCTTTGGCAGCAGGTCCTGCACCAAACCAGGACCCTGGGGCAGCCAGGGCAGGCAGTGTCAGGAGGGAACAGAGAATCCAAACCTGTGTGAGCCTTGAATCGGACGCTGCAGAACCTGATGCCGTGTCCCTTCTGCAGGAATATTCCATCTGATCCAGACCAAGAAGATCAGCAAACAAGAATTCAAGCAAGAAGCACAAAACTTCAGGCTGATCACCAGGACGAATGAAGGTAGGGAGAGAAAAATCCCATTTCCTGACTCCTCCAGCGCTCCCTGCCCCAACCAACCTCCTGATTTCCTGCTCTGCTCTGGCCATTCCAAACAGGCTGCAAAATCCCAGCATGGCATGGGGAGCTGAACCATGGGGAAAATGCTTGTGCAAGTGTAGCTGGGTTGGGGCTGACCTGTCTTCACATCCATACGCAACACTCCTGGTTAACAGCCACATTTTCACTTTATGGTATTGGAAAGGGCAGCCAGCTTTCTAAAAGTGGATGCACTCTTGTGAAATCCAGAGGTTTTGTCTCTCCAGAGCCCGTAAAACTGTTTGATTTTTATATCTAATCCATCTGGTGGTACTGGGAGCATGGGGGGAGGAAAAAAAAATGATGCGAGGGATTAGCAAAAAAATAAACTGTTGAAATATTTAAAAAAATCATTCTGGACGTTCCGGGATGTGCGTAAACATGACAAAGAGCAGCAATGCTGGGGCACATGCTGGGAGTGCCTGCATGGAGCGAAGCTGCCACGCTGTTTCCTGCTGGCTGCCTCCTCGCCTGGCTGCGTTGGGGTTTAATGGGATGGGTTCGGATCAGAGCCGTGCCCGCAGTGCCCAGCACCCATGGGTTATGGGGTCAGTCGGAACAGCGCTGCTGCCCAGCGCGCACAGCGCTCCCGGTGCCCCAGGGACGCTGGGGGTTGGTTTTCACCCCTAGTCCCTTTGAGACAGCAGCTTTTGACCAAACCCCGGGCGATTTTCCAGTCCCTGCTCCCAGGCTGGGCTTCACACCCTGGTGGAGTCTCTGGAATGTGCCTCCTTCTTCTTGCCTCAGTTTCCCCTGACAAATAACCCTGTTGTGAAATAACCACTGCCGTGGCTGCAAGTTCTAGGAAAGCTCTGACCGGTGATTTCTTCACAGCAGGAGATTAATTCAGCTAGAAAATATTCCCTCCACCCCCGGAGTGGTGACATTGGGGCCGCATAATCCTTGCTGGGACTGCACTGGGGGAAGAGAACACCTGGAGGGAAAACACCTCCACCCACCTCCTGCACATTGGGGGATTCTTTGTGGGAGCATGGAGAGGGATTGGGACACTTTGTCCTGATTTTGGGGGGGTTTGCAGTTCCACATTTGATTTGCTGGGACTCTGCAGCTCCTTGAGGGATTCAGAGGGATTCCTTCTTTTTCTGCAGCAGGATTTTCCCCTACCATGGGTGCTGAATGCAGACCCAAGGCTGAGGCAGCAGCAGAAAGATGAATATAAATGGGGGGGTTTTGAGCAACCCAACCCAAACAAGTGGGGCTGACAGAAGAGAGGAGAGAGCCATATCTGTCCACTGCCCATGAAACTGAAATTGTGGCTTTGTGAGGTTGAGACAAAAGACAAGCAAAATGCTTCTTCCCCCAAGAGGCAGAAAGTCAGCCCAAAGCTGAGACATGCCAGGGAGGACATGGACCTAACACCATGTCAAAGCACCCCTTGGGGAGGTGGAGAGGGGGAGTCTGAGCCCCTTTTCTTTTCACACTGTGCAAGTGTTTTCCAGAAAAGTATTGTAAGGGCCGTTGATTGTCCCATTAATTGCAGTGCAAGGGCAAGAGGGCCCCTCCAAGCACCATTTTAACTGCGAGATGACAAAGTCTGGGGCTTGGATCACTTACAGGCTGCTCTGACCACGGCCGCTGTAGTGTGCAGAGCTCTCCCACAGCGAGCTCCTTGCGGATCCTGCAGTGCCGAGGGTGCTACACATGGGGCAATTGTGCTTTCCTGCTCCAAGGCTGCTCCTAATGTGAGTCTGTCGTTGCTCATCCAGGTCACTGGAACATCTTCCGAGCCCAGACGTCGGAGCTGAGGATGACAGAAAGCCCAGAGAAGGAAACAAAGAACTTGTAAAGCAAAGAACCTTTCTGTAGCTAATGATTTATCTACACACAGACACACATACACATATATATGAACTCCAGAGCTGCATTATTAAATAGACTGGCACTGCAATACAGGTTACACTAGTGGAAACTCCAGGAACTCCAGAGAACAATCCCAATCCATTGGTGTCGAAGCCGCAGCCGTGTAGGTGCCTCTCTCCAGCGGGAGAGTGCAGGAGGTTGGCTGTCACCTCCCGCTATCCCAAAGATGTCGGCTGAGCAGAGGGAGGAGGGAGAGATGGAGGAGGGGCGAGACCTGGTGCGGCACGAGGAGGTGGGATCCAGCCCGGACACCCCGGCGTTCCTGAGGAGCACCAGGAGCGCGCAGCAAAGCAGAACACAACCGTGCTCCTTACCAGCTGCTGGTGGAAAGGTGACCTGCAAAGAAAGAAAAACCATCCCTCTTTCTTTCCTTGGAGCCCCTGGGAGCTGCAAAGGGGTTTTTTTGGCTGAATGCCCTCCAAAGGGTGTTTTTTGAAAAATCTCCTCTCTTCCAGCTGGGACGATACTTTTCCCTTCTTTGCAGGTCACTTGGAAATGTAGGTTCTGGGAGGACCCACCTGCTGGCAGGGTCTGAGACCCTGAACACTGCACTAAGGTCACTACTAAGCATTTATTGTGCTATATATTTATATCTATCCTATATAATATCTATGGGGCTGTATTCACAGGAGAGGCATCTCCCAAAGGGCAAACAGGATCATTTCTGCAGCATGGGGAGGAGGGCATGCAGCAGCATCACCTTCCCCCTGTCTGGAAATAACTTTGGGGGATTTTCAGGTTGTTTTGGTACATGTATTTATCCTAGGATTCTTGTTATTTTCTGTTTTGATAAATCTATTTATTTGGAGATCCAACTCTGTCTGACAAATCTGATTAAAACATCTTCTTGATTCAGCTTCCTGTGCTGGTTCTCTTTTCCCTGTACGGTCTGTGTTAAGGCTCGGGGGCCCTGGTGGGGTCTGGTTCCCTTGCACTCACTCAGGCAGCATCCTCAGGGTTGGGATGCAGGATGGAGGCACACAGAGAGATCCCACGGATGCTTTGCTCATCCGTAGGGGATCACCCCTTCCCATTTGCTTGTGGTCTGCTCACAGCTCTGGGCTGAAAACAGAGCTTGGGGCTGGGGCCCTGAGCTGGCACTGCTCACCAGGGCCACATAACAGGGCTAAGGTTATCCAGGAAAAAATCCCAGTGAGGCCTTGAGCATCAGGGTGCTCCCCATGGCGTGAGGTGAAGGGAGAGGGTGAAGCCACCTCCTTGCCCCACGCCCACCTGCATGGCGGTAGCTGCGCACAGGCAGGGAGGATGCTGCCAGGCCTTGGGCAGAGCCTGACCCCTCTCTTGTCAGCCTAATTAGCTGGCCCTTGTGTGATCCAATTGGAGCTGAGCCGAGGGCCAATTTGTGCTCATTTACCAGAAGTGGCAGGTTTGGAATGAAGCTGCTCTGGTGGATTCATAGGGAAGGCTGGGAGAAAAGCAGCATGGATTCTGCACTGCCTGGTCCAGGTGAGGTTTCCTGCAGGTATCTACAGGGTGCTGGGCCCACACAGGCTGTCCTGGGACCATAGACACTAAGCCCAGACACAGACAGACCTCTCGAGTGCAACTCAGCTGCATGCCTTACGCACAGAACTCCTCGGCCATGTCCAGGAGGGTGGTGGATGCTGCTGGATGCTCCGTGGCCAGGAGAAACCCTTTGGTGAGCAGCAATAGAGGAACCTGCATGGGGGCAGTCTCTTCTCCCAGGGAACAAGTGACAGGACAAGAGGAAATGCCCTCAAGTTGCGCCAGAGGAGCTTCAGGTTGTATGTTAGGGGAAATTCCTTCCCCAAAAGGGCTGTCCAGCCCTGGTACAGCTGCCCAGGGCAGTGGTGGAGTCCCCATCCCGGGAGGGATTTAAAGCTGTGTGGATGTGGCACTTGGGGACGTGGGTTAGTGGCGGCCTTGGCAGGGCTGGGGAAACAGTAGAACTGGATGGTATCAGAGGGTTTTCCCAACCAGAACAATTCAGTGACTCTGTGATTCTATGGATGTGATCCCTGACATCCCTCCCTGAGCAATTCCTGCCCAGAGTGAGGTACATTGTACAGAGAACACCACACATCTGAAGTGACCACAGAGCTTCCTCGCCCCGGTGCTGCATTGCCCTGGACTCCTGGCTGAGCCCTCGACATTAACAGTGATGTGCAGGATGGAGTTTCTTTGGAGAGAGGTTCATGGAAGCACAAGGTGGAGATGGAAAAATCTCATCCTAAGGAGTTTCCCCCCAGGAGATGCTAGTGCTGCCTGGTCCCTTCCTGGGAAACATGGATGGCATTGTCCTGGTGCAGCTGCTCTGGGGGGAACAGGGTTTGCTCTGCCCCTGCTGCTGTTGTCCTTGCACTGAAGGTGGTCCCAGCAAACAGGGTTTGGTGCTGACTGCACCCACCAAGAAGGGAGATGGGGAAGTCTCCAAAAATGCCGTTTGTGTGATGTGGCTCTTCCATTCTCCCCTGACACCCCCAGCTCTGCTGGCCTGTCTCCAGAGCAGAGGGATGGGAGGGAGAAGACACCAGCCTCCCCTTGGCTTACCGGTGTCAGAGATTTCCATTTCCCCCAGGACTGTAAAGGCCCATCCTGTCGGAGTGCTGGGAACACGCACAAGGGCCACACGGGCTGGTGGCCGAGCTCTGTCGCAGCACTGCTGGGGACACGTGGCTGTGACGGGGCCGAGGGACAGGCTGTGGGCTGGCCGGGGCTGTGGGCAGCGAGCAATCCCTGCAGCGGTGTCAGTGACTCCCAGTGATGCCCAGCCTTCCCAGGAGCCTGCCCTCGTGCACCTCCGAGAGGCCCCTCTCTCCACGGGGCACCTGTGGGATTAACCCTTTTAATTGGATCAGCAGCCCCGCGGCACAAGCCAACACTTCGCGGTCGGTGGCATGGCCCTGCTCGCCCTGCTCCTCCTCCCTGCGTCCGTCCCCTCCGCAGGCATCGCCCCGCGCAGACCCCGAGCTGTGAACACGGGGTTGATTCGGGGGCAAAGCTGACACGGTGCCGGGGGACCTTCCATCTCCTGCAGCACTGGCCGTGTTTGCACATCCATGAGCAAGGAGCAGCCTCAGCTTGGGGCTGCAGAGATGGTCACGGAAGCGTGGAATTGTTTGGGTTGGAAAAGACCTTTTCACTCTCTCCAACTCCCTGACAGGACGGGGCAGCCAGGTGGGAGTCGGGCTCTGCTCCCAGGGAACAAGGGACAGGACAAAGGAAATGGCCTCAAGCTGCGCCAGGGGAGGTTCAGGTCGGATATTAGGGAAAATGTCTTCTCCTAAAAGGGTGGCACAGCTGCCCAGGGCAGTGGTGGAGTCCCCATTCCTGGAGGGATTTAAAAGCCATGTGGATGTGGCACTTGGGGACATGAGTCAGTGGTGGCCTTGGCAGTGCTGGGTGCACATTTGGTCTCATGGATCTTAAAGGTCCTTTCCAGCCTCAGTGGTTCTGTGATTCTGTGGTAAGCTCAATGATGGATGGTTTGAGGAAAAGGTGGAGCTCTCCAAGACCTCTCTGCACAACCTGGCTGATGCCCCCTGCTCTGGACAGGCTCCTCCTGAACAGCCACAGGGCATCAGGAGGCGTTTCCACCAGCCTGGGCCTTTCCTGACGTGGACGAGACCCATGAGCAGAAAGTCAGCATCTGCTGGTGGCCCCACCAAGCTGGAGGAGCGTGAAGGGCCTTGAAGCTGTCCCCTGAGAGGAAAATAACTCACAGCAAACACCCAAATCCAGCTTGTGTGACACCGAGGGCTTTGGGACATCAAATGTCCTGTCTGAGACAGCCTGGCACGGGCTCAGACAGCAGCCCAGCCAGGAAGACAGAGAGACATCAGCCCTGCACGGAGAAGGGCTCGCACCGAGGGCTGAGGTGGCACTGAGGGGATTTGGCACCATGCCTTCCTCTGCATGAGGGTTAAACACGGCTGATCCTGGGCCCTGCGGGGCAACTGCTCCTCCACTGCGCTCGCTGTGGGCTCCTTGGGGTGCTGGCAGGGGCATCCATGCTCTTGGACCACAGCAACACCTCACCCACAGGGAAGGACTTGGCTCCAAGGGGGACAGGACACACAGCAGTGTGCAAGGCAGCATCCCTGCCGGGGGCGCTTGCTGCCTCACCACAGTCCCTTCTCAATCCTGGGGAGAGGTCGTGATCTGATTGCTGCTGCTTCTGCAGGTCCTGCCACTTCTGCAGGACCCAGACCTCCTGCTGCTTCTTCTCTGGGACCTGCATCTCCTGCCAGCCCTCTGCAGCCCTCTGTCCTCCTGCTGTGGTCTGTTTGGAGTGCAGTAGGTGCACCACATCTCCCATGGCTGGGGCAGCCTGTGCTGAGACACCCTTGGTCTCTGCAGAGAGCATTTGGGCACAGGGTCCAGTTTGGGTCCCTAGTGCCAGGCAGGCAGGGACTGGATGGACCTGGTCCAGCTGGAAGATACACCAAAAACGTTTTCCCCTTCAGAAATGCTGGAACTGGGACCAAGAGAGGGAGGGACATCCCATCCTTGGAGAAACCCAGCCTTCTCCCGGACACAGCCCTGAACAACCTGATGTAACTTCGAAGTTATCCCTGCTTGGAGACAGAGGTTGGACCAGGGACCTCCTGGGGTCCCATCCAACCAGAATTACCCCGTGGCTATGTGCTCTTGGATGGATGGCAAGTCACCATCAAAAATCTTGGCTCTACCTCCGGGGTCTTAGGGCTTTTTTACGTCAGAGCCATGCTATTTCATGCTCTATCATCAGGTTAGTCAAAACACTTCTCCAAACTATATGTCTATATAATTGCCAGCTACACTCACTTCCTTGGCCCCTGCTGTTTTCCATTGTATCGGGTTTTCAGTCATGCAAAATATCCACTTCCACCCTAATCTGTACGAAGCCCCCTTCCCTGGGGGGGAGCCAACACCTCTTGGTTGTGTTTCCTGGAGTCTTGCTCCCCACAGGAACAGCTGGGAGAGCTGGTGACGAGCACTGCTCAGCCTGGGGTGTCATGGCATCACCAGGGCTCTGCCACAGGGACATGCAGTCACACAAAAGAAGGTTTGGTTGGGTTTGGTGCTGCTCCAGATGTCCTGTGTGAAGCACACAGCTCTAGAGATGGTTTGAATTTTTAGGCATCTCCTGATGAATTGGGATGTATGTTCTCATATCACCTTCCCCCAGTCAAAGGGAGGGATTTCTCCCCTAATGGATAGGATTTCCCTTAAAATCTCTCCATAGAGACCCACATACTGTGCTGGGCGAACGTCTCTCCCGCATCCACTCTCCTCTGCACATCCTTTTCTTTTTTTGGGATGAGAAATGGAGAAACCAGAGGATTGTCGGTGCTGCAGGGCTCACAGGCTGTTCTCGTGCCACCACAGACCTGTCTCCTCTCCAGACTAAACAGTCCTAATATTTCCTGTCTCTTCTCACACAGAAATGTGTCTGTAATCACTCTTTTCTCCTGTTCCTTCACCTTTTTGGATGCAGGAGCAGCTCAGGATGTACCTAATCTGGTGGGTTGTCCAAGCTCTGCTGGGGAAATAGGATCGCATTTCCCTGTCTCCAGCTTTGTCAAAGACTGACACCCCCAGAATCAGGAAACGAAGAAATCCCTGCAGAGAACAGCTTTGCCAGCAAGTCACAACTATCCGGACACTGGAAAAAGCCCCTGGCTTCCTGGAAGACGGGTGCTGAGAAAGGGGTGATGAGAAAAGCAGGGAAATCCTTGGAGATCGCGGCTGGAGCCAAAGGAGGGATGGAGGAAATGTGACTGGCGTGGCACAAGTGCAGCTCCAGAGGCCCTTTTTGTCCAGCAGGATGCCTGGCCTTTGCCCATCCCCAAAAGTGGGGGCTCCAGGGAGGAGGTAGGATAGACCCATGGCACAGAGGAGCTGGTGGATTGTCCCGTGGCTGCCCTGCCCTGTGGGATGAGGGAGAGTTGCTTTTGCTGCCACTGACTGCCCCTCTGGCTGGCTTTTCTTGCTCCCCTGTTTTTTGGCCACGGAAGTGTGCAGTTCCAGCAGAGATCCCTGTTTGCACAGGCTGGATAAATCCCAAGGAAACTGCTTACAAGTCCTTCTCACCAGTGTTGCCAAAAGACCATGATTCAGTGCTACTTTTTTGGGTAGAAATTAATTAGTTCAGGCCCATCACAATTATCTAACTCAACGAGCACGACAATAACCCACTGTCTGATGGTTCTTCATGGCCATTTAGCACCATCTGGGTCGTCTGATCAGGGGCTTTGCAAACAGTTGAAAATGAAGTAAGAGGGATTGCTTGGCCCAGACATCTCTTTTTGCCTCCCAGCTGCACAGACAATGCAAATAATCCTGGTGGACCCATTAGACACAGGGACAGGGACTGCAGAGCAAACATCTCTCACCCAGCTCCTCTGAGGCTCATGTGCCCAAGTGGAAGGGGGTGGCCTTGGCAAGGAGCAGGGAAAAAGAGCTTGGCCACTTGTGTTGCACCCTGGACCCACTCCTCTTCCAGCTTTAGGGGCTGAGTTGGAGTGGGGGAGGACCGACAGCTTCTCCAGCCCCTGGCTGTGCCCTGCGGCACCAGACCCCGAACACACACCCACACCCGTGGGACAGAGCCCCACTCAGGGCTAAACCCAAGGATAACCTCAGCAATCCGTCCTCCAGCCTCCAGACAAGGGAAGCTGTGAGGTATTAAACCCACAGGTCCAAAGAGGGATGGACAGGCCAGTCTCCAAGAAAACTTTCTAGCTGGGAAATGTGGGCAAGTGTACCCCCAGCAATGGCAGTGTCCATTCAGACAGACCAAATTTAGGGGTTTAAAATTTGGTTTTTTACCCTGCCTGTCTCTACATCTGTTTTTAGCTTGGTGCCGAGTGCTGCAGGCTGCAGTTTTCACAGGAAAACCTGGGAAAGAGGAGTTTTGCTCACAGGGGGCTGCCCCAGGCAGAAGTTTGCAGGATTTGGCAGGGGGCTGCAGAGGGACCCACGGAGGCTCCTCCAAACCCCGTTAGGCTTCCGGCTCCTGTTCTGTGGCAGGAAGATCGGCACTGAAAAATGAATGGAAATTTTGATCCCCTTCCAAGCTGCTTTTAGCGCGTCCCGAGAAGCTGCGCAGACACCGGTGTGGGCTCCTGCTCCTCCCAAGTGCAGTGAGGGAATCTGGAATGGCCTGGACGTGACACGGAGGAGAGCTGCACACTGTCCTTCCCTCCACGACCTTCCCTGAAAGTCAGGAAGACCCAGTTCCACGAGGGTGGAGGCTTTCCATACATGCCCACGGCCGCATCGGTCCATGCTGCGGCTGTCAGCCGTCACCACCTGGGCCAAGAGGCTTCCAGGGAAAACTGCAAATTACTTTGCTGCCTTCCCAGGATGGATTATTGGCCTTTGGAGATGAATGTGAATCACCAAAAGGAACAAAAAGGTGGATTAGAGATGATTATAACTTGGCCCTTCATCTAAGCCACCCCCAGCCTGTGATAGAAATTCCCAGGACAAACTCTCCAGACAGTGGGGACCTGCTAAGCAAGAGCTCACAGGACTGCTGTTGGATTTCTGGATCAGCCTCACCAAATGCTGGCCCAAGCTGACCATGATCCCCAAAAAGGCATTTGGTGCCTTTGGAAACCTCTTGCCCTGCAGGTCTGAGCAGCTCCGGTGCAGACTGGGACACATTGGTGTCTGAAGAGTTTTGTCCTTCAGGTTGGCAAGGCCAGGGTTAGCCCTAATTCACCCAAAAGGATCCTGAGGAAGGTTTTGCCTTTGAACTGGCAATTTAACCCATTCTAGCTGGTCATTACCTCTGTGAGATCATTTTCCCATGACCCAAAAGTTGAGTTTTCCCTCTCTTCCTTGGCCAGGCAGCACATGTGCAGGTCGGGATGGGGATGTCTGGGTTGGCTTGGCTGCTGGCTGGCCCCAGGGGACTTGGTGTCTCCTAGGACAAAGAGATGATGGGCTGGGTGTGGAGAATGGTGAGAGCTGGGACTGGCAGGCATAGCTCAGCTCTGGCTCCCTGCTCTTTCCTTTGGACATTCCAGCAGCGGAGCAGCCTGATCCCTGCATGGGGCTCTGAGACAAACTTTGGGTGGTGCTCTCCCCAAGCCTGGGGGTCCCTGCTCATGGTGGGGATGGTCCCTCGTTCTGCTGGAGTTCTGCACCCCCAGGGAGCAGCCGTGCTCCCCACACCTGGTCTGGGGAGGAGGGATAACGTCATCCGCAGCTCCTTGGCACAGAAGAGGCTGTGAATTCCCACCCAGCGGGCCAGAGGAGAGGCCAGCTGGGGGAAGAGTCCTGGGGGAGCCCACAGCCAAATCTCCCAGCTGGGAATTGGTGGGGAGGGCTCAGGCTCCGCTCCTCACAGGGCCTGCAGTTTTATTCCCTTTCCCCAAGGTATGGGGAGGGAGGAGGAATCTCTTGCAAGCAAAAATCCCTGGGATTTTCTTCTTCAAACATCGTGGTTAGGGATGAGCAGTGGGGGATGTCCGTGGAGGACTTGTGGGAAATGACATCCCGGTGACCCTATGGGATGGATTTTGTGCACGCTCCTCTCCCATGTCCTCCTCTTTTTCCCCCTCTCCTGTCTGTTTCAGTTTTTAGACATCCTGGAGCTTTTTGAGAGGCTCAGCTGAGCGTTGTGATGGGTCACAAAGCTCTCCAGGGCTTTGACCTAGGCTCCAGCCCTCGCTTTGATGCCAGCAGGGCAGAGTCTGCTCCCCTTTCCAGCCTGTGGTCCCTGCTGGGAGAGATGGGATCTTGGGAAGCAGATGCTGCTCCCTGGGTGGTTTTTTTTCCCTGTAGTGAGTTTTGAAGTTGCCAACCACTGGCCATGGCATTGCTCAGACTGATGGAGGGGAGTGTGGGTGAGGAGATGCCCCTTCCGTGGGGTGCCCCTCCTTCACCCAGTTCCTGGCAAGAGATGGGGTGGGGCCTGGAGGAGGATGTCACATCCGCTGGCTCTACAGCCAGAGACTAACCTGGTCCCTGGAGCAGCCGCAGGGGAGGAGGAGAAGGGGGAGGAGAGGCAGGCGGAATATCTTGAACAAACAGGTCAAAAGCCTTCAAGACCCCAAATTTAGCACGACAGGAGCGTGTGGTGCCGTGGTTGTGATGTACATCCACACCCTGGGTGCAACCCCCACAGCCACGGAAACAACTCCCCAAAGTTCTGCAAACAGCGCCTGGGCACCCACAGCACGGCGGGGAGGGGGAGGAGATGCAATTCCCTGGGGAAGGGGGTGCAGTGCCCCAGCTCCAGCGTCCCCGGCGGCTGTGAGCCCCCGTTTAGCCCCGTTCCCAGCGAGGGCGGGGCCGCTGTGTCGCCGCTGGAACTACGGTGACAGTCCAGCGGGACAATCCCTGTCACCTCGGGCCGTGGCACTGAGCCAGACCCTCTGCGGATCCCCGGGGACATCCCGTGCGCCTCAAGGGACCCGCGACGGGCAGGGATGGCCCTGAGGTGACTGGGCCCTCACAGCCGGTCCCTGTACTCCCCCAGGAGCCACGGGGCTCCCAGCTGCGGGGAGCAGTCCCCAGGCACTCCCTGTCCCTGGGGAACGACGCGATGCTCCCTCGTGGTCCCTGAGCTGAGCTCTGCCGCGCCCCCGGGCTCGAGCACCCCCTTCTGTTGCAGGCAGGGTGACACCCCAGTGGCCACCCCCAAAACACCCCGGCCATGGGGCTGACCAGTCCCCTGCACCCCCTCGCAGAGGGGCCGGTAGCCGGGGACCTGCGCCAGGAACCGACGGCGGT
>NW_008236761.1:761546-764028 GCF_000691975.1 Corvus brachyrhynchos | reverse complement strand
TAATGGCAGGGGGGTTGGTTTTTATGGCAATAGATTTATTCCACCTGGGCTAAGAAATACATTCCACATCTGCCGAGCCGTGTAACCAGACTCTAATTAAAATCGTGTGCCAAGCGAGGGCCTGGCTGTAAAACACAAAGCTGGCTTTTAGAGCGGCTGGGAAGCGCGGCCAGGCGGCCCTGGGGCGGCGGTGGCCGGCAGGACGGGCACGGGCGGGCGGCAGGGCTGTGCCATCGCTCACCGTCCCCACGCCGGGGCACGAGGGGTGGTGAAGGGGGGATTCCGTGTGTCTGCAGGGACCTTGGGACACGGTGACACCCACGGGCATGTTGTGACTGTGGGGACAGGGTGATGTCCCTGGGTGTGCTGTGACCCCGAGGAAGGACGAGGTGGTGGCTCTGCATAGTGATGGTGACACTCACTCGTGGCATGGACCACAGGATGGCTGAGGTCCACGCAGACGCAGTGCCACGGGGATTGGTGACATCCACGTGTATAGGGACAGAGTGACATCCCCGTGTGTCTGCAGTGACAACAGGGAGAGGGTGACATCCACCTTTCCAGAGTGGTCATGAAGAAAGGGTGACATCGATACACTTCATGGGGATGGGGTGATATCCACGCACCTGTAACAACCAGAGGATAGGGTGGCACCCCTGCTCTGTGACACGGGACAGGGAGATGTCCACAGTGACGCCCACACACCACGGAGTGACCGTGGGACAAGCAGTGCCCAAGCACAGGCAGTGCCAGGGCCAGGGTGACACCGGTGACAGCCGTGTCCCCGCGGCAGCCGCAGCGGCGGGCAGGAACGGGGCTGAAAGGGCCCCTGTGGGCCCCGCCGCAGGACACCCGCGCTGGGGTTTTACAGCCCCGCGGGTCGGGCCGAAAACGTCCCGAACAAACAGCGGCTGTGTCTCGGTTTAACAGCCCGGCCCTCAGACAGCGGCAGCAGCGCCAGCTCTGATGGAGAAACTAATGAAACCTTCGAAATAGTTTGTACGGGAGTAGTGAAGTGAGAAAAAAACCCCAGAGCACTTGTTGCCAAGCAAAATACACTTACCTAGTAAAGCATGAGTAATAAGTGGCATTTTTTACAGCGTGAAGATATAACTTTTCATGAAAATACCAAATAAGGCTCCGTGCGAAAAGTGGCAGGCCTTTCTAGTTGCTTTTTTTCTTTCCTTGTCTTTCTTCCCTTTCTTTTCGCTCTCAAGGCACACGTGTGCTCTCCCCAGTGCCCCTTTTGCAGGAGCCTGTTTACGGGGCCGCCTTCCCGCCATCCCCGGCGCGGCCCGGCTCGGGTTCCGTCTCCCTGAAATGAAATGAGCAGGGAATGGAAAAACAGGAGCTGCTGTTCTGCGAGACTTTCTATTTTTAAAAGGTTAAAAATATCTATTTTCAGACACCAGCCCAGGAAGCACTGGGGTGAAGCGACGCGGCGGGACGGGAGGAGTAAACAACGCTGGGACGTGCCGGGTGGCTCGGGAGCTGCAGCTCTGGGGATGCTCCTGGGGGCAGGGAAAGCAAGGGACACCACGAGCCGGGGATGTGGCCACAAGGAGATGAGGGATTGCAGGGCTCCGTGCCAGGGGATGCTCAGTCCCAAGAGAGGATGCTCAGATCAAGGCGGGATGATTAACCCAAGGCAAGGAGGTCCACACCCAGACCTGGCCCCAAGGTCAGATGCTCAGCTCCTGAGGGGGATGCTCAGCACTCAGGCAGGATGGCTTATCATCCCCAGCATCGTGGCCCTGGTGCCCTCATGAGTGTATGGGATGGGATGCTTGGCTACTGCACATGGATCCCACTGCAGGAGTGGGATGGAGTACCCACTGTGAGGGGAAGGATGTGGAAAAGCCATCTCCAAAATCTCACGGATGCTTTTCCACCTTCAGTTTTGCAGCTTCGCTCCCTTCTCCTCCCTGCCCAGGCTGAGGTCCCGGTGATGCTCCCTGGGCTGGCAGCAGCTGTGCCTTCGTGTTCATCCCTTGGCTCCACCTGGGAGCTGGGAAGGGGCTGGAGCCCCAGGAGCAGCTGAGGGAGCTGGGAAAGGGGCTCAGCCTGGAGCAAAGGAGGCTCAGGGGGGACCTTGTGGCTCCGCACAACTCCCTGACAGGAGGGGGCAGCCAGGGGGGATCGGGCTCTGCTCCCAGGGAACAAGGGACAGGAGGAGAGGAAACAGCCTCAAACTATGCCAGGGGAAATTCAGGTTGGACATCAGGAGGAATTTCTTCACTGAATGGCGTGTTAGCCACTGGCGCGGGGGCGGGGCCCGGGGGGGCCCCGCTGTCCCTCGGAATGGCCGAGCCGCGTTCCGCTTCCTTATAAGGCCCTGCTGTTCTCCGCTCCGGTGTCTGCGGCAGAGCTGGCACCGCCTGTTGGGAGAGCAAAACAATTCCCAGCAGGCTGCCGGGACACCCTCCTGCCCAGCCCAGCTCTCCTCCGTCAGCACCGGCAGCGCTTGCCCGGGTCCCTCGGT
>NW_008236761.1:745746-761504 GCF_000691975.1 Corvus brachyrhynchos | reverse complement strand
TTTCCGAGCAGGCCCTGCCCCGTGGGAAGGAGGGTCATAAATCAGCTCCGCTGTCTCCCGAACAAGGGATGGGGCTTTTGCATACCTCGGAGCAGCGCTTCCAGCCCCTCCCCAGGGCCTGCTGGTTCAGAAGCACCTTGTCCAACCAGAGCCCCGTGCAGCAACAGTTTTAGCCCGGAGCGTCTGACAGTGCAACTCCTCAGTGCACCTGGAAAACAAGGATGAAGACTCCTCTGCCTGAAATGAGGCTGTCAGGGAGGAGAGAAACACCATAAACCGCACTTCATTAAATAACCAATATCTTCTCCCACTGCCTCTTCTGAGGCTCTTGCAAGGGTGTAAATGTGGTGGGAAGGGAGATACAGGGGGAGGAGGAAAGGAGATCCCCCCGGGATTTGGATCTCCAGCTAAAAATGACAGATGAACAGGTACAAAGACTTCTGCATCTCCAGGAGCAGGCTTTGGACCCTGAGCCCTACCAGTGTGTCCCAAGGTGGGAGATGTGCTCCGCATTCCAAGAGCTACAGCCTGGCTCCCAGACATTTTGCCACCCTCCAGCCTCTGGGTGCCAAACGAGCGACCCCCACCCACAAGGGAGCCTTCTCCCTCTATCCAGCCCCAATTCCTTGCTCCCAGGCAGCGCCTAGGGACACTCCAGCCTCGGCCAAGGGGCATCCAGGGATCTGAAGCCCCCCTGGGGCTGGCAGCCCATGGAGTGCAGGAGTGGGGAGTATGAGATCATGATTTTTGGAAGTCTGAAGTTCTCCCGGGTCCTGCTCCTGCAGACATTAAGTCATTTTCCTGAGGAAGTGCCGTATGACGTCGATCTGGTTACAGGAGTCGGGGTGGAGCCGGGAGCTCCAGCGAGACCACGGCAGAGGTGAGGAGCACGAGTACCAGGACACCCCGTCCTGTCCCTCTGCCACAGGAATGACACTCCAGGGGTCCAAATTCAATACAAATCCTGGTATTTTGAGGTTTCAGATGCCCTAAAATACTCAGTTGAAAGCTTCCAGCACTGGTTTTGATGGAAGAAATCTTTACCCACTTCACCAGGGAAATGTCTTTGACTTCCATGCAGTCAAATATCACAACAACCCTTGGAAACTGGGATTTGACACATTATTTAATGAATAAGGGCAAACGAAAAAAAAAAATCTGTGTTTAATGGGATTTGTTACTTATCGTTACCTTTAAAAATACCCCCTCAACTCTACCAAGAACAACAGAACCACTACAGCAGGGTGGGTTTTTCTCTCAACAGTTAAATTTTCTTCATTTAACCAGAACAAGGTTGTTCATTCTCTTCCCAGGCCACAGCACAGGCACACACCCAGTGATGCTGCTGGTGTGCAGCAGCTCCTCTCAGTCATCCACTGGTGACACCAGCCCCTGTGTGGGAGCACTCCCCAGCCCAAGCCGCAGAAGCGCTCGGCATCAGCCCCTCTGGAAAATCTTTTACATCTCTCTATCAGCCTCAGCACCAGCCGAGCAGGAGGCCCAGACCAAGAGCTCCTTTCTGGTTAACAGGACTGCTGTGCTTTATTCCTCTCCCCTAACAGGTTCCCCAGGACCTTGTACTGTGACACACTTCCTTCAGCAGGCAGATGACGATATGTCCAAGGAGAACCTCCTCTCTTGTCTGGTTTACACCTGTAAAAAAACCCTTCAGGCAACCCCAAACCTACCAACCCCGCAATGCAGCACACAACTGTTCCCCTGGTACCTGCCTGGTGCTATCAGCAGTGCCCTCTCATCACCCTTCCCTCTGACTCATTGGCCTCCAAGGTCAAAGATCCAGTGCTTTCCCAAGAACAGCAAAGCCTTCCCCCAATTCCTCTGGAGCCAATTGGGTGGGAAGCCTCAAGGATGTTTTTGTGAAGACAGAACACCAACAGTGTCCCAGACTATAATTAGGCATCTGAGCAAGTTACAGAGGATACGTTCAAGGAAGAAAAGAGTAAGAGAATTTTATATGCACTGCTTTGTCCAAAAAAAGATTATGAAAGGCAGAGCAAAAACTATTTACTGGTCTTAGGGGGAAAATGAAGTACATTTCATTCAGTTAAAGCTGCAGCAGATGTTCAGTATTCGTGTCTGTGCCTGAAGACCTGCTACGTTACGGCTTCTACCCAACGTGAACGTTTGGATCAACCTGGAGAGCTGAGGGTGTACAAAGAGCAGAAGGAAACGCCACAGCTCCTCTCCTAACTAGCACCAAAGAGGTGATTAAAAAACTACAATTTCATGTGAACAGATTTAACAGCCTTTCAGGAGCTCCTCTAGATGTTGCTTCTAGCTGGCAGTTCCCATACTGCTTAGTGAAGATGACTGAAATTATGGCAGTAACAAATAAGAACTTCTCTCTGATACAAAATCTAGCCCAGAGGGCTTCCTTACACAGTAAGCAGGACACCTTGTGTAACCAGGGGTGGCATGGTGGCCTCCACAAGCAGCAGCAGCTTGCAGAGAGCCACACAAAAAAAGGGAGCAACACTCCCAAGCTGCCAAGAGGACCAGGAGAAAGACCCAGTTCATTTCTTCTGGAAAAAGCCCATGATGGAGACCTGTTTGTTGGCTCTGTTGGCAGGAGCTGCCCCTTTCTTCAGGCTCTTCCTTTCTTCCTTTGGTTCTCTCTTTGTGGGCAGTGCAGGCTGTTTGTGTGGAGCTGGTGCCTTGGGCTTGGGGAATTCATCCTCGCTGTCCGTGCAGGATTCGCTCTCGTAAACCTTCTCAGTCACTGGTGGAAAGGAGAGGGAAGGGAACAGAGGATGATGATGGTTAAGCCATCTTTATACCAAAGATCTCCCCACCGCAGCCTTCCCAGTGCACTCCTGGAAAGGAACATTTTAGGTTCAAGGAGCATATGTCAGACACAGGAATTAAGTCCATTGCTCAAGGTTAAGCAGTAGGAAATGGCCTCAAGTTGTGCTGGGGGAGGTTCAGGTTGGCTATCAGGGAGAATTCCTTCCTCAGAAGGGCTGTCCAGCCCTGGCACAGCTGCCCGCAGCAGTGGTGGAGTCCCCATCCCTGGAGGGATTTAAAGCTGTGTGGATGTGGCACTTGGGGACAGGGGTCAGTGGTGGCCTTGGCAGTGCTGGGGGAACAGCTAGAGCCAATGACCTTAGACAGCTGTTCCAACCTCAGTGATCCTGAGATTCTAATTCATATGGCAGAGGCTGACAAGCAGCCATCAGCAAGTGATGAATCTGAAGATCAGAATCGGTAGTTTAGCATTAGACAATGGAACATCTACTTTATGGCTACACCCCATCATTCTGACTTGGTCCGATTCCTACAGGGGCCAAAGCAATCAGACTGTCCAGAAATCCAGGCAAGACAACCTAGAGACAGCCCTGTGCTGCTCTCACCAGCACACTGGACAGCCAGGGAAGAGCCAAGCCGACGTCGCCCATCTCAAGGAGCACAAAACCTTTGGGGCAGCTTCTTTCCACAGAGGTGGCCAAAAAGGGCAAATATAAAGAAATCCTTTATAAAGAACCAACCCAAAGCTGTGTCTGCAATCAGGGACTGTGCCTGAAGGGGATTGCCAGCTCACTGCTGTCAGCGTCCGGCGATGGAAAGCCCAGGGATATAAAACAACGCTCACGGAAATTAAACTGGAGTCAGCTCTGCTGATGAAAGCCACCGTCAGATCCCAGTAAATGTTGTTATATCAGCTTTCCCAGCAGTGCTCTGGGATTCTTCTAGTAAGCCATTTTTCTTTAGCAACTGTATTCTTTTAAACAGATGTCTTAACTTCCCTTCTTCTGGGAAACTGGCTTTCACTTGTATTAATGCATCAAATTAAATAAGGTTTCCTACGTAACCAGAGACCGGGAAGAGGAATGCTATGAAATCCTCCTGGGCAGCACTAGCAGAACCTCAAACAGGGACTGCAAACCCAGCAATCTCCCTTCAGAGGCAACAGGCTTTTCAGGGAGCAGCTTCCACAGACCACTGGGTGAGCTTAAAAACCTTACCCTGTTGTCAGCCCTGTCAGGAATCGCTGGGAACTCCTGAAGTGTGCAGTTAACCCCCTCCAATTGCAGTAACACAGCTTAGATCAACTGCCTTTGGCTGCAATCTCAGCTGAACTTTACAATTCTGTATTTGCACCAGCTCTGGGTACACAGACACAGTTACTGATGCCCTGCTCACAGCCAGACTCCCTAAATCCCAGTGGCTCAAACGATGGGAGCTCTGAAATGCTGTAACACAGATTTTCCTCCAGTGCACGTCGATATTCCCACCTCCAAGCCCATGCATGTCCTTTCAAGCTTTAGGAAGTGTAAGGTAGAATCACACAAGCTTAAACCTCAGTAATTCCCCTTTACTAGAGACTAAGAGCAGGCACTCAATCCATGGATGCCTGTTGATGCCTAGGAATGTGTCTTGTGCTTCACTCCACAAACACTTTAATTGCTCAATTTCCCCCAGGGCTAATCCCTAAATTACTTCCGCTTTTTGACACCAATTCCTTGCTATTGCAGCTATTGTGAAAACCATCACTTAAAATTGTGGAGAAAGATAAAGTACAGCCTCATTCTAATGTTAGGATTTAACATCTCTTAAAACCTAGCCTTGGTTTGAAACAAAAAAAAGACAGCACAGAGAGGGGAAAAAAACCCTATATTTCAAAGAATAACTAAAATTTACATTAGCCTGGGAGATTTGTAAGTTATTTAGCCTTTGAATTATTAGGCCTGTGCATGGAAAAGGTGGGGAATGGAAGGGAGGAGAGGAACTGGACAATAACCAGACAGCAAGTTCTGCACAACAGGCTGGAGGGTTCTTAGCAGAGAAAGCAGCATCTCCTCCCTACCCAGTTCCTCAGTATCCCAGCTCCATCCCTCTCTCCATCCCACAGGATGTGTCTCCCAAAGGGACAGCAGGGGCTTGCAATCCCTTTTCATAAAACGGATATGAACTGTAAAACCACGAGTCTGGATTTTCCAAGGGACTATGAAACCCTGTGGGGGTGAAAAGCAGAGAAAGCAAGGCAATATTCCCAGCCCTGGTCTCACTAGAGAGGCTGAACAGAGGGAGAAGAGCACTATTTGCTGGACGCTGAACCCGCAGGAGTCATTCCTGTGCTCTGGACGCAGAGTTTGTGCAACTCAACTCCCCATCTAATGCTACTTTGTTCCCTTTTCCTTCCAAGTGTTTTAATGGTTCTATCTGGGATGGGAGAGCACAACACCCCGTAACGGAATGGGCCAAAGGTGTCGATAACTTTGTGCAAGTCCAATTCTCGGACACGAATCCAGTACTCGGGATCTCAGTCCCCAGTGCAGCCAGCTGCTGAGTGCTACAGCTTTGTGTTTCTTTAAAGGAGACACACCAAGTTAATGGGAAGCAGAAGATGCAGCTCTGCAGACAGGTGCCAACAGACACAGGCTGAGTCCAGGCCAGGCAGCTCCGCAGCTGGGCCAGGAGTGCCCGAGTCTCTCCATGCTCAGCACCACAACAGACCTGCAGAACAGCACCACACCCTCCCCAGCACTGGCTGGGCTCCACTGACATCCCCTCAGCCCCTCCAGCTGGGGAATGAAAGCATCCCATACAATCGAGCTGACAACAGCTTTACAAAGAACACATTCCACGCTCTTCACTATTTAAAGGCTCTAAAAATACCCCCAAAATCCAACAAAACCCAAATGAACATACTCTGGACGTTTGCAGCTCAACTTCAATGTCAGGACATGGAGGAAACAAATACAGTGGTGTTACACAGCTTTCTCCAGGTCACAGGAGGAAGCAGAGTCCAGTCAGGCTGGAATTCAAAGCCTCTGGCTCTCAGGGCTTCCATAGGGACTCTCTTCCCTTCAGAAAGCAAAGTCACCCTTATCAGAAACAGAAACCCTATGAAGTATTTAAGCCCCAACTTATTCCCTGTTTATCTGGGATACCGAAAGTTTCTTTAACATATAATCAAGTTCTTCTGCACAGCTCAGGATTTATCCTCAAAGGAAAAAAAAACCAACGAAGTTATCTCAGCCAGAATTTATCCCAAACCCTAAACCTCCTTCTGTACCATCATTAAAAGCTTGCAGCTTTGCAGAGGCAAGTAAATGAAGGTGGTACTCATGCTGGCAGGAGGAAAGGGAAAAGAACTGAAGGAAAAGATGTGAATAATCAAAAAGGGGAAGGCTTCAGGTACAGCTCTGACTCCCTACCCAGGCCTTCACCAGAGGGGCAGTTACCTCAATCTGGGAGCAGGAGTTCCAAGTGGGATGACAAAGTGATTTTTTGAACCTCTTTCTAAGCCTGGGAGAGGCTGGCCTGTTAAAATGGTCCATAAAGTGAGCTCCAGTGAGTGTAGGGCACAGCCAGTCTTACCCATGCAGCCTTCCTCTTCATCAATAAACATCTTGGATTTCAGCACACGCTTCCGCTTCCTCTTCCTCCCTCCAGCTGAGCCCTGGAGGACATTGCAGCATTGTGAGAAACCAGGAGCTAATTTCTGGCAGTTATCACTGTAATCTGCCCTCACCTCTGTGGATGCAGGCTCCAGTTCAGTTTTCAGAGCAGGTGCAGGTGGTGGAGATGGAGCTCTCTCTTCCTCGGGTGCGGGAGATGGCGGGACATCTGCTAAGAAGAGGAACACCTTGATAGCACGTGGGTCTAATGCTACACGCTGCAGTTCCCAAAGGAAGGAGAGTGGGATAGGATGGGAGAAGTGCGCTGGGGATTTTTGGTAAGCCAAAAAAATCAGTTCCACCAAAGGAAACTTTAAAAACAGGCACAGGAACTGGCATGTTTCAGCTATACATTTCACTTACTTGTTAAAAAGAACAACTGTCATTTTTTTAGAAATTAAAAGAGGCGGGGTGTGGTGAAACAGTTGCTGCCTCACTGGTGGTGCTACACATCCCAAACAATCCATGCTATTAGCTTAACCCAAGAATCAAGTGCAGTATACTGCCACACATCCTAAAAGATTGTTAAGGGACATATCAAGCTTTTATTTGAAAACAAACAAACAAACAAACAAAAACCCCCAACAAACCAAACCACTGCGAAAAATGAAGCTGATTCTCTCATTGTTTCATCTCCTTGCTCTCCTCTGGGTTCAAGGACAGGGATACCGGGCTCCATTCAATGCCAAGACTGATCGAACCAGTCCAGGACACCTTCACACATTTTTATGGAGCAAAGCAAGCTCTGGAGCCTCCACCAGCAACGTCAAAGTGAGACAAGCAGGGCTTCAGACCAACAAGCAAGGCAGGGTCACCCTCTTGTGGGGCTGGCAGGGCGACAGAGCTCCATGAGATCCAAGGGAGAAACGCTGCCACGCAAGCCCTCAGATGCGGGGGAGAGCTGGCAAGTGGGGGAACAAACTCCTCCTGTGACCTATTGCTTCATCCCAACCAGGATGTGGCTGGAGCGGACGGTGAGTGCCTGCCTGGCTCCTGCTCGCAGCCCTGCTGGCTCCAGCACCGCCCTCACTCATCCCGCCCGAGCACCGAGTCGGGATCTGGAGCTGTCCCGAGGGATTAGGTCAGTGTGAGCAGCTACGGCTCTGCCAGGCACGCGGCCAGCTGACCTTCGGAGGTTACGAAGGGCTCGAGTTGAAACGGTGCTCGGCTGCCAAGGCCCAATAATAAATTACATTCCTCAGCAAGGACTCGGCCTCCCAACTACTGCAGTAAGCGAGGCACGGGAATGCAAACAGAGCGGGGTAACGTGACTCGGGTTTCACCCTGCTCCAGAGGGCTGGGCTGGCAGCGCTGCGAGGACAGGGCCGAACGAAGGCTCTGCTCCGAGGTGGAAGTGCTGGGTGGCGAGGGGCTGAGGGGGGGCAGAACTCCCCGTATTTATCCCAGCCTCGCAGCAGTGGAGGCCTCCACACACTGGCCTGCCCGGCACCAAACCTGCATCACCACTGCCCAGCCTGGCCTCAGACTTTTGAAATATCTTTAGGAGAGGACAGGCTAGGAGGGTTGAAAACCAGCCTGGTGAAAAGCCTCTGCCATGCTCAAGCAGAGGCTGCTGAAGGCATTGTCAGCGTGCCAGCTCCACTAGATTCCTTGGGGGAAATTTGGGCATTTTTAACGTCCTTCAAACAATTTCCCCCGCTCTTGGCAGGCAGAAGGCACCTTCTCCCCACATCAGAGTGTTTAGGACTACTATCAAGCTCTTTATTACTTTATTGTCCTCTTCTAGCCAACACAGCCCTCTGACATGTGATAACTCCTGAGTCAACCACTAGCTGCTGCCCACAGTTTGCTCAACAGCAACAGCTGCATGAAATGGATACAAGCTGGGCAACTGGATGGACCAAAGATGTAAATCCTGGCTTTGTTTGGTTTGCTCTGACCCTGCCTGGAAAAACTGTGAGAAGCTTTAGTGCTTCTGCTGTGGCTCTCCAAAACCCACGGAGTTTGTAGGTCACAGTGCCACTGAAATCACCCTCCAAAGTGGCTGTAAAACACTTGTCAACACTGCAAAACGCTGCCTGTGTTGGTACAGCTGAAGCTGCCAAACCTCCTGTCCTCTGTGGGCGCATTTGTGGAGTTTATTCTGGCACTGGAAGCAAAACAACCCGCAGTGACTAAGGAACCCTCATACCAATATCACTTCTTAATGAAAAATCATTTAAATGGAGAGGATTGTGCCTTATGCCCTCTCTGTATTTTCAGCGTGGTACAATGTGCTGATGCTGGTGTAAGGAGAGCTTATTTGGGCTACTTTTAGTACATCAAGAGCAGACTAACATAGAACTAGGCAGAAGACCTGCCTGACACAGAAGTGTCCATACAGCGCTTCACATCAGCCATGCATGAGTTTTGCACCCACAAAACCTTGCTAAGTGTGCCTGTCACTCCAGGCCCCATTTTGCTCACTGATGCTGTTGATTCAAGTTGCCCCTGCTCTCTGGAGAAACCTGTTTGCACCTTTCCAAGGATAAATGCTCTTGAAGTCCAGCTGCTGTATATATTATTATTTTTTTTAATTATTTGTTTCATCCAACTCACAGTCTTCTACTTGAATACGGAATATAATATTACCAGTTTGGACTCATTAGAAATATTCCAAACAATTCAAATCTATCTTCTTTCATCTGGTTGGATTTAGGAGGGCAAGTAGCAGGACCAAAGGGATGAGTTCTCTCAATTCTCATTTTCCCTTTTGAAAGGGCAAACTGAGTGATATCCAAATTTCATATGCTGTAATTTGCATAAATTTAAAATTCTAATGCACAACACAAAGAAATAAAGAACAAAGAGGGTTCTGATGACAGAGCAGCAATGGCAGTGACAAAAATCCTCTCCAGTCCCTGACCATCCTCTGGGGGAAGAACTTTTCCCTAATATCCAACCTAAACCTGTCCTGACACAGGTCCAGCTGTTCCCTCAGGTTCTATCCCTGGTCACGAGAGAAAATACAATGGAATAAATGAAACCAGAAGGCATCCCATTCAAAAGCACTAACTGGTCAACACATGCTAAGGTCACGCAGGTATCCCATAGGAGACCAGAGAGTTCTAATATTCCAAACTCCTGCCAGACCTCACTCACAGGATGTGGATAAGCTGAGAGATTCCAGCCCAGCAAGGATGGGCTGATTTCAAAATTCCCTCCTCAGAGCTAAACAACTTGGCTTGTCAGTAGGGGAGTGATGAGGAAATGGAAAGACAAACATTTGAAGAAATAAATACCAAAGAATGTGAGCATCTCTATATAGATATATATTATAGCCAAAGAAGGAGCTTCACACAGGAATGTGACGGAATTAAGGCTGATCACGAAGAACAGCTTCCTGAGAGATTTATCATCCTGAGGAAGTCTAAGAAGTGATACATACTTGATGACAAAGATCACTTGAAATTATGTGGGCAGAAGGGAAACTATGAAAACAGGCCTAATACTGCAAAGATACCAACAGCGGCCACCTCTCCCCTGGCACTGCAGATTTTCCTGATGTCCTGGTTGTTGCCCACGTGCCAGCCACACTAAATGAGAAATCAGCTCTCCTGAGGGACTCCACTTCCTCACCAGTACACCCCATTTGCTGTTTCACCTTCTTTTACTGGAGCTCTACACCAAACCGGTGGTTTCAATTACTTGTCCGTAATGATCCCCATGTTCTTTTCCTGAGCAGCGTGTTGGATGACTGTTCCATTTAGAAAATACTCCCAAGCTCAATTCCAACTTATTTTCCAGTTATCTATATTGAACGGCATTTGTCACCTCAATTATCCAAATTCTTTGGAATCCAGCCCTGCTGTTCCTCATTATAAGCCCAAATCTTGCAATGTTCTGCGTACCCCACTCCTGTCACAGCCACCGAGGAGACGCAGAGTCGCAGCGGATATGGCTCAACCGCTTCGCCTCCAGCTTCCCTATTCTCTCTCTTCTTTTTGGAAGTCTCGCTTCCAACACTGTCTTCCAAACCCTTTCTATAAACAGACAGAATAAAGATACTAAAAATGACCCCGTGAGGAGAGGGAGGTCACTGGTGAGTGTTTCCTCCCCGCACAAACTGGTTCTGACCAGCCCTACGGTTCTGGAAGGCGCGCTATCTTTCACAAGAGATTTGGGAACATCCTTCCCACACGTCAGTGGCACTGGCAGCACACTTGGTGAGGAGACAGCCAGGTCTGAGCTAAGCTAAAACAAAGACTGAATCGCTGAGACATCTCAACTCTATGCCCAAGTGCTTGCAGCACAAACATAAACAGAGAGCTCAAGCTACAGCCATTTCCACGGTCTTTAGTCCTTTAAACTATTCCCTCAATCATTGACCAATAGATTTGGAGAGTAATGTTTTGGAAATCAGACCCCTGACCTAAATGCCAGATTGTTTACAGATCTTTTTACCTTCTTCATCACTGCTGTCAGACTGAAGTTGTTTGATTCGCTTCCTCTTTTTCTTCACATTTTCGGGATCTCCTTCTTCCTCGTCATCCGACCTATCTGTTCTCTTCGTTTTACTGCCACAAAAAGTAAAAGGGAAAAAAAGGAATGAACACCCATTATCTCTCATGTGTGCATGAAAGCATCATGTGTGTTTGGATGAGCACATTCCTGATGCAAGGAAATCAAATGCCTCTTGAAAACATGAGCATCTCGTGCTCCGAACTGTATACTCACTGCACAACCAGGCACAGGCACACGAGCATTTCCAGGCCTCTCATCCTTACCCACATCCAGCTCTCCAAAACAAGGAGGATTTCTTTAGCCCCTCTGCAGTTCAGCCCAGTACCTCACCTCGCCTGGCCACAGCAGCCTGGCAAGAGCGTATTTCTGATCTTGTCTCTTTAGCTCAGGCTCCCAGTGTCCCCAAAAGCATCACTCAGAAGCTCTTTTGACAGACTGCTTGCCACTGACTGACTATGAGGTAGTGTCTCAGAATCCTGGAGCCATTTTTAAAGACTACTGGAAAAATAAAATAGCTTCTTTCTTTTTAATGTTGGCGAGACGTGTCAGACGAACAAGCCTGGAGGCTAAAGGCCCACGTATCCTCAAAGAGCTGGGACAGCCCAAGTGGCCTTCCCAACTCCATGCTGCCAACACCTCCAGGCCCTTGGCTTCTTGGACAAGACTATCAATAAGACGAGCAGTTAGTCTAACTGTGATGGTGGGCTGGGTGGTGTGCTTACCTATTCAGTTAGAAATGGATTGAGACCACCAATTAATTACTCATAGGCCACCAGAGAGCCATCAGACTGTAGTGATTCTTTGTCTCTGTCAGTTTGGGTTGGATTAAACACAAAGGGCTGAATTTAAAATTAACTTGCAGCCTCAGCCCAAAGTAAACCAGTGGCATTGAAAGCAGCCGTACATGAGCTACGGAGATCAACAAGCACAACTTTGTGCTGCAAGCTGTGTACATACAGGCCTGGGAATATCCCACCTTCCCTGCAGGACAGGTGCTCCTGCCAGCCCCCCCCACGCTGCCTGCAGGGTCTCTCCTACGGCTGCTCACAGTGGGAGGTTGTCTCATGGAAAGCCATCCCTTCCCACTGAAGACAACCTGGGCCGTGTCCCTTCCCATATGCAATGGCACCAATGGCCCTGAGGCACCTACAGCAGTAAATGGAAAAGAAACACCAGGAAAAACTCCTGAGATAATTTTAGTCAGGTTTAACACAATTGAGTAGATGGAAACAGGAGGTGAGCCAGCATTGAATGACCAGCCAGCTCCATGCAGGCCGTCCACAAGCAGGTTCACAGGGACCCTGAAAGGCACGACCCACCTCTTCTTGTCCTTTTGTTGAATTCTAGCAGACTCTGTTTTCTTCCCAGGTTTCTCTGCTACAGTATTAGGAGATGACTCTGGTTCTGCTACAGCAACTGAAGGCTTCACCACTTCCTTCTCCTCCTTTGGCTGCTCAGGCACCGAGCTGACTTTGAGTTTATCTGCAAATACACCATTCAAAAAGAACAAACACCAGGCATTCGGTTTGAATGACAACTTACAAAGCAGCTGGCCAGCTCTGTGCACCAAGAATACAGACAACACTACCCATCGTGGATTTAGGGATCTGGACTGCATTAGGGATCTAGACTGGCCAAGCTGTATCAGACATGGGAAAAAGAAGGGTATGCTTAAATTTCTAGGTGATTTTCCACGGTTCTGCTGTTCCTGATGTCAAGCCACGTGTACTGCAGCAGTTAAACTTTGTGGAAGAGGACTGGGAGGCAGTGGCAGGAGATCATCAGTGGGGTCAGAGGCTGCTGGGAGGGCCACGACATTGTGCCAATGCCTTTCTGGGAGTGCTGGAAAACCAGGCTGGCTGCTTCCTTGGGCAAGCGCAAACACCACTGGAACGACAGCTCCCCTATTTATAATCAACAGCAGAAAGCCCAAGGACCCCACTGCTGTTAACTCAGGACTTTCTGGCAATGGTGGAACCTTTGAAGCCAGGAGAGACGTGCATGTAGGGAATAAATCTTACTCCTGGAATCCCACCCTCTCTTCCATACACATAATCATTTCCAGTTCTGCTCAGTTTGCTCCTTCTCTGCAGCCACCTCACAAGTTTCCTTCATGTGCTCCCTGACAGGACTCGTCAGAGAAGAGAACCCCTTTGGGAATGATGGAAATGCATCCACAAAGCCTTCCCCATCACCACTGGGTCACCTTTACCATGCCAGTTTGGGTTTTCAGCACATGAACTTTGGTCTAGGGCTCTTCTCAGACCTTCAGAATTTACTGCAGTTAATTGTAGTGACTGTCCTTAGGCTGAGAGTGTCCTCAGCTCCCTCAGTCTCACCAAAACAGGGACGCAAAGAGTCCCAGCAGGGCTGTGCCTTGTGTGTTCTGTGCTGGAACTGTCCCCTGCAAACTCTGAGAGATGTCTGTTAGAAAGTGAACTTTGCTGTTTACTCTCTCCCAAAATTCCTCTTTGAAGCCTCTTGTACTCACTGTTATGAGGAAATCTTTGAAGAAGGTCCCACAGTCCTTTTCCAATATCTACTTAAAAGCTTCAGCATATTTTCTTTAGACTTGGATAATTCAGAAGGGACTTGAAGAGGCCACCTAGTCCAAACCTCTGCTCAAACAGAAAGGCCACCCCTCACTTTTATTCTCCATTTATTAGTCCTTCAGTTTTCAGGAAAGAAATTAACCCTAAAGGTAATGATGGGCTCCCCAGTGCTGTGTGATGAAAAGCAAGCACCATTAACTTGCCCTGCAAAACAGGTTTTGGCAAACATCACCAATAGCTGATCTTCCAGCCAGGAGAACTCACTTTAAATCAGATTTCTTCTGCACTAAAAATCCTTCCTGAGTTAGTCTGTTCAAATATGTCATTTTAATTGATCTCCCTCCAGCAAGCTTTTTGTCTGAAAAATTCCACTGAAAACTCTTAATTTTTGCCTTAAGAGCTGTGTGCAAAAACATTAACCCCTTCGAGTGCAAAAGAGCAGAAAAACAGTATGGAAAACTATTAGGAAAGAAGGGATATAAAACAAATCCAGTGAGTTTGGTAGTGTGGGGACGGGGAGGAAGAGTTCTGCTCCTTTCTGTATGCCTCCCATCATGGCTCCACTACGAAACACTTGATTCCACTGAATATTTTTTAATTCCTACCCAGCTTAAATAAAATATAATTAAAAAAAAAAAAAAAGAGACTTCAAATAACCCTCAGGTTTGAGGGCTTTCTGGTTTGTTTTTTTTTTCAACTACAACAGGCTGTTTCCTGACCATGATGGCCTCTGAAAACAGAAAAGTACTTACTCATAGCAGCTTTTCCAAAGAAGTTGTTCATGATGTTGTTCTTTGTTGGTGGTTTGCTGCTTGCTGCAGACACCTGGAAGCAAAGAGAGGAATAACCACAGGAAGTGTTCCCAGTCCCCAAGATGCACAGCACTGCTTCTGGACAAGCAAAATAATAGATATCATTTGTTCCCACTGCCTTAGATTTTAGCAGCTGTTTTTGGAGAATCTGAAGATACTCACTAGATACTATGTGCATCAAAGGGGCCAGAGTAAGTTACTAAGGACTCTTTGGCCAGGCCTTCAGATCTGGCTTGGGGCACACTCCCATCTGATGCCTGACTGTTACTGAAATAAGTGCTTGGGACTTGGGTCAGCTCCCAGGAGAGAACTGTTCCTTTTGCAAACCATCAGTGCCTCAATTCACAGCGGCCGACAGAGGAAAGAACAGGGATTGGCCAAACCAGGAAGGCTTTATCCAGCTCCTCTGGCACGTAGGCTGTTAGCAGAGAAATATCACTGCTCTATTGCACCAATGCAGCCACCAAAGTGAGAAATCACACACCCCCCCACACACCCACGCCCACACCACCTAAGGAAGTGCAGCCTCCTAATCCAACTTATTTTCATGCAAATAAAAGGCAAACAGACACTAAAGTTCCCAAAATGTGCACACTTCACCAGTTCTAAACTCCCTATAAAAATCAGAAAAAGGAACTGAAACGTACTCAGCTGTTATAAAAAGGCCAAACCATCCACAGGGACTGTTACCATTTTAACACCCGTTTTGCTGGGCACATTGCTTTAAAAACAATTATACTAATTAAAATGAAAACATAATCCTATCCTGGAAAAACAGCAGTCCAGAAGATAAACAATTTAGTCTTGCACAGGTCAAGCTCTGAAACTTCCCTAACAAACCGAGTTTAAACACCTTGATACTTTTAAGACCTGGGCTTCTCAAGTTTCACCTATTGCTCAAAACAAATCCTTTTAAGCACAATGGAGAGAGCAAGATCCTCAGCTGGTGTGTATACTGACATAGCTGGGGACAACGCAACAATTGTCTCCATGAGGCAGCTATGCTGGCTTACGCTCGCCGGAGACCCGGCTGACTGGGGAATGTCAAAGTTATGGCAAATACACGTTTGTGGAGAGATCAGGAGCGTGGCATGAGGCGTTTCTGCCCCAGTGACTGCACACAGCCAAACACTTTCAAAGCATCACTGAGCATTCCCAGCGGGACGCGGGTTTAGCACGAGGAGCAGCGCAGGGCTGGCTGAGGTCACTGAGGTGCTGTGAGAGCGGATCACTAACGCCATGAACCCAGGGGCTCTGAGGTAACTTACACCTGGGGCCTCCTTGGCCTCTGTTTTGGCCTCCTTATGTGCGTCCTGGGGTCTGGCCGCTGCTTTGGCCGCAAACATCCCCATGATCCCTTTGTGCTGCTGCGGGGGCGGCTTGGCAGCCGGGGGCCCGTGGCCGTTGACCGCGCTGGCAGCATCGGGGTCCCTTTGCCTCTGGGGACTCTGTGCGGACGCCGGTGCTCGGGGGGCGTCCGGGGGGGGGCTCGGGCAGCGGGGGGGGCC
>NW_008236761.1:735467-745602 GCF_000691975.1 Corvus brachyrhynchos | reverse complement strand
ATGGCACTGAACCTGTGTGACGGAGTGAAAAATCCCATTAGCCTTTCAACTCGGCCATGTTCACCTCGCCTTCCCCCCTCCTGCAGTGCCGCTGCTGCTCCGGGCCTGCGTTCTCCTGTTATGGAAAAAGGAGCAATTTAATCTGTGCATGGGACAAGAAAGAAAGGCTGGCACAGAGCAAGAGACCTCTGATGAAAAGATCAGCTGAACCTGTCAGCAAGAGCCACGGCATTTGCATGTTAAACGAGCTGTGCAGCTTTCCTGGGGGGAAAAGGGCCTTCTCCACACCCAGGCTGGACAGGGAGCAGGCTGCATTTTAGTCCTAATGGGTTATGCTCTCCAAAGCCTGTGGCAGAAGTTGTATGGATGTGTGAGGGTCTAAAACATTTACAGCTTTCCGATGCTGACAAAGCCCACAGCTGCTGCAACAAGTAGACACATTTGGCCAGGTAAAGAAATCCCAGCTGAAACTGAACAACTGAAATGGCTCAGAAGATATCCGTAACACTCTGATTTAACTATACAAAGTCACTTCCATGTAATCGCTGAGACTGAAGGCAGCTCAGCTTATAATGGTCTGAAACGTGATTGTTTGGGGATATGGAGATATAAGAACTAAATGACGTGCTTGCAGTTACAGCAAAATTCACTGACAGTCAGGAATAGCACTTCCCAAAAATAGCTGAACTCTGCTCCCCACTGTGCAAATCACAGGCGACGCTTTCCAGATTTCCCACAGAAATGCCACAAAAGAGCCCAGGCTCACGCCTCCCAGCCCACTGAATTACACAGCATATTTTTATTTGCCTAAGAAATAAAGCAGCCTCCTTCTGCCAGTTCATTTCTGTGCCTCAGCATTAGCTGCTCACGTGCACAGTCCACTTCTACTCCCATCAGGATCTGTATTAGCAAAACAACACCATCTCCACAGCATTCCCAGGCTGCAGCAGCAACCTCTTGACATTCAAACCTTTAAAGGAAGGAAAACAGACATTGAAGAAAAATAATCCCACTCTCCTTTATACTTTCAATCTGTTTTTAACATGGCTAGTGCAGCTCTCAGGGCAGCTTGTGCTCCTACTCCAAACACCACCAACCCTCCAAGTCACAAATATTGTCAATAGTTACACTGACCATGCAGCAGAGCTCAGCTAAACTTCCCACATTCCAAGTCAGCTTGCCTTGATGCTGCTGTGTGACTATAGCTTTATGGGCTTGACCCAAAATTCACTAAATAATCACTGAAAAAACAGGCAATACTTGGCCTATGCTCTGCAAACAAGGAGCTGCTTCTGTTTGGAAAGCTGGCAATGGCAACAGGCATTACACCCTGATAACTGCTATTAATTAGGACATCCTACCATCCCCCCTGTCCTCACAGCAAAGCAGGTCCCATAGAAACACCCAAGAGAACAAAGATCCTTGTCCCAGAGCTGTGAAATATCTGGACTGACAGGGAGGTTCTGTTTGCTACAAGCATCACATAATTAAACTTCTGGCTTTTGCAGGTCCTACAGGAATCTTTTCCCAAGTGTCAAAGGCAAATCCATGCAGCTGACAAGAGAGAGGGAATGTGATCAATTTGTATTTACTTCAGCCAGGTCACAAACGAAGAAGCTGCCATTTTTCTTAGTTTGCTTGGGAAATCCTGCTTCAAAGCTGAATTTACACACAGGCTTCAGAGAGCTGTTTCAGAACCAGGATTATCTAGATGACCTTCTGGATGTTTAAATCCCAAAGGATACAAGTATCCCTAAGGCACAAGTATCACCCTGCCCACGCCTCCCAGCCCACTGAATTACACAGCATATTTTTATTTGCCTAAGAAATAAAGCAGCCTCCTTCTGCCAGTTCATTTCTGTGCCTCAGCATTAGCTGCTCACGTGCACAGTCCACTTCTACTCCCATCAGGATCTGTATTAGCAAAACAACACCATCTCCACAGCATTCCCAGGCTGCAGCAGCAACCTCTTGACATTCAAACCTTTAAAGGAAGGAAAACAGACATTGAAGAAAAATAATCCCACTCTCCTTTATACTTTCAATCTGTTTTTAACATGGCTAGTGCAGCTCTCAGGGCAGCTTGTGCTCCTACTCCAAACACCACCAACCCTCCAAGTCACAAATATTGTCAATAGTTACACTGACCATGCAGCAGAGCTCAGCTAAACTTCCCACATTCCAAGTCAGCTTGCCTTGATGCTGCTGTGTGACTATAGCTTTATGGGCTTGACCCAAAATTCACTAAATAATCACTGAAAAAACAGGCAATACTTGGCCTATGCTCTGCAAACAAGGAGCTGCTTCTGTTTGGAAAGCTGGCAATGGCAACAGGCATTACACCCTGATAACTGCTATTAATTAGTACATCCTACCATCCCCCCTGTCCTCACAGCAAAGCAGGTCCCATAGAAACACCCAAGAGAACAAAGATCCTTGTCCCAGAGCTGTGAAATATCTGGACTGACAGGGAGGTTCTGTTTGCTACAAGCATCACATAATTAAACTTCTGGCTTTTGCAGGTCCTACAGGAATCTTTTCCCAAGTGTCAAAGGCAAATCCATGCAGCTGACAAGAGAGAGGGAATGTGATCAATTTGTATTTACTTCAGCCAGGTCACAAACGAAGAAGCTGCCATTTTTCTTAGTTTGCTTGGGAAATCCTGCTTCAAAGCTGAATTTACACACAGGCTTCAGAGAGCTGTTTCAGAACCAGGATTATCTAGATGACCTTCTGGATGTTTAAATCCCAAAGGATACAAGTATCCCTAAGGCACAAGTATCACCCTGCTGGGGTGCCTAAGAGCAGACAGAGAGGAAGAAGGCAACTGCAGCCACGTGCAGGGCATGTGGCTCCACTGAGGCAGGGTTTTCCAGCACCTTCCAGGGCAGTGACACTTGTGCCCCAAACACACAGCTTCTATTTTCTCTGCCACTCTCTTGTCAACACTTTGGATACAACTACGTTTTTCCTTTCAAATTCTACACTCCTCCTATGACACAAGCTTCAGGCATCCCCCTTTAAACCAGATTGGTCATGGCACTGTGCATCCCCATGACTTCAAGCCGAAGCTGTCATGGTGGGAACAGCACACAAATGAAAAGCTCCAGCTGCCAGGCGCTGCTCAGGAGGGAGGCAGTGACTCCTGAAGACTGCAGCCCCTCCCAGTTCTGCTCCAGTTCCACCACAAAGGACACTTGTGCTGCCTGGGCTGTTTTGTGTGCTTCTCCTAAGTCTCAGAGATCACAGAGTATTCTGAGCAAGGGAGCAAAGCCCAGCTCCTGGAGAAGGAGCTCCTGCGAGACATCTTCAGAGAGGTGGATGAGCCCAGAAGATGAAAACACAGTTTCACAAAACAGAAAGCAAACTCCTGTTAATGCTTTGCTGAACACATCACTCATGGTTTTATCAGCCTGTTTCGATTTTCTCTTCCTGTGTGGCTGCGAACTGGATTAAAATGGTCATGATTAAGTGTGGCCTGCAAAAGAGAGAAATGTTTCCAGCCACCAGACAAGCAAGGTACTGGAACAGTCTCCCTGCTGGGGTAAGGACCAAGTGAACCAACTGTGAGCTCAGTTTACGACACCATCACACAACGTGCTCTTTGGGCACTGCTCTGGCAGCACTTTGAGGATATCTTTTCCTAGCTTTCTAAAAATCCAGGCCTGTCCAGTAAGCACTGAAGTGCAACACCAGTCTGGAAGTGCTTCAGAGGAAAAGGGAGACAGGACTCACTTGCTGCAGTGCTGCAGGTTTGTTTTGACGATGTCGTAGTCAGTGTTGTAGAGGGGGGAGCTGTCCTTGAGCAGGGCCTTCTGAATGCTGTACACGTGCACACTGGCAATTGTGGACAGCTTAGACTTCATTGCTGGGAAAAAAGAAGGAAAAACAGCCCTCTGTTAGCACACCCTTCAGGATGCAGAGACTGACAGACTACTCGACAGCAAAACTTGAATGTGAGAAGGTCCAACCGCACCTTCCCCCAATGCTCACTAATGAAGAATTCAAGGTAGCAGACTCCACAAGCCTGTCACGTTTTCCACTACACACTCCTGGTTCTTGCACAACTGAATTACGAGTGATCTCTCTGTGTTTACCTTCAAAACATCCAGTGTTTGGGATCCAGATTATCTGTGTGAGTACCTAGAGCTAAGGCAGAAAGCAGCTGGTCACTGCTCTGCCCCACTGGAACTGCTCTCTGTCACTGGCGTCGTATCCAGCACCACAGTGTCACCCCCACCAGTCTGCTGGAATCAAAACTGTATCTCTTTTATGCTACTTAGACTGCAACCCCCTTGAGACAAGGGCTGGTTTTCAGGAATTCTTTGTTCATTGCTTATATTGTTCTTTCCACAGAGTCCTGGTCTGAGGCTGAGCTTCTAGGCACCGTAAAAATACACACAGCAATCATTTCTTGGGGCCAGTCCTAGACTATGCAGCCCTACTCCCATCACAAATCTCAGCCTCTTCCAAATATAAGTCATACCTTTGGCCTGCCTTCCAATACAAAAACCATAAGCAAGCCTTTCCTCCACAGCAAAACAGAGTGTTACGCAGCACACATAACTCAACAAACACGACACAGAGTAGTTGCACTGCCTGACAATCTCCTGCCCCGAGGAAAACAGCCTGAGCTAGAAATCCACTTCAGATTTCCAAGAGGAAAACAACGCAAGTCTTTCAAACAAAGTGAGGTCATTAGCACAGATCCTTAAGGTCACAAATGCCACAGTGTGTTCTTAAATGCCAAAGATGTTATTTGAAAGTGATGAAGAGCCTGAAGTTGTGTTTCAATTGCTGTGGGTAAGATTTCATCAGCAGGACTAGAGCTGGAAAGATGGTGAGACAATGGACAGTGCAGGAACAATGTTACAATGGGGGTTTTTTTCACCTTTTACTCACAAAAGTGACGTAAATGTCCCATGAGAATGTTTTAGCACCCCCAGGACTCAGGGCAAAGGCCGCAATTGCATTGAACCAATAACCAGAATTACCAGTTTCAGCATTCCTAAGGACCTGAAGGCTCACAATTGTTCTGAGACACTACCGGGGTATTGTTGTCTCCCTGCTGTCAGTGGCAGGGAGGTGGAAAGGAATCACTGACAAAACGTTCAGAATTTAAAAAAAAAAAAAACAGACTCAAATCACAAGCCTGAAGGTTGAAGCTGTTGGCTCAGATACTCCAAATTCTGAGAAACAGCTGGTACAAAAAGTACACACCTGACCCCAAGAGCCTGGCTGGGCATTTACGTGCAGATGGCAAGTTCTGAGCGTTGCTCATTTTGCAGTTCTTTCAAAGAAAAAGGTTAAAGCCACACGATTTTCCTGGTCTGCTTACCTTCGAGTTTGTCCTCCCTCACTACTGCAACCTTGTGGCACTGGAAAAAATAAACACACGGCAATCTTAGAATCCGAGGTTGTATGCAAGACTGCTATTTTCAGTTATTGAGTAAGAAAGTCTACTGATTATTATAGCACAGAACACTGCCAATGCCTTTAAACACTCATCAGCCACTAGCTTTTAAAGCTCTGCCATCCCGCTTTCCAGTTGCACAGATACCCCTAAAGAAAGCCCCTGTCCTCCACTCCTGACTGTGGGAGGCGAGATGCAGATGAAACAAAGCTTTAACAACTGTGCAGCAGAAGCAAAGGGGACGGGCAGCTGCTGGAGACCTGCCCCAGGAGCCCACAGCACCCCTGCACACTTGGAATGCCAGGGCACTTGAGCACAGCAATCTGTAGCCCAGACATGGCACCAGGGAAGCAAAACACCGTGAAAATTAAGCATTAATTTAAAAGCCAGGAATGGGTGTTTCTGGAAAAGTGCTCTCTGGCCAGTCTTCTCTACCTGCTCCAGGACATTTAACAGGCTGTGGTTAATACTGGGAGGATCCAAACACAGGCTAAAAACCTGTGTTCAACAGATACCACAGGCCTGTCTGAAATCAGAGAAAATCCCGTTAAATTTGGGCTATAAACATGACACTGCCTGTGCAGCTTTAATTAAATACATCCCATTATACAGAACTAATGCAGTAAATAATTACCTTCCATTTCAGACAGATCTGGAGACTGAAAGACAGTATTTCATGTACATGAACCAGGTTATTACTCAGGAGAACAAAAAAAAGGTTTGTTGGGTTCTTTTCCAATCTACAACTAAAAGCCAGGACACCCTGAGATTTACTATTCCTACAAGAAGACTGGATCATATTGTAAGAGATATTTGTGTATTTGAAAACACTTAGCGGGATGTCAAAGGCATTTAGTGTTTGGCTCTTAAATTTGACTGGGGGCAAAGGGGAACAGACACTGAATTCATTTTCTCATCTTCTTTTAAAAACCTCTGGGGTATCTGCCTGAAGTTTCAGCTGACATCCCTGAAAATCTGACAAGCAAAATGCATTAAGCAGTAATTCCTCTGCTTAATAATCAGAAGCACTTTAAATATAAAATACTGTTCATAAATTCATATTTCTTTTGTTTACCAGGATTAGAAAGTTGCTTTGATTAGGCAACAAAAGAGTTAAGTGGCAAGAAAACATAGGCAAGTGAGAGGGTAAATAAAGCCTGGCAGTCTCGGCCCCTCACTGTAGAAAGCAGCAAGGAAAGCGGAGCAGTGCTTAAGGAGGAGTACCGCAGAGGGATTTCCATCCCCTCTCCCTTCAGGAGTGTGCAGCTGGATCCACAGCATTCCGGCTACACCTACTGCCAGCAGGCAGCAGTGCAGGGCTCCCAGCAAGCCAGGGCTGACCTGCAGCTCTCCCAGCCCTTCCCACCCAAACCTCCCGGGCCACCCAGCCCAGGGACCTGAAGCCTCCCGTGGGTCACCCCTAGCCCTGGCGTGGCTCCACACCCCTGCACCCGCAGCGATCCCTTCTGAGCAGGCACTCACGCTCCAGCATCCAACTCAAAATAACAGGGCACAAAAGTCACCTTCCTAGAGTTCCCCTTGGTAGATCTAGTGGAAGGTTCCCTGCCCGTGCCAGGGGATTGGAAGGAGATGAGCTTTGAAGTCCTTCCCAACCCAAGCCAAGCAGTGATACTGTAATCTTATTTTAGAAATACACAAGCTGCTAAGACAAGAGTTAAAAAATAATTATGGGTTCCTACGTCAGAAGTCACCTGGTTGTTTCAAATACATCAAATATAATAGTACAGGTTGACAATCCCCTGGCCAGTCCTAATGAGCCAAGAGACTCGTTATTTCCAAAGAAATCAGGGAAAAACCTGTTAAACTTGGGCTGTAAATGTGACACTACTTGTGCCACTTTAAATACATATATTCCATCATACAGAACTAATGCAATAAATAATTACCTTCCATTTCAGACAGATCTGGAGACTGAAAGACAATATTCCATGCATGTGAACCCATTTATTATTCAGGAGAACAAAAAAAAAAGGTTTGTTGGGTTCTTTTCCAATCTACAACTAAAAGCCAGGACACCCTGAGATTTACTATTCCTACAAGAAGACTGGATCATATTGTAAGAGATATTTGTGTATTTGAAAACACTTAGTGGGATGTCAAAGGCATTTAGTGTTTGGCTCTTAAATTTGACTGGGGGCAAAGGGGAACAGACACTGAATTTTCTCATCTTCTTTTAAAAACTTCTGGGGTATCTGCCTGAAGTTTCAGCTGACACTCCTGAAAATCTGACAAGCAAAATGCATTAAGCAGCAATTCCTCTGCTTAATAATCAGAAGCACTTTAAATATAAAGTACTGTTCATAAATTCATGTTTCTTTTGTTTACCAGGATTAGAAAGCCTGTTTAATTAACAAGACCACTTCAACTGTACATTTGCTGTTCTATTTGTTATTACTCCATGCTACAGGAGTTCCAGGCTCCCTCCAAACACTTGTCAGACACTTCCACGCCACAGCAGATCCTGGGACGTGGATAGGTTGATCTCAGAAGGGCCCCTCCATGAGGTTTTGTAATCTTTGCTGCCCAACAGCAGCGAGAGGATTGAGATGAGGGGTAACAGGGTCTAAGTTAATCAGTTAAGAAACTGGGTGCGTTATTCAGTCCTGTGTTCCCAAACTGATCTTTCCTGCCCATTGTGTGCACGCTGGGACAGGCACTGAACCTTATCTTGTACCTGTCCAGAAGCCCTGGCACACTGTGGCTCCTGCTGGAAAAAGCCAGGCCAGCTTTTGACCCCAAGATCACAACGCAAGGCGGAAGAGGCGCCACAACAAAGGGTTCACTCTGAGAAGTGAAACACTCACAACATGTCCGTTCTGGAGGAGGTTTCCTGCTACTAAGTAGGTGACGTGAAGCTGAGCTCCTGAGTTCTCCTTCCGTTTCCTCTCCACATAATCATAGAGCATTCTGCACAAAAGGAACCAGCGTTAACCACCGAAGGAAAGAGCTGCGGCCACCCTCCCATGGAGCCCACGTCAAACAAAGAGCAAAGCCAGCCTGACATGGAAACTTGCCACACAAGCACAGTTATTTTCCCCAGGATTCATTTAATCTCCCTGAGAGCCTTCCTCCCCTGCCACTGTGGAGAACCCAGTCCAACCATTACAGAAACCAAAGGGCAAATACATTTCATAGTGGGTCCCACAGCCTCTGGGCAGCTTGTTCCAAGGTCTCCCCTCCAGAAAGGCATTTCTGAAACCCCTGAGAGGAACTGGAGGCTTTTTGGTACATCATCAGGTGTATATGTACCATCCCAGCCACATCCACACGTCGGGCCATCAGGAACAGTTTTTTTTTCTAGGACTGAGCTGAGCCTCAAGCTTCCAGCTCCCACTCACACCACTGATCTATGACGAGGTTACAGTCATTTTTATTCTTCAAAATATAAGACTAGGCTACAGATTAGTGCCAAATTTGGGGAATTGCAGCTGACTTCTCATCCTTCACACATTGCCCAGCAAGCCTGGCAGACAGTCAGGCACACGGAGTAACACAACTGACTGTGCCTGAGAAGACAGGCAGGGTTTTTAAGTACTTCCTGAGGAATCATTTCAATATGCTCACCACGATGATGGAAACAGGAATTAACAAGGAATTAACAGGAATTGACTGCGCTCTGGGGGATGCAGTGACACCTACTGTTTGGCCTGGTTGACGTGGACTCCCAGCGTGTAGCTCAGCCATTTGTACGTCACCTGGAACAAGGGAAAACCCAACAAACCACTTCAATAACAAAACCTTGGCCTCTCAATTCGACCAATCTCCCATCTCTGCCTCATTGGTCAATTGAATTCTTTAGATAGCCTCCTCCCTTCCAAGAATCCCGTGGCAAAAGTGAGAGCACACGGACACCTGTGAGTCAGTGAGTACACTGAATTCCTGAGACCTGTCCCAAAAGGTGTGCTGGGCAACTTCTGCCCCCCGCTCCTGTCCCGGGGACACGGGGATCTCCAGCTGCACCAGTGTGCCAAACATTGGGATCTTAGGGCTGGAATCACAGCCCTGCCCTGCCTTGCTGTATCATCTTGACCAGGTACATCTCTGACACCTGTTTCTCCTCCTGCTCTGCCCTTTTAAACCAAGCCCCAGGTTGTGTAAAACACAACAATTAAATTGTTGTTTTTCTAGATTTTTCTTGGAACAAGCTACAAAGCCACAGGCAGCTCATGTTCACACAACCACTTTGTCAGACAAGATGCACCACCTTTGCTGCACCATTTGCTAGGCAAAACCTATTTTATTTTAATTTAATTTAATTTTCTTTCCAAATAAATTTTTTAAAAATAAAATTTGAAAGGAACAGACCCACGCAGAAAAAACCATCAGCTTTCTGAACTGCCTTCAAAACAGTTAAGGAAGGGGGGAAGAGAGGAGGAGGAACAGGGGGAGAGGAGGAAGAGAGGGGAGAAGAAAGAGGAAATGGGAGATGAAGGAGGAAGGAGGGGAGAAGAAAAGGGAAGGAGAGAGAAAGAAAGGGGAAGAATAGAGAAGAGAAGGAAAGAGGAGGAAAGGAAAGGGGGCAGCGGAAGGAAGAGGGTGGGAAAGGAGGAAGGGGTGGAAGGAGGAGGAAGAGGGGGCAGAGAAGGAAGGGGGGAAGGAGGAGGGAGGAGAAGGAAGGGGCAGAGAAAGGAACGGGCGCCGCGGGACTCACGACGCGGTTCTGGTCGGTGACGAACTCGTCGATGTTCTTCAGGTACAGCT
>NW_008236761.1:734727-735358 GCF_000691975.1 Corvus brachyrhynchos | reverse complement strand
GGCCGGCATGGCACCCGGTGCCCCGGGCGGGGGGACAGCGTGGGCATCGGCCACAGCTTGGACTCGATGGCCTCAGAGCTCTTCTCCAACCTAATTAATTCTGTGCTTTTGTCAAACACGTCTCTTCCGCACGCTCCAGGGACCTCCCGGAGCCGCTCCTCCCCGCTGGATTGTATTCCCAGCAGAAATCTGGTGTGTTGAAGCCCCCACGGGAACAGGGACTGGCCATGGTGGGGCTTCTCATCTGCCTCTTCGTCCTGGTTGGGTGTGTACCTGGGTCCCACCTGGATACCTGTCCTGTCGGCCTTCCCCTGATCCTTACCCATCACCTCTCCACCCTTCCTTCCATCACCGGTTGGACTCGATAAAAATAGAATAGAATAGAATAGAATAGAATAGAATAGAATAGAATAGAATAGAATAGAATAGAATAGAATAGAATGGAATAGAATAGAATAGAATAGAATAGAATAGAATAGAATGCTGCTTCTTAGATTTGGGGAAAACCAACCTGTAACAGCTGATAACTGGCAGCAAGAAGCAGCAATTCCGAAAGAGACCTGCTCCAGTCATGAGAGGGTCAGCGGCTCCGCAGAGCTTGGGAGCGGCCCAACAGCAGCGGCAGCTCCCG
>NW_008236761.1:730047-734555 GCF_000691975.1 Corvus brachyrhynchos | reverse complement strand
CCGCCACCGCAGCGGGGGGAGAGCCCTCCAAGAGCGTCCAGTCCAATCTGTCTCCAGCGCTGCCAAGGCCACCGCTAACCCATGTCCCCAAGTACCACATCCACACGGCTTTAAATCCCTCCAGGGAGGGGGCCTCACCCGGAGAGCTCTTTCCATGAAGGAACTTTCCGTAATATCCTACCTAAACCTCCCCTGGCACAACTTGAGGCCGTTTCCTCTTGTCCTCTCACTTGTTCCTTAGGAGGAGAGATGGTCCCACTCCCCTTCATCCCCCTGCTCAGTCAGCATCAGCATCTCTGAAAACAGGTGCCAGAAGGAGCTGAGCAAGCTGAAAAAGATCCAATTATCAGCAAATACCTGGGGTTTGGTTGAGCAGGGTTGCATGACCCCAGGAGCAACTGTGCTCTTGCTCCAGCAGGCACAGAGCCCCAAGGAAGAACCTCTGGCTGGGGAGTGCAGCAGTGATGCCACCCCAGGGTGGCCACGTCCGTCAGGAGTGTCCCTTGCCCTGGGCGAAGTCACTCACTCCGTGAGAACTCCAAGCGGATGCAGATCCTCACTTGAACACAACAGTTTTTTACCTGGCAAAGGTCAGGGAAGGAAATTGAACACGTGTGATAAGTGTTAAAATAAACTCACGGTGGCCCCGTGCAGGAGTGTTTCTCTAGGGCTCACAATGGCATTACTCAGCTGGCACTGGCTTTGTTTTGCTGGTAACAAAATGATCCACATCCTCTTCCTCCTGTGTCCCAGGCACCTTCTCTCACACTCCTGTTGTCTCTTTTTCTTCATTTCGCTGTAGTTATTCTCATGCTGTGACATTCCTGGCTTGACATTTTGGTCTGGTTTATGGAAGGAGTGTGCAAGTCCTAAATGCATTACTCATCTTTTTGTTGTTTTAGGTCTCTTTTCATCTTTTGTTTTTTCTTCCTTAAGTTTTCTGCTTTGAGATTTCTGGATGATTTCCTGGCCTGGGCTAATGTGCCTGATAACTGTAAAATTACACTTTTCACCCTCAGGGCACAGTGTGTGTTGGTACTGCAGGTTGGCTTAAGGGTACGAATGGGTGTGAGAGGTAAGAATTCTCTAGCTGAGGATTTCTTTCCTCTGTATTAAGATGCTTTGGGATCTGGATCTGGTCTCACTCACACGTGCTTTATACTCTGAGGGAGCTATGTGGGCTGAAGTTGAAACAGGAGAGGTTCAGACTGGACATAAGGAGAAGCTATTAGAATCACAGATGGGTTTGGGTTGGAAGGGGCCTAAAGACCATCTTGTTCCACTCCCCTGCCATGGGCAGGGACACCTTCCACTAGACCAGGTTGCTCCTGATCTCCTTGGTAAAATATTTTAAGGTCCTTTAAAGTGGACTTGCTTTGTTCTCTTTCTTCCTCTGTTGTGCCAGCTCTGAAGTTTCAGCGCCAGCTCCTCTGAGGTGTGAAAAGCAGAGTCAACAAAGCACAGTTACTTCAAAAGAGCCAGGTTTCTGGAGGACACACCGACAAGCAGGGCTGGCTCCTCGCTGTCGGAGCTGCGGAACCACCCTCTGAGCAACCTCTGCCCTCGCCTCATCAGAGGCTGTGTGCAAGTGCTCTGCAGATTTGTAATCCCGGCACAGGTTGAAGCTGGGCTCTAGCTGTCATTTGTACCAAGGCATTTGGGTCACTTGGAGCCCCTCCAGGCCCTGCAAGGGGCTCTGAGCTCTCCCTGGAGCCTTCTCCTCTCCAGGTGAGCACCCCCAGCTCTCCCAGGCTGGCTCCAGAGCAGAGGGGCTCCAGCCCTGGAGCAGCTCCGGGGCCTCCTCTGGACTCTCCAGCAGCTCCAGGTTCTTCTGCTGCTGGCCCCAGGGCTGGGGCAGCTCACTTGGACATTTCTCCGGTGCTCCTGAAGAACTGCCATCCCTCCCCTAACTGAGCTCTCCCAGGGGATCTTTCTTAAAAGCAGTGCTGTGACGAGTGTTGAACTCAGCAGGGGTGATTTTGGCTGGTCTGTGAAGTCGTGCTGGCTGTCCAGAGGGCAGGGTGACCCCTGGCAGGGGGTCTGGCCAGCAGCTGGGGACAAACTGGAGATGAAGGCATCTTCAGCAGTGTTGCTGAGGGACAAACAACCCATCTGAGCTTGCGAGTGGAAGCGTCAGCTCCTGGTGGCACGGGAAGCTCGGAGGAGCATGGAGCCTGCCACGCTGGCTCCAAGATGGGCCAAAAAATGACTGCCCAGAGAAGTGCAATCAGCACAGAATCACTTGCTCTGACCCATCTGCCTGGGCCAGCAAGGAGCTTCCTTAAGTACTTCCTTAATGCACCCGTGGGGCACAGCCCATGGCACGGCCTGACACGTGCGTTTCCTTGTTTTTCTTCCCCTTTGGCACAGCCTTGGGAACGTGCTTCTTGGAGTCAATGGACAGACTGGGGTGGGGGCAGAGCAGTTCTGCCTGTGGGACACATCCACCGAGATCCTGCCCAAATGAGCTGGGCATCTCAGCCCGAGCCATTCCCTCCCCACGCTCCTGGGGAAAGGTGCACTCTGGAATAAAATGTTTGTCCTTCCTGGTAACTGCAGGGCTGGTGGCTGATGCTTGCAGGCCTTGAGTGATGCTGGTGTTCTCTGTAGGGAGGCTGTTGATGCTTCCAAGCTATCACGCGGGAACCTGGTGTCATCAGATCGAGTTAAAATAAAACCAGAGCTTAAGGCTTCCCAGCACCACCTCCTTTTGCACCGAGCCAGGAGGCCTCTCCATCACTCGAGGCCTTGAAGACCCAGCTGGATATCAGCAGGGATGACCAGCCAGGATCATACTCTGCAAGGGGCACAGAGGAGATGATCTCTGCACTCCTCCCAGGCCTGTGGGAGAAGAGAGGCAGCCATGATTCCAGAAACATGGCCAGGGGTGCTCCTTCGGGACAGGCTGCTTCTTCTGAGCCTGTGTGGCTCCTGGCCACACCCTGAGCTCCCGCTTGTTCCAAATAATTCATGCCATCGGTACATGCAAATGGCCCTCGGGTACAATTCCCTTCGAAAGAAAAGGGATTTTGCTGAAAGGCTTGTGGCAGTGTGGGGAGGGGGGTGCTGTACTTGGGGGTGCCAGAGGCAGCCCGAGCTGGGCACTCCACTCTCAGCTCTGCCCCTGACGCCAGCACAGCTCTGTCACCTCTCTGTGACATCCCAGCCTTGCCAAACTCAACAGGAATTTTGTCCCAGCCTTCACTGGAGCCAAGATGTTGTCCTTTGCCTCTGCCTGTAGCTCTCTGTGAGCTGTGACAGTCCGTCTTGCCAGGCACCTGTTTCACAGCCACCACCTCTGTCCTCCCCTCCTATTACTGCTACTAAGCCCTGACTTGCATTAGCCCTAAAGTCCCCTGAGGGAGGCTCTCCTGCCAGAAAAAATCGGGCCCTGCAATCCAATGAACCAGTGAGGACTGCAGAGGCTCTGCTAATGTTTAAGGCACCCAGAGGAGAAGGTACAACAGGACAGCAAACGACTGTATCACAGAGACAAAAAAAACCCCACTCCACTTTAGAAACTCCCCAGCCCTGACAGAAGGATAACATGTGAGCCATCCGTGGCCCCCTTCCATACAAATTTCCGCCCTGGTTCAAAAGCAGGATGTGGACAGTAAATAGGGCAGTGACGCCACCGCGCTGCTCTGCCGTGCTGTTTACGAGGGTCCCAGCCCGGTGACACACAGCTCGCCTCGTCCTACGCAGGCGGCGCCGCTGCCTGCCAGAGAGGAAGAGCCCTTGGCTTTGATCTCCAGGCAAGAAGTGGGGGCCTAATCATAAAAAAGAGGAAATAACTCGCTGCACACATGCTGTTCGTGCAAAATATTAGTCTGTCCTGCCAAGGCAGAGACCTGGAGCAGCTCTCCTGGAGCTGGTCGAGGCAATGATCCCACCCCAGGTGGGATCCTCAGGCTGGGTGCTGCTTGATTCCTGGTGAGCTTTATGGTGCTTTTTCCCTCCCTTTTTTCCTCCTTTTCATTGAGAAAATGGCGTAACAAAGGGAAGCACCTTCCCTTCCTTGCCAGTAACACAGAAGTTGACCTTGTCAGCTGACAGCCGAATTACCTGCGGCAGCAAAGGGCAAATTACCAGCGAGGTGTGTTTGTGATAGAAGCGGGAGTTCAGGCACACAGTGATTGCTCTATAAAACCAGGACATACTTTCACACGCTTAACCCGGTCGATACGCTGGAAGGGCTGCAGGCTGGGAACAGTTTGCTCAGCTTTTAATGGTTGACTCATTAGCAGTTCAGCCAGATTTGTCTATTTTCTACATTTGGAATAAAAAGCTAAGGCGGGAACATTTTCTCTTTCCCAGTGCCAGGGTGATGAACTGCAGCTCTCACCAGCGCCTCAGCAATACAAGAACTTTATTTACAGTCCACGACCTTGAGGTGCCAGCCCAGAATTACAAAGTTAAGAGGCTGGAAGGGAACTTAAAGCTCATCCAGTTCCATCCCCTGCCATGGGCAGGGACACCTTCCAGTAGACCAGGTTGCTCACGGCCTT
>NW_008236761.1:728614-729812 GCF_000691975.1 Corvus brachyrhynchos | reverse complement strand
AAGAGGCGCAGCCATGATTCCAGAAACATGGCCAGGGGTGCTCCTTCGGGACAGGCTGCTTCTTCTGAGCCTGTGTGGCTCCTGGCCACACCCTGAGCTCCCGCTTGTTCCAAATAATTCATGCCATCGGTACATGCAAATGGCCCTCGGGTACAATTCCCTTCGAAAGAAAAGGGATTTTGCTGAAAGGCTTGTGGCAGCATGGGGAGGGGGGGGCTGTACTTGGGGGTGCCAGAGGCAGCCCGAGCTGGGCACTCCACTCTCAGCTCTGCCCCTGACGCCAGCACAGCTCTGTCACCTCTCTGTGACATCCCAGCCTTGCCAAACTCAACAGGAATTTTGTCCCAGCCTTCACTGGAGCCAAGATGTTGTCCTTTGCCTCTGCCTGTAGCTCTCTGTGAGCTGTGACAGTCCGTCTTGCCAGGCACCTGTTTCACAGCCACCACCTCTGTCCTCCCCTCCTATTACTGCTACTAAGCCCTGACTTGCATTAGCCCTAAAGTCCCCTGAGGGAGGCTCTCCTGCCAGAAAAAATCGGGCCCTGCAATCCAATGAACCAGTGAGGACTGCAGAGGCTCTGCTAATGTTTAAGGCACCCAGAGGAGAAGGTACAACAGGACAGCAAACGACTGTATCACAGAGACAAAAAAAACCCCACTCCACTTTAGAAACTCCCCAGCCCTGACAGAAGGATAACATGTGAGCCATCCGTGGCCCCCTTCCATACAAATTTCCGCCCTGGTTCAAAAGCAGGATGTGGACAGTAAATAGGGCAGTGACGCCACCGCGCTGCTCTGCCGTGCTGTTTACGAGGGTCCCAGCCCGGTGACACACAGCTCGCCTCGTCCTACGCAGGCGGCGCCGCTGCCTGCCAGAGAGGAAGAGCCCTTGGCTTTGATCTCCAGGCAAGAAGTGGGGGCCTAATCATAAAAAAGAGGAAATAACTCGCTGCACACATGCTGTTCGTGCAAAATATTAGTCTGTCCTGCCAAGGCAGAGACCTGGAGCAGCTCTCCTGGAGCTGGTCGAGGCAATGATCCCACCCCAGGTGGGATCCTCAGGCTGGGTGCTGCTTGATTCCTGGTGAGCTTTATGGTGCTTTTTCCCTCCCTTTTTTCCTCCTTTTCATTGAGAAAATGGCGTACCAAAGGGAAGCACCTTCCCTTCCTTGCCAGTACTACAGACGTGAACCTTGTCA
>NW_008236761.1:727447-728202 GCF_000691975.1 Corvus brachyrhynchos | reverse complement strand
CATCCAGTTCCATCCCCTGCCATGGGCAGGGACACCTTCCAGTAGACCAGGTTGCTCAAGGCCTTATCCAACCTGGCCTGGAACTCATTTCCAGGGTTGGAGCATCCAGAACTGTCCTAATTTTACCCCAGAATCCTAATTTTAGCCTGCTTTGAGCACGCCTGTGATTGCCCAGCTGCACTGGGATGTCATGTGCCCATTCCCTGCCCTCACCCCCTGCCTGTCCCCCCCTCACCCTGTCCCCAAACCCTAGTGTGCCACATCCCACACCCTATGGGGACAGGTGCCCTGTCTCTCCTCCCTGTGCCCCTCCTGCAGCCCTGGCCCTATCAGCTACCCGCAGGCCCTCGACCTCCTCCCTGTGCCTTATCCCCTGTCCCCTATCTCTAACCCCTGTCCCCGGGCACAAGCTCCCTGTCGCCAATCTCTTATCCCGTCTCCAAACCCCCACCACAGGCCCCATCCCTGGTACCCTCCCTTGGGCCATGTCCCGTGTCCCCAGGTCCTGCTCCCCACTCTCCAAGCCCTAATCACCATCCTCTCTCCTGCTGCTCCCGCTTCCCTGTCCTCCATGTCCCCCATGTCCGCCCCCTGTCGCCCATCCTCTGCCCCTGCCCCCCCGTCCTCCATCCTGTCCCCGTGCCCTACCCACGTCCCCCACCCATTTCTGTCCCCTCTGCCCTGTTCTGCCATCCCATCCCTGCCCGTCTCCATCCCCACTCCTTCTCCCTGCCGCCACGCTTCCGTCCCCCTCC
>NW_008236761.1:724243-726685 GCF_000691975.1 Corvus brachyrhynchos | reverse complement strand
TGGGAGAGCTGGGGGTGTTCGCCCGGAGAAAAGAAGGCTCCAGGGAGACCTGAGAGCCCCTTCCGGGACCTAAAGGGGCTCCAGGAGGGCTGGAGAGGGACCGGGGACAAGGGGGAATGGCTTCCCACTGCCGGAGAGCAGGCGTAGATGAGATACTGAGAAGAAATTGTTCCCTGTGAGGGTGCTGAGGCCCTAGCACAGGGTGCCCAGAGCAGCTGTGGGTGCCCCATCCCTGGAAGTGCTCGAGGCCAGGTTGGACGGCGCTTGGAGCAACGTGGGACAGTGGGAGGTGTCTCTGCCCGTGGAACACCTCCCAGTCCCATCCTGTGATTCCATGTGCACCATGGCAGGGCACGCTGGCAGGGAACTGTGGGGACGTGCCGTGGAGCTGTGGGTACCGGGGAGGGTGGGTGTGCACAGGGGAGCATGCAGGGGTGGCGTTTGTATCCAGGAGGAGGGGGCAGCATAATTTTGCAGCCCACCCAGGGCCCAGCACTGTGCACCACTGCACCTGTTAGTCTCTTGCACCCAGGGCTGGGTGCCTGCTTGCAGCCCAGTCCCCAGCCTTGCCCCCTTCCCTTGTTCCCCCTCCACATCCTGTACCTCTTCCTGGGACCCTGCAGCCTGCACTTGGGGTCCTGCAGCTATCCTCATGTCCAAGCCCATTGGACACTGCAGCAGCGGGAGGTGCTGGGGGATGCAGGGCTGGGGAGGAGGGATCTGGACATGTTGTGCCCCATCTGCCCCAGACTGGGGGAGCCTGTCTGTGGGTTTTCCCTGGCAGAATTGAGGAGCACAAGATGGTGCGGGGAGGATGTTTATAGTGATCTGGGCAGTGTGGTCACTAAGTCTCTCCCACCAGGGCACCCCTGGTGATGGTGCTGACGGGTGGGTGCTCTTGGCCCCTGCAGGTGTGCACTGTGGGAACTACATCACCTCGCATGGGCTGGCACTGAACTGCTGCACCGACCTCACCTGGTTCGACCACATCGTCCCCTGCGGCCTGGAGGGGAAGGGGGTCACCTCGCTGAGCCACGAGCTGGGGCAGCATGTCACCGTCAGCCATGTCCTCGAGCCCTTCCTCGACTCCTTCCAGGAGGTGTTTGACTGCACTTTGGTCTCTTCAGAAAGCCCCGGGGATTAGGATTGTTGCAGTGCCTTGGCCGGGTGTTCTGGCAAAGCCACGGCGCAGCCAATGGAGTCGGGGAGCCCAGGGGGGCTCTGCTGAGACAAGAGCTCTTGTGCCTTTGCCTGTAGACTGTGAGTGGACAGTGGCACAGAGGTTCAGGCTGCTGCTTGAACATCCAAACCTCCACTGGGGCTGTTCTCTCCAGCCCCGTGAGTCTCCATCCCTCGGCTGAGACCTGCACGGATAAAAGCGGGAGTTCAGGCACACAGTGATTGCTCTATAAAACCAGGACATACTTTCACACGCTTAACCCGGTCGATACGCTGGAAGGGCTGCAGGCTGGGAACAGTTTGCTCAGCTTTTAATGGTTGGCACAGGTACCACATCCCCACGTCACTTGCTGGGGAAGTACCCAAACAGGTGCTTTTTTGGGGTTTTTTCTGCTTTTTGCCCCACAAAAATTAAAGATTTGTGTGAATGCTCATGAACACTTTGGACAAGAGGAAGAGGGACTGGTGGGTTGAGCCCTCTTCCCTTGCTGACTGGTAAAAAGAGGCAGATTTTATATATAAAGATAGTTGCTGGGAACTTTGGCCTGCTGATCCTTTTCTCATTTATTTACCCCAGACTTTATCAATGACAACCTTTTTCTCACCCTGAGCCCAGGGAAATCCTCACGTGGCAAAGATCCTCTCCCTGGTGTCAGGGAGGGTGGAAGATGGCTGTAAACGTTGGTTAAAACACTGGAGTGCTGTGGATGCAGTGGAAAAGCGGGAGGAGGAGGGAAGGGGGTCAGGGTTCACAAGGAGAGAAGCCACGGCTGTCATGGATCCTCTGGGACCACGCAGCATCCCGGCTGGGTGATGCAGACCTGCTCTCACTGGGTCTGTGGTGCTGGAGGAGGTGTTGCTGTCAGAACTTCAGAGGTCGCTGTCCCAGCTGCAGCATCATAAGCTGATTTAATGGACAGGTTTATTCGGGGGAAAAAAGTCCCCACGTCCTGCTCAGAGCAAGAGCTGACCCCCACCCACAGCCTTTCACTGCTGTTCTGGGCCTTCTCCCTGCCCCACAAGCTTTGGGTTTCTCTGCTACTGCGCAGCACTGAGCCACCCGTGGGTGCCCAATGGGGCTGGAAGCGGGGGGAAATCCCATTTCATGGAGCAGGCTGAGCTCCAGGAGGGAATGGTGAGCAGGGAGGAACATGCCCAGGCAGGCTCAGTGCCAGCATGAGGGCTCGGGGACAGCGGGGACGGACGAGGAGGGACAGGAAAGCGTGACCGGCAGCGTGTGCCGGGGGAAGCACAGAGCCCCGC
>NW_008236761.1:722930-724175 GCF_000691975.1 Corvus brachyrhynchos | reverse complement strand
CCGGCGGCGATCCTCAGTCCCGACTCAGCCTGGCAGCAGCGCAGGCAGGAAGGGCACACGAGGTGAGTGCGAGCCCCCTTCCGACGCCCTGAGCCCCACTCCTTTCCCCGTCCCTACACCCCTCCTAAGGTGGGCCCCCACCAAGTCGTACCCCATCTGTGGGTCCCCTGCTGGGATAAGCGCAGGTCTTGCCCCAAACCTCCCAAATTCAGCCTACTTCTCCTAAGTCAGGAAGGCAGCCAGATCCGACCTCATTGCCGTGGGCTCGTGGCTGCTCAGCCCCTTCCTCCTCGTCCTCCTCGTCCTCCTCCTCCTCCTCGCAGCTGGGGTCACATCCTGGGAGGTGCACCCCGAGTTTAGGGTGACCCATTTGGGAGGGGGATGAGCTGCCTCTGCGCAGGTACAGCTGCTGGGGCAGCAGGCAAGGGGTGCTCGGGAGCTGGTGGGGGACAGGGTGGACACCTGGGGGGACTACGGCGGTTTGTGGGGCCGGCGTGCCCCAAAGGATGGCACACGTGGGGGGCTGTGTCCCCGTGTCCCTTCCTGGCCGTGCCTGCTCCGGGGCCCCAGCAAGGTGCGAAGGGGCACAGGGGAGCCCGGCGGGGCTGGCAGAAGGGCACCATGTCCAGTGGGGGATGGCAGGTCAGAGGGGCTCTGGCACTCAGTGGGAAGGGAAATGCCCAGGGGTTTTAGGGCAGCAACCTCTCAAGATGGGTTCACAGTGATTTGTGGGGGGCTGTGCCAGCTCTGCACCTTGCAGGGGTGCAGGATATGTGCCCACCATCCCCACACAACCCTGGCAAAAGCAAACTTTGAACCTAGCCATCCTGGTCCCTCGGGACAGCTGTGTCCCTGCATTGTCCCCAGCCCTGGGGAGGAGAGAGGGGCAGGCAGCTGCCCCGGAGCCCTGGGAGCTTTATCCCCTCAGTGGAAGGACTGAAATTTAGGGAGAGGGCTGTTGGGAATGCAAAGGGCTTGGCCACCCTGCTTTGTGGCAGAGGAGGTGCATCGAGGACCATTTTGGGGTAATTGTTGGGTCCCGGGAACACCTCCACTGTGAGGGCAGCCTCTTGCGAGTCTCCCTGTCCTTCCCTGCAGCCTGAGGAGGACATGGATGAGAACAACCGGACGGAGACTTGGCACCAAAGCCTGCAGGCAGTGCTGAATGCCTTAAACCAGACGCTGCACGGGGCCATCCCCTGTGCTGGCGAGCCCCCGGCCAGCACGGCGGGGGGCGCACGCCGC
>NW_008236761.1:713472-722776 GCF_000691975.1 Corvus brachyrhynchos | reverse complement strand
TGGGCAGCCTCATCCTGGGGTACACCCGCTCCCGCAAGGTGGACAAGCGCAGCGACCCCTACCACGTCTACATCAAGAACAGGGTCTCCATGATCTGAGCCTGGCCCACGCCTTGTCCCCGGGCAGCCACTTGGGGTCACCTTGCAGTGCACACCCCGCTCACCTGTGGGATGTGACTGTGCTGCTGGCCCCAAAGCTGCTGGGAACTCCCTAAAGCTGCTGAGAACCCCCCAAAGCTGCTGGGAACCCTCACCATGGAGGAGCTCAGCCCTGGTGTGAGCAACGCCGGGATGTCCTGGCTGGCAGGAGCTGGCGGAATGTGACCTGCAAGCAGGTCCTGGTCCTGCAGACCCACCTCGGCTCCACCGTGGACATGGGGATGGCAGGGGCAGCTCCTTTCCCACTGTTGCCTGCATGGGCTGGCAGGAGTCTTCAAGGAGAATATTTCCCCATTTCCCTACTCAGATCAGCCAGCGTTGACCTCCCTGGGCTCCCAGCAGGTGTGACAGGGGTTAGCGGGTTTTTCTGGTGCTGAAACCCTGTAATGTTTGAGCTGGGCTGGGCCCTGCTTTTCTGGCAGGGAATTAAAGGAGGTGGCGGGTTCCAGGGGACTTGTGTTTGCTTCTTCTCCGAGCACAGCTGGCGTTTGGGGCAATCCGTGGGGCACCGCTCTGTGCCAGAGCCCAGGGCATGCTGAAAGGGCTGAACCTGCTCCCTGTGCGCTGCCCAGGTGGATTCAAGGGCAGCCCCTCGGTGGCATCACGGCCCCTACGATGGGACAAATCCCCCAGGCTGGAGCGAGCCCCGCACTCCCGGTTGGATGCTTTGTCCCTGCTGCTGTCCAGGCAGTGCTGCTGGAGCCGTGGGCATGCTGTGAGTGTGGCCGGAGCCCGGCCGGAGGTGTGTGGCTCCAAGCATCTCCCAAAGTCTCTCCAGGCTCCGGATGGTGATGCCGGAGTCTTTCCTGCTTCCTTCCTGCTGTCAGCTGTAGCTTTGGCCTTTTGTACTGCAGGTCCCAAATGTGTTTTCCATGGGGTGAGGGCGCAGCGATGGACGGGAAGGGGATGTTCTTGGGTCCTGCTGGGCTCCTTGGCTTTGACTCTGCTATTAAGCTGGCCGGGTTTGGACCTGGCCTGTGGAGTGGCCGGTGTCCAGGACAGTAAACGTCCCTGTCCTTCAAAACGGGCTGAGGGGCAGCGCCAGTGACCCAGTGTCTCGGACGTCTTAGCCTGTTCATAATGGCATAATGAATGTCTTTAATTGCAGCTAGATTAGGTGGCCCATAGGGGCCTTTCCGCCTGCATTCCAAGGTTAAACACAGTTGCAATCCTGAGCCCAAGCAGTGACGCCAAACCCTAATCCAAAATATAATAGTGGATGTGAGCGTGTTTGGGGTAGGGCTGGAAACCTTGGCACCGGCGGCACCGGGATGGCAGCAGCTCAGCGACCAGTTCCTGATTTGCCATGCCCTTGGCTTGGGCACAAAACCTGGAGCAGGGAGCCTGTTTTGGGGCTGATCCCACTGGGATTCCTGAGCCAGGCAGGGCTTTCTGGGGTGCAGGTGTCCTCCGGCACCTGGCCCGAGCGGGAAGTAGCTCGAGAGGCTTCGCTCTGTTTATCTTGCAGCTGCAGTGCTGGGAAAGGAAAATAAACCCTTTATCTGCAAATAAATCAGGGGAATCGGGCCAGGTAGGGGCAGAGACACACACCGGGCTGATCCTTTTTCCTCCACCTCCCTGGGGCTTGTCCTCCTCTAACAGCAGCCCCTCCAGTGGGATGGGCCATGGAGCAGCCAGGGCTGGGATGTGGGACCCTGCGATGGGATGGGGGCTGGATGGTGAGTGTGGTACCCCAAATCCCCCCCAGTGATGTGGAATTCTTGCTTTTCCCACTTTTGGGAGAGAGGGATGAATCTGGTGACCCCAGAATCTCTTCTGATGCTGTGACCCAAGGGGGGAAAACCCCGTTAAAGGATAACATGTCATAAAAACTTGGGGAAAAAAATGCTGCTCTTCCCTAATGTGTAAGAATCTGAGGGGGAAAATCCCTCCTGCAAGGCACAGTTCCTGCAGCAATGGTTGCCCACCCGATCTGCGATCCATTGGCAGCTCCACTGTCCGTCCCTGCCGGTCAATTCGGACCAGAGGCTGTGGCAGGGCAGGGCAGGGCTGGGGGGACGCCCCGGGTGCCCTCACCCTGGAGTCGCCGGCCGGATGCCACCAGGCTGGGTGACAAGATGCCAGTGCCCCCTTGTGGCAGCTGCCTCAGGGTCCCGGTGTCACATGCCCGGGACACCCCGGCGGCAACCCTGGGGCAAGGGCAGGGACTTGTATCCGCGGCACCTCTGGTTCCTGTCTGGCTGTCCTTGTCCCCAAGGCTCCCACGGCTCCAGCCTGGCTGGTGTCCTCATGGGATCCATGGTCTGGGGCAGCTTGACGAACGTCCTCAGCAGTGGATTGAGCTGGGCTGCTCCGAGGGTACGGAAACAGGGATATGTGAGGGAAGGACGGATTTGGGACCCTCCTGAAATGGGTTTGCTTAAGGAGGCAGGGGAAGGATTTTGCAACTATTTAGGTGCTCTTCCCAGAGCCGATGGGGCTCTGGCCTCACTCCCTGGACTGCAGCCCCAGGAGCAGATGATTCCTGGGTCACACTCACAAAGCTTTTGTTAACAGCAAGGAGATGCTCTCAGCAGACAGAGAGAAGAGTTTGGAGTGTGCCGGTCTTGGCTGAATCCCTAAATCCAACTGAGCCAATTGTAGCTGACTATATTTGGGTTTTAAGCAATGCAACTAGGAAAAAAAAACAAGACTCCTGGGAGGCCAATTTATTTAAGATTTTTTCCCTGGCACACAGCAATGGATCACGGGTGAGACGGTGTCTGGTACTTGGAAAAGGATGTTGGAATGTGTGGGAAGTTTGGGCTGACCTTGGCTTAGCGGATCAATGGTCAGATTGTTGGAGCAGAGGAATTACAGGAGCCTGTTCCTGGGACTGCTTTGATGCCAGGCATTTCGATAAGGAATGTGTAAGGTGAAATGATAGCGGCTCAGGGTGAGAGAGCAACAGTATCAGTGAGTGCTGAGCTGCCAGCACGGGCTGCCTCGAGTCATCCTGGTTTGGAATGGGCGGCGCAGCCTGGCTGAGCCATGGGAAGCTGTGTTCGAGGGGAGCTGCTTCTCCAGGAGAGCTGTCAGTGCTCCACGGGAAGGCTGGGTTCTTGGGGGAGCGGGTGTTGGCCAGGGAAGAGCTGCTCTCCCCTCAGGAGTGCTGAGCCAGGCTCACATCACCAATGCTCCTTTGCAGCCTGAGGGACAGAGGGGTCACCATGGGGAAAGTTAATGTTGGGAATCCTGGGGCCAGTGCCGGGCCCCGCACGACAAGAAGGACACTGAGGGGCTGGAGCGTGTCCAGGGAAGGGAAAGGAGCTGGGGAAGGGTCTGGAGCCCCAGGAGCTGCTGAGGGAGCTGGGAAAGGGGCTCAGCCTGGAGAAAAGGAGGCTCAGGGCAGACCTTCTCACCCTCCAGAAAACATTAAGGAAAAAAATGGGGGCCAAGGGAAAGGACTCGCAGTCCACGTCAGGCCAGAGAAGTGCTGCACCAGCATCCCTGCACTGCAGCAGGTGGATGCCAGACAAACACCTTCCACATTGCAGCAGGGACAAGAGAGACAAAAGTGCCTCCAGCCAAAGAACCTGACCCGTTTGGAAGCTCTGCAGGAATTCCCGCTTAGGGTCAGTTGCTTGAAGTCCTCTGTGGCCCTTTTCCTCTGTTTTCTATCATCCAAGTCCCCTCTCTCACCCCAGGCTTCTACCAACTGCTTTAGATAAAGATGTGGGAAACCAAATTAATTATGTTCAGGTATGAAAAATATTTATTCTGCCCCTCTCGATTTCCTGTCTGTCAGCCCTCCAGCCCTTGTGGGAAGATGGATGCATCCCTGCAGTGGCAGAGGAAGCATCAGGTCCTGGCAGCTCTGCTCCAGAGGATACTCAGCACAAACCCCATCTCTGACACATCCCTCTTCCCTGAGGCAGGAATATTTGCTGCTGCAGCTTTTCCCACTTTGCTGAGCAGTGCTGGACACAGCCCCTGCTATTGCCTTACCCACAGAAGTCATTTTTCAAGGGTTTTGTTGGCTTTTTTTAATGGAAGAAATGCAGCATTCAGAAGACCTTTCCAGTACAATTTTTTTTCCATTTTCCATACAACTCGCCCCATACTTTGGGATTAATTGGGGTGAAAAGCCTGATCTGCACTCATTCCTTGTCCTCTCCCCAGAGGACATGGGCCCATCCTATCCCATCCCATCCCATCCCATCCCATCCCATCCCATCCCATCCCATCCCATCCCATCCCATCCCCTTTCTGCCAATGGATGTGTCTGCAGGGCACATGCAGGGGCTGCTTATGCTGAGAGGGGAGGATTAAAAATAACCAGGTCTGAGTCTGGGTTCTCCTTGGTAAAGGGCAGACACTGAGGGGGGAAAATGAGGGAGCTGGTGACCAAAGGCAGCTTCCCTGGTGTCCTGAGGGCAAGCAGGAGAAATGGAATTCACGCCAGCAGCCCTGGAAGAAGCTCATGCCCCAGAGGAAGGGAGGATGTGGGAAGCTGCATCAACGCCTACTCCAGAGGGGTTAGGGTGGGAAGGGGTGATAAACCCAACTCCCCTGTGCTGGCTGGCTTGGGGCAGCTGCCTCGGGTGTGTGCTCATGGGCAGAATTGGACTTCTGGTGCATTTTTGTCTCCAAGCTGCCCCTTAGGACAACTCCCGCCACCTGCATTTCTCAGCTACAGTGGGGCCAGTGACCCAGAGAGCTGAGACTGGGAATGGTGAGGGGAGCTGCTCCTGCCCTCCCTTTGGGACCAGCGCAGAGATTTTTCCAGTGGCTCTGAGCTGCTCGTTACAAACTGCTTTAAAAGCATGTTTGGAGTGTTATGCTCCTGAGGAAGCTCAGGAGTGTGTTGCTAGTGCCAGAGGGTGTGGGATCAGGCCTTCCCAAAGCTGACATCATGAAGCATCGAGCCAAGGACAGTTGCAGAACTTCAAAAGCCACTTCCTAATGCCAGTGGTCCCTGTTGCATCCTTACCACCTGCCAGCCTGTGCTCTGTGTCTGTGCTCTGCCTGCAGAGTGCCTGAGTTCCTTCAGGACAAAGCTCTTCTCCCGCAGTGACCCCAGATCTGCTTAAACCCTGGCATTCCAGCCCAAAAAGGCACTCACCCCTGCCCTGCGGTGACAGCTCGCAGGGATGTCCTTGCTGCCTGCCTGGAGCTCTCCACTGCCTTCCCGACGATCCCCGGCTCTGGGAGAGAAGGGACAGCTGGGAGTTGCCGTGTCATTATCAGGTAGCCCAAGAGAGCCGGGAGAACAAACAGGGTGTTCAGGAGACATAAATAATAAACCAAAAGCTGTGCCCCAGAGCCAGGGCGTGCACAGCGCTGAGAGGCTCAGCCACCAGCGGCAGGGGCACACTGGGTTCACCCCACACAGCCCCAGCTCTCTGCAGGAACAGGGAGCAGAAAAGCAGCCTGGAATATCATGGGAGCTGCGGGCTGTTTGTACACGACGTGGAATAAACTGTGCAAAATGCCATGGAAACGCTGCTCCAAGTGGGCTCCACCCCAGGCTCCCGGCAGCTGTGAGAGCACGGGACTGATCCCGTTTATCGTGCGTGAGGATTTGGGCTGTGGAACCAGATCCCTGAGGATGCTAAGGGGATGGAACAGATATTTCTAATTCTGATGTGTGCCTTAGCCCTTCTTGTAGGCTGATCCCACAGCGTGGGCAGCAGGGAAGGGCGGATTCTGCCCCGCTCAGGTGAGACCCCGCCTGCAGAGCTGCCCCAGCCCTGGGGCCAGCAGCACAAGGACCTGGAGCTGCTGGAGAGAGCCCAGAGGAGGCACTGGGATGATCAGAGGGATGGAGCCCCTCTGCTGTGAGGAAAGGCTGAGGGAATTGGGATTGTTCAGCCCGGAGGAGAAGCTCTGGGGTGACCTCATTGTGGCCTTCCAGTACCTGAAGGGAAAGACAGAGAGACTTTTTACAGGGGCCTGGAGTGCCAGGACAAATCTGTCCCAAACTAACAGAGAATTGGTTTAGATTAGAGGTTAGGAGGAAGTTCTTTGCCCAGAGAAGCTGTTGGAGCCCTCGCCCCCGCCATGACGCAGCCCCGGGCGAGGGGCGCTGAGGGCGGCACGGGGTTTCCCAGCCCCTGCTCAGCCCCGCTCCCATTGGCTGCTCTGTGCTCCCTGCGCGGGAAGGACCCTACACAGCTCTCACACAGCTCTCACACAGCTCTGAAACAGCTCAAACAGCTCTCACACAGCTCAAACAGCTCTCACACAGCTCTCACACACCTAGCAAGAATCGGTCCTTATCTATTTCTTTTCCACGGCCTCCTTGTTTGATACGCGTGTTGAAGCTGCCCCTGGATCCCTGGCAGTGCCCAAGGCCAGGCTGCATGAGCATCCTGGGCTAGTGAGAGGTGTGCCGGGCTAGTGGGAGGTGTGCCTGCCCGTGGCAGGGGTGGCACTGGAGTTGGTGATCCAGCCCTCTGTGTTTCCTCCTGCCTGGCAGAGCAGGGCCCGTCCCTGGCCTGTGAGGAGCGATGCCTGCACAGCGCCACAGTCCCGCGCGGGTGCTCACGCTCCCTTTGGCTCGGGGGAAGCCATTCCTCCGGCTGAGCCCTGCCACGGCCCCGCTGGCCCTGGCGGCTCCCAGCACACGAGCTGGCGGCTGCCAGCAGCCTGGCAGCCCTTCTCCTCGCAGCCTGGCTGGTATCCATCGCTGGCAGCGTGGCCTGTCCCTGGCTTTTGCTCCCTGGGCTGTTTGCTGTCGCTCGCTTTGCTCTGCGCGTGCCGTGCCTCAATCAGGCGAAACGATGCGTGAGGATGACAACGTAGAAACCTTGGCTTTCCTTCACTCATGGATTAATTGCCTGTGTTCTGGCCTTTTTTTCCACGACCATGAGGACTGGAAATTTTGTTGCTAGCAGCGGGTGAAAAGAGATGTTTGTGCTGGGAGGCAGAGAGCGTGGGGAGGCCCTACAATCCCCGCGAGTGCCTGGGAGAGCCATGCTGTGCTGGGCCTCCACACACTCCGATCATGCCAGCAGATGGGACTCGGTTTAGCTTTCCTGGAGCAAGATAATCAGCTTTAAACATTCGTCTGGAGGCTGATTAACCCTCAAATACACTGGACTTAGTTGTCATCTCCCACGAGGTCAGTGTTTTCTCCAGGCCGACGCAGCGAATCTTCATCAGTGCATTTTAAGCTGTATCGCCATAATCTTTTTCCGTGATTGCCCTGCTCTGGAGCTGCTCAGGCTGCCTGGCATCTGCCACGGGGTGCCTTGAAGCTAGAGATCCAAACCCTTTTCACAGGGAAACATTTGGGAACTAATCATCACCTCCCATTGTGGGGTTCACTGCTGACATCGTGGGAAGTATCAAACCCCTCTGTGCTGCAGTTATTCCTGGTAAGGAAATAACTTTTATTCTCCATGAGACTATTTTGTTCTCCAGGGGAATAATCGTGGAGGAGCGCTGACATTGGAGAGAGGGATAGTTCTCCCATCTTTCACCTGGGTTTGGGGGAAACACAAAGTTTTTGGGCTGGACCTCCCATTATCCTGGGCTCTGGCCTTCTCTCCTTGAAGACAAAACACAAAGGAGGAGGTAAGAGCAGCAAAAGCATGCAAAGCACTGAGCTCTGGAGAAATGTGCCAGGGGCGGGGTTCTCATCAGACTTCTGGGCTCAGGATGGCATCAGCGCTGCTGCAGATGCTGCCAGATGTACAACAAGGAAGGATTACATCCCATTTCCTCACTTTATCAGTGTCCAGGCTCATCTCCTTCTCTGTACCAGGAACGGGGACAGAAGAGGACTAAGGAGCATCCTTGCTTCTGGTGACCTACTTTCTCCTTATCTTCATCTTCTGTTGACTTCAGTCACTAATTTACTGTAACAGACCAGTCAAAAGGTTTATCTCCCCACATCTAGCCCCACATCTGGACCAGAGGGTCTTTTTGTGTGTGAGCCAAACTTTCTTAGGATGGATCACTCCCTTCTCTACGTAGTTTCCAACACTTTGCTGTCCTGTTGGGTGCCCCTGAACTCCTCCTGGGTAGCCTCTGCCCATCTTCCCAAAGCCTCCTATCCCCTCCTGCAGAGCTGCCCCAGCCCTGGGGTGCCAGGAAGGGCCATGGAGCTGCTGGAGCCACAGAGCTGCTCCAGGGCTGGAGCCCCTCTGCTCTGGAGCCAGGCTGGGAGAGCTGGGGGTGCTCACCTGGAGAGGAGAAGGCTCCAGGGAGAGCTCAGAGCCCCTTGCAGGGCCTGAAGGGGCTCCAGGAGAGCTGGAGAGGGACTGGGGACAAGGGCTGGAGGGACAGGACACAGGGAATGGCTTCCACTGCCAGAGGGAATAAATGGGATATTGGGAGGGAATTGTTCCCTGTGAGGAACAGGGAACAAGTTGCCCAAAGGAGCTGTGGCTGCCCCTGGATCCCTGGAAGTGTCCCAGGCCAGGTTGAATGGGGCTTGGAGCCACCTGGGATAGTGGAAGGTGTCCCTGCCCATGGCAGAGGATGGGACTGGATGAGTTTTAAGGTCATTTTCAACCAAAACCATCTGTGATTCTATTATTCTATCCCTCTGCAGTGCCTGCCGTCACTATGGCAACCTCTGTGAGGATGTGCTGTGGGATTGGGATGCTGTATGGGATTGGGATGCTCTGTGGGGTGAGGCTGTTCTGTGGGGTGAGGCTGTTCTGTTGAATGAGGATGCTCAGCAGGACGTAGTCACTCCGAGCCTGCTGCTCAGGGCCGGGCAATCCAATTAGAGCTGATGCAGTCAGGGAAGGGTTATGATTCTCCTCCTAATGGCCATGGAATTGCCATCTGGAAGTGCTTCTAAGCAAGGAGCTCATCCCCCAGAGCAGCACCTAACCCCTTACTCTCTCGGAGGGAACAGATGCTGCTGTGGGCAGCCCGAGGGGCACAGCCGGGGAGGGTTTTAGCGTTCCCTCGGCTCCGTCACGCCGTGCCCGCTGGTGGGGCAGTAGGGGACACAGGGGACATTGTTTTTCCCCTCGGGGACGGGGCGGGACGCGAACCCGCGGGCCCTGAGCCCTGTCCCGCTCCCTAAGGCGACCGCGCCCCGCGACGGCTGCTGGGAGTTGTAGTTTCTCCCCACCTGCCATCCCCTCCCTTCTGCGCCTCGGGGACTACATTTCCCGTCATGCCTCCGGGAGGGGCGCGGGCGGGGCGGGGGCTCGGGGCGGGGCCGCGGGGGGGGAGGGGGG
>NW_008236761.1:706113-713055 GCF_000691975.1 Corvus brachyrhynchos | reverse complement strand
TGCTCCCGAGGAGCCGCCAGCTGTGCGGGCGAGGTGCGGCCGCCCGGCGCTCACCTGCGCGGGGCTGGGCATGGATGATGCCATCCCGGCGCATGGAGCACCGCGCCTGCCCCGCCGGCTCCCTCCTCGGCTGGGGCAGGCAGGTGGCGGGAGGGATGGAGCAGTGGCTCATTAAAATGCAGCATGAGTCTGTTTTCCTGAGATGCCTGAATTTAACCCCTCCCCAGAAAAGAAAAGCCGGGTTCCAGCATTCCCCTTTTCTTTTCGGCTCCAACATGGTGTCAGGAGCACTGCGGGCTTGATTAATTCGGGTTAAGCCACCCAAAGCTGTGGTAACAGTGTGGTACTGGAGAGTGTTTTGCTTATCCTGTCGCTGAAAGGGTTACTTTGCGGTTTTTGGGTTTTTTTTTGGCAGCTGGTTTGTCCAGCCATCATGGCCTGTGCTTTAAAAAAATATCTTGATGATGGGGGAGGGTAAACTACCAGTACACCGGTGGTTTAGGCTTCTGAATGCTTTTTCCTTTATTCTTTTTAGGTTTTTATCTCCTGAACTTATTTGGCCATTATTTTTATTAATTAGGACTGCCAGCGTGTTGGTACTGTTTCCTCTTTGGTTTCATCCTGTCAGGATCAAAGCAGGAGGGCTGCAGGCAAATGCCACCTGATGGCTCTTAGAGGAGCTTTCTCCTACTTGGAAATATGGTCTCTCCTCGCAGCTTTGCAGAAATTAACAGGTGCCATCTGCACATTCTGCACTCAGAGCTGCTGCTGTGAAAATATCCGGGAATAGTGGCACGGGGGAGGGAAGGAGTGGAGAAAGGAAATAGCATTCCTGATAACACGTTTGAGAACCCAGGCTGAACTCCAGTAAATACTTTTTTTTTGATAACAAGAGCCTTTCAATACACTAACAAGACGTTGTTTTTTAACAGGTTGTTTTGTCTTTCTGAAAAATGTGTAAGGTCAGAGAACTTCCACCGGGGGAAGAATATTCAGATTAAAACTGGCAACAGTGCAATATCCCCATTTCTAGAGCTGCTTCTCAGGCTGTAATTAACCAATAAAATACCAAGTGCAGGGTCACTGTGAGTGTACCTGTTTGCCCTTGCTTCCCTAGGTGACAAAACATGACCTTTCCTATAAAGCTGCCTGAACTTGGAGAATTCGGAACTACCTGGGGAGGTTTCCAAGAGAGCTCCTGGGACATTTGACAACTCAAAATCACCTGGAGGAGGAGGCGGAGTGGGGGCTGCTTGCTGGGGCCGGGGGTCGTTCAGGAGAGGCGTTAACAAACCAGGTGAAGGCAAGGGGAAACCAGGAAATACGGCATGCATGGGCAGGGATTGTTGGGCCAATGCCCTCGTATTTCACCACAAACCGAGGAAATGGGGCCTTTGCTGCTTATCAAACTGGACCCCCCTTCCCACCCCCAGCTTCCTGAGCTGCAGGGATTTTTGTTGCCTCCGATCAAGGAAAAATCTATGCACTCCATTCCCAGCTGTGGGAGGCTTTTGTCCTCTAGCTTAATTGAAATTTGCCTGCTGTAATTAATTACCAGAGTTGTGCTTTCTGTCCTTTGTGGTTTGGGTGTTCGTGCTCACCTCGCCTAAAACCCTGTGTGGGTGGAGGAAACCTGGCTGTGGGGTGAGCATCCTGCTTTCCTCCCCTTCTCACCAGCATCCTCATTAATGCTCCTGGCATTCCCTCCCTTCCCGTTCTGTCCCCTTAGCCACTGCTTTGGTGTTTGAGTCAGGCTCGGAGGCACAAGGCAGCGCCCTTTGTTCGATCCTCGCTGGTAAAGTGTGTGACCAATTAGTCATTGTTCTCCACTGTCGCCCTTTAATTCCCTTTCATCCCCTTCCCAATTTTCCTATTGTACTTCCACATCTGCCTCGGGTCTCTTGAAGGAGTCTGGCTGGTGTGGCAAGTGGCTCAGAGCAGCCTTTGTACACGCACTGCTCCTGGCTGGGGGTACCTGGGGGAAGCTTTGGCTCTTAAAGGCACTGGTTCCACTTCACATGGTGGCGGGGGGGAGAGCTGGAATTAATTATCCGGGAGCTGTTTGTGCAGGCCCCATTCACTGCGTTCTCACTTGATTTTACTAATTCATGGACTCGGTATCCTTGTCTCAGCTGTAGTGTGGAGAGTTCTTCCATGCTGATAAGGTGGTTTTGTGGTGCTTTTGGAGTGTCCCTCGGTGTTCTTCTAAATTTTGGGGCTTTTGAGATGCTTTTCAAGAGGAAGTGGACTTGATAGTTTGAGACCAGTAGTTTGCTCCAGTCATTTGACTTGCAATGTTTTTGCTTATTGATACTTTTAAGTGAATTTTTAAGAATAATGTTGTGTAAATCAAGGCCACAGAAAAATTCATTGAAACTCAAGGCACTTGAGACTTTTCCTCCTTCTTCCAGCTACACATGCAAAGAGTATGGGGAAAACAAAAAAAGATGGCTGTGAGAGTAGTAAATTGCCAGTGATTTTGACAGGGTATTAGCTTTGAAACTTAACTCTGGTGGTAAGTACACGCGATTAACATGGTTGGGTGTGAAAGAACCATAAGAAATACTCAGTTAATGCCCTTGTCTTTAATTCTCCACTTGATCCAGAGGTTGAATCCTGATGAGCCACAAACAAGTGTGGTTGTGCCTCAGCAGGCAACTGTGCAGTACATGGAACACTGAAAATTTGGTGGAGAATATATATATTTTTTGTTTAATAAAACTTCAAGCCTTTCTGAAAGGTGTTGAAGAGTCTCCTGCAGGTTGTGACCCCAGAGTTCTGATTTTGGCAGTGGCTTCTTATAAATGGTTGTTATATAGAAATATATACGTAGAGTAATAATTTTAGAGGAAAAAATATTACAGAACTTTTTTTCTTGGTGTTTATGTGAGCACAGAACAATGTTCAGTCTGTCACCCACGCAGCAGCCTGTCTGTCTGTGTCCCAAATCCTTCTGATTTCCATTTCTTTGACAGGGAATGCGAAGTACTGATGGGGGGGAAGGTTCTGACCAGATCCTCTCTCCTCCCAGCTTGCCAATAGTGCCAAGCCCTGCTCTCCAAGAGTGAGAGCCCTGTCTGGGTGTACAGGGGACAATAGTCTGCTTGAGATGGGGTGGGAAGGCACTGCCTGGGCTCTGGTTGCTCTCCACTTCCCATGTTTCCATGGCAAGCCTCAAAGCTACTGAGAAATTAGGGGTGCCTCACAAATTTACATCTTGAAGTGGCAGGTTAAGGTGCCTGGGGGCACTCACATGCTGTTGGTTGGTGCTCCAGGATTGGCCATTAGGTGAGGGCAGAGCTGCTACTCGGGGACAATCCGGGCCAGGGGACTGGACCAGCAGGGGCATGCAGGGAGGATGGGCTGTGCTGGAGGAGCTGGAATTCCCTGTGGCAATGCCAGCTCACCCATCCCTAGCCCAAACACCAGCCAGAGTCCTGTCCTTCCATCCCTTTTCTGCCCCAGCAGGGTGTCTTCAGGTAGCAGGAGCATCGCCCAGGGCCACTGTCACCTTATCTGCCACCTCCTCATGCAGCTGGCCGTGGGCAGGACCCTTCTGCAGCGGGAGCCGGGGACACGGCGGCTGTTGCCTCTTGATTGTGGCCTGGGCCTTCCCCTGGCCTTTACAGACTGTGCTGTGTGTGCTAAGCACTTGGGGATGTGTGGTGTGGCACCACAGGGAACACAGAGATACATCAGGGAGGTGTCACCTGTGTTGGGTCAGTATCATAGATTTGTTATATACACATATATACTGGGTATCATAGACTCTTTGTATACATGTGTCTATTAGAGAGGTGTCATGTGTTTATTTATACATGTATTATCAAGTTGAAGTATTCCTAGTGTTTTAGGAGGGTGATCAAATAAATGTATGGAGTTTTCTATAGAAATTCTGGTGCTGATGGCAAGGTTGGAAGGTGTGAATTTTTTTTTTTCCTGAAAAGTGAAAATATGAAAAGTGATGGAATTTTTTGGTTGAAAGTTTCTAGTGTTGTTAAGCAAGTTAGAGGAAAGGTAGTAATGAATATTTGCATCCAGCAGACATTTATCAAATAACACTAGAGTTAGGAGTCAGTGGATATTTGGTAACCAAATGCGGGGCCTTTTCCACCAGTAAATAACCCTTGGAAAACCAATAGCAGTGTGGGGCTTTGAGGGGTCTCTCTTCCCTGTTTGGGAAGAGTTGGTGCTGCTTCTGCTGGATGTCGTGCAAGCTGCTGGGATATTCCCTGCTCAGCTTTAAGCTCCTGCCAACCCAAAGCATTCCGTGATCCCAGGGAGGTTGGTTGGCCAGCAGTGCAGAGATTTGGCATGTTTGGGCGTCAAAATAAATGCTGTTTTCACATCATCATCATCCACGTGCTGCTTGACTTCAGATGAAACACTACAGCCTCTGAGCTCTTCACTCATGAGAATTTGAACTGCTTTGTTAGATCCGTCGAGATGCAGGGATGTCTTAAAGCATTGCCTTTTTAAGGACTGACTATTTTTGTATCAAACAGCCTGGTTTATATCTGCTGAAGATAGGAAGCTTTAGGCAGTTTTGTATCTGGTTTGTTTTTTTTTTTTAAGGATGTTAAAAATCTTTCAAATACTGTAGTCTTAAAATCTCTAAGGAACTTTTTTATTTTGTACTTGGAAAGATGAACCATCACAAAAGCCCCTGTGAGACCTTCAGATGTATGACTTGATTTCATAACTGCAAAGCAAGCCAGCAAAACCCCCTGTTTTTCTCAGGATTTGCAATGGGGTTAAGTGTCAGCAGTGGAAGCTGCTCTGGAATTCCGAGGTCAGGGTGGCAGATGGTGCTCAGACCCAAGCTGTGTTGCAAGAAGCTATGCTGGGCCATAGGGTGGGAAGCTCCAGCTGGGGGGGAAAGGACAAGCTGGAAGGATGGTGCCAGACTGGGATAAGGGCTGTCTGGGGGTCAGGCTTATACATTCAGTAGCATTAGAACGCAGACTGAGATAGAGGTCATCAGCACTTCTGAATTTATGCCCCTCTTTCTGTTGGCCTGGGGGTTTCAGGTTGTTTGTAGAAAGCTTGGAGATTTTCACTTGTAACTTCTTTCTCCTCCTTTATTTTCTGTAGCTTCAGCTTAACTGAGTGTGACCTGAGCAAATTAAAATGTTATTTGGGTGCTATTTTGGCCAACTCATTTTTATTCCTTAGGAAACAAATTAAGTAGCTTCAGTCAAAAGTGCTTTTTAATGTATTTGTAAAATAAATGTTTGTGCTATTGCTTGGGTCTTGCCTCAGTTTTGCAAAGCCCCATAAACTATGGAATGTGCAATTTCTATTCTATTTTTGCAGGGAAGCAATGCAGTGTGTCCTGAAAAGCTATCGAGGATGCTGTGTAATTTAATAACCTTATTTTAAAGCAAACCTGTGCACTATGGTAGTGCGAAATGAGGTTTTCAATACTCTTGCCTTAGACTCTTTTCATGTCACTCATTTGTTTCCTGGTTGGCTGCCTATGAACAGCTGAGAAAGAACTTCCACTTTTGCAGTTTAATATTTGTTGTGCCCCATTGTTTTGGTTTCTTTTTAGGCCTGTGTTTAGCTGTGTAGTGAGCAATGTCTTGCTGTGGTTGCCAGGCCATCCAGGAGCCTGGACAATAATGTCTTGCCTTTTATTTTAGAGCATACAGAAATAAAAAGTTATTTTAAATTCACATGTCTAGTGTTCAGGGTGTGTTATCAAGCTGCAGGAGTAATTTCAGATTTTTCAATGAGTTTTATTGATTACTTTTTCTCCCAGTGAAGGTGCACAGCTCATATCTTTGTGCTTTTCCCAGCATTTTTCTAATCCTCCTGAAGAACCTCCCCCTCTCTGTGTGGAGCATGTTTCCCAGTGCTGCTGGAGCTGGCTGACCTCTATTTTAAATGTCAGGGGTGCTTCACCCCTGCCCTGCAGATTCCATTTGCCTTTTTTAACCCTTCCTTGCAACCCTGCTTGGAGCAGCACCACTTCAGAGAAGCACTTGTGCCACCAGACCTGTGTTTTACACATCTGGAGTCACAGTTTTTTTCCAGCTGTGTAACCACTGCCTCTTCCTCCTTCTCTGCTGTGTTTGTAGGATCTGGGAGGTGCCTTGTCCAAACTGGGTGTCAGCAGACAGGCTGAGTTTCTTGGTGCCCAAGTTAATTCAGTATTTGTTGGATAACTATGAGCAACAAATAGTGGAGGCGTGCAGTGTGCAGCTTGTGCGCTTACAGGTTCTCAGCTGTGATGGTGGTGCAGATCTAGGGAAACTCTGACTGAAGAGAGGGATCACTCTGGGTAAGAGTCCAGCCAGCTGCAAAGCACCCTGGCCACTGCTCGGGGGGCTTGGGGCAACCTGCTCCTCCTGTGCAGGGTGTCCCTGTCCATGGCACGGCTGGGATGATCTCCAAGGTCCCTTCCAACCCAAACCATCCTGCAAGTCCCACGATTTTGCTGTGCCTGTTTCCTGTGGGTGGGGAGGAAAGAAGCGCTGCTTTGAAGTTCGGATTTTGTCTGTCTTCCAGCAGCACAGATCGGGAATTCAGCTGTGTTACTTGCCTTGGAAAAACCTGTTCCAAAGTCTGTGCTCCTCACGCAGAGGAGCTGGAAGGTGTCTTAATGACCAGACAAACACATCAGTGTATCAGTAGCAGCAAGAGCTCTTGAGTCTTTTGTGAGTAAGGATGATGTGGGAAGAATGTGATAGAAATGAGTTACAGTGAAGGCTGGTGCACAGGCATTTTAAAGGATAGCAGGAATTTGCTCTAGGAGTAACTTAAAACTGATGAGCATGTACAGTTCAGCTCCACATTTCAAGCACTGAATGAAGAGCTTCATGGTCTTTTGCAGAACCAGAAAACCAAGGAGCAGATTGAGAGCTTGCTGCAGAACGGGCAGCACGAGGAGCTGCGGGACCGCCTGTGCTGCCGGCTGACCTTCGGCACGGCCGCGCG
>NW_008236761.1:682527-705888 GCF_000691975.1 Corvus brachyrhynchos | reverse complement strand
TGTTTGGCCAGTGGTTTGTCTGTATCACAGCCCTGTAGCTGGAGATCATGAGCTTCTGTGAGAACTTGTAGTATTTGTCAAAAACAAAACAACAAAAACCCCAAACCAAAATAGGAAAGCCCCAACCAACCAAGGCTTTTCTTTCTTTTTTAGCACAAGTTGTGGATGTATATGGACTGAGTATTTTAAATATACTGAAGCAGTTTATCTGTTCCTACCTTTAGCCTTGACTATTGAAAATAGATTGAGCTGATATATTTGGAACCCTTGAACTTGGAAAATCAAGAAAATGTTTGTTATGACAAAACTACTGAATCTTACCTGCTTTGACAGGTACTTTTTGTAGAAATGGAGCTTCAACCATATGATCAAAGGTGTTTTATTGCATGGTTTACAAAGGGTTGGTAAAATCTCTCATTTAATACTTTGCACTTTTTAGGTGGTTTCTCTTGGCAGGCTGGTGCTCTGACCTCCTTCAGGAGATGTGATTGAAGTAATGCTTTCTGTCGGCCTAGGATGGAGTGATGTGCTTACAACTTGGAACAGCTGGGACTCTCCTAAGCTGTTTGACATTGTTGTCTGAATTGTACAACTGGAGCCCACACTCTTGTGGGAAGCCAGATTCCAGTACTGTTTATAGAGGTTTTGTGTCCAAGTGTTGGTTTGAAACCCAGCCTTCTCTCTGACAGTTTTTCTTTTCAGGATCTTCTTGGATCTAACAAAAAGCTTTCCTTAGGTGTCTGATCTGTAAACTGGACACATCTCAGAATGATGCTTCCTGCGATTCTGCCCTTCCTGAATTGGGTGTGCCAACCTCCTCTGCCAGGAATGCTGTAATGGCATGAACAGGTCTAGGTGGACTCCATGGATGCAGTGAGAGCGGAGTGAGGAGACTGGGAAAAGAGGGGTTTAAAAGTCAGTGTTTAGTTGCTAGTGGTGGCATGGTGAAAAGCAGCTGAGCTGCTTTGAACAAGCCCCCTTTTCCTGGAAGCAGAGGAGGTTTCTGGGCGTCATTTCCCTGCTGTTGGGTTTGGAGGTGCCGGTGCTCTGAGCGGTGCCTGCTCCCTTTGTGCCTCAGGCTGGCGGAGTGGGAGCGAGCGTGGGTCTGCTGGCTCAGCCACATTCCTGGCAGAAAGGGAAAGCTTCCCTTCTGCTTGGCAGGGAATGTGTTGGCAAGCTCAGTTTCATGGGCATTGCTGGTTTTTGAGAGTAACAAACTGGGGGTGTGTGCGTCTGCTCCCTCTGCGCAGCTGCTATTTTTAGTTGTTTATTAAAGCTGTGTATCGAGCTGAGAAAAGCAGCCGCTGGGAAGTGGGTTAGAACTTGTTTCTGAAGTAAACTGCAGCAGATTTCATTGTTGTTTGAGCACTGTTGTTTTAGAAGCTGAGGGCAGGAACAGTTCTGCTGAATTTTGGTCTGAGCATGGGCAGCCCTGGCTCTCTGGATTTGTCCTTACCTGGAACAGGAATAAACAGCCAGTCAGATAGCAGACTTGAGTGTAATTAACACTTCCTTCAATTAAAATAAGCCATAGTGAAGTTGCATGTGTGTTCTGTCCTTCACTTGATCAGATCTTTTTCATTTGATTTGATTATACTGCTATTATGTGGAGTCAGATCCAGGAAGGTGCAGAATATTCAGCAGTTGCTTTGGACTCTGCTGAAAATTGCAGGTACATAAACTCCTTGTAAAGCTCTGATTCCTTGGCTTTTGTCCTATTTGTGCATGTCCAGGTGCTTTTATCAGTGGGACAGAAACCTGTCACTCATCTCCACAGTGACAAAACCAATCACTTTTGCATCAAGGAGTTTCCTGCTGCTTAAAAAGCAAAGCTAAAGGTAATAGTTGAAAAATTTAAATGCTGGACTTCATAAAGCTGTTCCTACCTCTCTGGATTTCATCAACCAAAAATCTTTCCATCTTACTTTTGATGCCATCACTTTTCCCTCCCTTCTCTTTTGAACTTGAGCACAAGGGACTGGACATGCTGCAGATGTACACTTGTGCTCTTCCATGGATTCTGCATCAGGAAATCACCTGAACCACGCAGTGGGAGAGGTAATCGTGATACCTCAGTCACCTGAAGAGCATTTTGGCTTAGATCTGAGGGGGTTATGCAGTTGTGCTGACACCTGCTGATGAGCCATTAATTATCACCACAAGGTGCACCTGGGCCTTATTTAGAAGTGGTGGGAATGTAATAGCTGTAGCAATTAGGGACACTATCAAAACCTGAGTCTTGTTAAAGGGAAATAGAAATTCTTCAAACTGAGGAACTTCAAGAGAGGACTTAACCCTAGAGGTGCTGGAGTTCCTAACTGCTCTGGGATGAGCTAATGAGTCATTAATTATCACCACAAGATGCACCTGGGCCTTGTTTAGAAGTGGTGGGAATGTAATAGCTGTAGCAATTAGGGACACTATTAAAACCTGAGTCTTGTTAAAGGGAAGTAGAAATTCTTTAAACTGAGGAACTTCTTCAAGGGAGGCCTTAACCCCAGAGCTGCTGGAGTTCCTAACTGCCCTTGGGGCACCTGGATGAAGATTGGTGTGAGCTCAGGTGGAGGGTTCAGACAGTGGAAAGGCTCTGCATTCACTTCCTCACTGACATTTATAGATGTACTTTTATTTCCTGCAGCTTTCACAAAGATGTTTGGATAGCAAGCAAGTCTGGTAGGACTGAGTTAACTTCAGCTGTGGGGTCTGTGGCTGAGCTTAAGGGATTAATTTTAAGCAACCTGCTCCACAGCAGACAGTAAAGACATTGCTGTTTTTCTTCATACAAAATCTTAGCCTGAATAAGGGATCTGTTATAAGGAATCTGCAGTTCATGTCTTCAGATGTTATTCAGGTTATTCAAGTCAACTTGGATGCGTTTTTCCCATTCCTCTCTCCTCTTTGCAGCTGTGAGTGAAAGCTCTTGGCAGGTTGTCAGGGCAGGGTAAACATTTTGTGTGTTTTGGGCTCAGTGTGAAGGTGACTTCAGCAGGTGATTCTGCTGTGGCACAGCCTCCAGACCTGCCACTATTCAAAGAGTTATCTTTATTTTAAGGATTTCTTTCCTCCCTCTCTGTAAATCCCTCCACATTTGCAGCTGAGAGGGCTCTCCAAAGAGATGCCAGTATCCACTAGGTCATGCTTTGGAATACATCCTTGGAATGCCTGCTTGAACTTGATTTCAAAGGCCTTTCCCAACCTTGACAATGCTGTGATTCTAAAGGGCCAAAGCCATTTAAAATAATTGATCTTGGCTGAATTCCAGGGTAGGAGTCAGGCTGGCTTTCCAGATACCCAGTCAGATCCAGATGAAAACATCCTGAAGAACTGCACTAAATACTGGTGGGGGAAAAAATCTGTTTAATGCTGGTACAAAACACCCCCACTGCCATCAAGAGGCAACTTGTACCCCTGTGAGAGGCAGCGTTGATGGGATCAGCGTGGCTCTGTTAAGTTCACTGTGCTGCGTTGTCTGCCTGTGGGGAGCTGCAGCCTCTGGAAACTTCCATTGACAATAGTGCTTCCATCTTTTTATCTAAAACTGCTGATCCACCATGGGCTATTTCCGTGATGGATCTCCAGAGAGATTCTGGCTGGGAAATGAATGGATGTGAAGGCTGCAGGGCAGGTGAAACTGGAGTAAAAGCTGATCTTCCCACCTAAGCCTTTCCATGATTTTTAAGGCAAATTTATGACTAACCCTTTGGAAACAATGGTGAAAATGTCTGACTTGCACTGTGGGCAGAGAGATAAAGACTAGGCTGGCACATCTTGTGTTGCTTGAGTGCATGGAGTTGAAAACATGGATTTTTCTCAATTCAGTCTTTAAGAAGATGATTTGAATAAATGAAAGCACAGTGTGGATTGAAAATGAGTGTTTGCTGCTGAGGGTTTATTGTTGTTCCACTCACTTTTATTTCCCACAGCTGTTTCTCTGGTTACTTGCTTTCTTTTGGTGAACACTGGGGGAAGACCACTGCAGCTTTTGTGAATATCACTATTGATGTGTTGGAGCTGTATTTTGCCTACTGATATTATCCATCCTTTGTGGGAGACCACCTTTAACGTTTGTGTGTGCTGCACTGCAGCTAATTATTTTTTCCCTTTTTTTTTTTTTTTTTTTTTCCAGGGGATCTACAAGTATCTTGAGAGGAACTTCTCAGACTTTAAGCAGAGAGGCTTTGTTGTTGGATATGACACACGAGGTCAGGTCACCAGCAACTGCAGCAGTAAGAAGTATGAGTATTGATTACATCTGCAAGACTAGAAATGAAATTGTGCCTGTAAATGCATTCTGTTCTATCAGCACTTTTTCTGTTTGTGATGAACTGGGCCCCCTCTTTCCTCTCCCTTAGTCCATTTAAATAGTAATGAAGAGAGGCTGGGACTAAATCCTTTGTGGTACCAGTTGGTCAGCAAATGAGGAGTGTAAGGCTGTTTATTCCACCAGAGAATTTACAGATTAAATGCTTAAGAACACTAAGCTTGATATGCCTGGGGACAAATTTAAATATGAAGGTAAATTCAGAGTATTAACATCCAGCTGGAAACCCCTAAATATTAATGCACTTTTAACTCTGTCACTCTCTGGTATTTCACACCTGATTTAAGCTTGCCTAGGGGAGAAGAATTCCACCTGCAGCCTGCTGTAACCCAGTGTGTTTTCACTGGGAATTTTACTTGGATTTTACCTGGAGTGCTTAAAATGCAGACTTCCAGCAATGGCAAATAGTGCTCTTTGCAAGGAAAAGGGAGAAAACTGCTTCCTGAATTCTCTAAGAAATCTTAATCCCTTGTCATTTGGGGAGCAAAACGCATGTGGTAATGGCATGCCTTGCAAAAAAGCCAACCCAGCAGCTAATTGGCATTTAGGTAATGAGAAGTTAATTACTGTAGTTATTGTTGTAACTAACACAGTTCCTTTAAAAAGAATTTTTGTAGTACTTGATGTTTTAGGGATGAAGATGTCCTTGGTATACCAGAGCACAGAATGCAGTGACTTTCTGCCAGGAGTTTCTCCTTTCCCCTGCGTGCCTCTCCCCTGGGCCTCGGGGTACATGTGGCCCATCATCCCCCAGGCTTTGGCCTGAGGGGTTTAAACTCACCTGTGACACTGGATTTGCCAGTTGTGTGCAAACCCAGATTGTGTGGGCTAGGCATGGGCTAAAAATGGGCAAGTGTAAGAGCAATGTTCCTTTTGAGCCACCCAAGGCTTGGAATTTAGGCCTGGTGTTGTTTCACATGTCCCAGAAGCACCTCAGTTGTCAACCATGTGCTCCTCCTGTCTCCTGGGATAATGCACCCTTCCAGCAGTGCTAAAATCGAACTGAACTCCCCCAAGAGAGTGTTTGCAGTGGGAGCAGTGTGCTTTTCCAGCACTCTGTGGGCAGCAGGGCCCAGGGGGATGGCAGACCATCCAGCTGTGTCCTGTGATTAAGCTGGTGTAAACCAAGCAGAATTTTAGTAGCTTCAACTCCAAGCTGAGCTCTCAAACTCTTCCAGGTGGTTTCAGGTGGCATTTGACAGGTGCTGTAGTGAAATTCTGAGTCAGTGGAACTTGGACTGCTGGTGATGGGAGAGAAGGAAGTCAGTATTAATGCTTGTCTGTGAGAACAAGGGAGCAAGGTGAGCTTATGCCATTTAATCTCTCATCTGTTTTGACTCTGAGACTTCCCACTGCCTCCTGAGCTGTGGGTACCTGAGTGCCAATGAAGTTTCATACCAGTTATCTGGAAGAGAATGAGCTCCCCTGTTGCTTGAAAGGGCAAGTTTATTATAAAAGCAAGATTTAGAACTATGGGCACTGTTCCTGTTTCTAAACATTCTGGAATAAGGGGTGCTGCTTTGCAGAAATACATTTTAGGAATAGATCTGCTTCCTGGACACTGTCTGAAGCTGTTGGGCAGGGCTGGCAAATGAGCTTTGTGTGGGGTAGCAAATCCCTTTCCAAACGTGCTGTTACAGACATCTGGTGCTTTGAGCTTTCTTTGAAGTTGGTTCTGTCCTTGAGCAAAGGGTGGGTGTTCTGCCAGTGGGTTCTGTATCTTTGCGTGGGATATCTGCTTTGTTTGGGTGAGGGACTGCAGTGCCTTGCACTGTCCAGGCAGCAGCTGAAAGTGCTGTCTCAGATTCTACAGCCTGAAAACTGTTACCCTGACTGTGCAGTTTGTAGGATAGCCCTCTTAGCATAAGCCCAAAAAGCAGCACAGTGCTTTAAGAAACAAGTGCCTGAAGGTGACAGGAATTCCATCTGGCTGCTGGGCTGTCCTGGGGAGCTGGAGTGACTGAATATTTTCTTTTTCCTCTTGGTAGGCTTGCAAAGCTCACTGCAGCAGTCCTGCTGGCAAAAGATGTACTTGTGTACTTCTTCTCCACTTATGTCCCTACCCCCTTTGTGGTGAGTCACCTTCTTGTCCGTGTTGTTGCACCACACAGTTAAGGGAGTATTTGAATTTGCTGAAAAAGAACCAGCAATTGTCTTAAAGTGTTACTTCACAGAAAAATAGAGGCTGCTTGGTGCACTTGGCTCTTCAAGGAGGCTGTAACAAGGATGTCGCTGAATTCCTCAGTGCCTCTGCTTTTAATATCTCAAAAATACTCTTCTAGGCACAGCAGCTTTTCCTTGCATGGTTTTAAATCCTTGCTTGTGTTCCATAAGCTCTTCCAGCATGCTGTGTATTCTGTGGATCTTGGTTTGAGGGGAGGACTGAAATGCCTGGAGCACCTGTAATTTGTTTTTCGACAAGCCTTTTTGTGAATTCCTTTGTTCTGTCTCAGCCTGTTCCTAAGTGCTCCTGTAATCTGAGTGTAGGCTTTCTTTAGTTGGCAAGTTAATGATTGCTTTTTTGTATTTGATAAGAGGAATGTTTTTATGGAGATGAATTAGAACCAGCTTTCTGCTACTGGCTGCAGGAGGCAGTGCAGAGTGTTCATGTGTGGGGTTTTCAGACAAACTGGTGCCGGGATAAAAGCCGCCTCTGTAGGGTCCCATGGCATACCTGTGCCCCTAACACAAGTTTAGTGGCAGAACCCTCGGGTAATGCTGTCTCGGGGTTCCCTTGCAGCCCTACGCCGTGCAGCAGCTCGGAGCTGTGGCTGGGGTGATGATCACGGCCTCCCACAACCGCAAGGAGGACAATGGCTACAAGGTAAGGCCTTGGTCACAGCGTGTCACAGCCTTTCCGGCTGCTTTCCAGCATTCCCTGCGTGTGCTTGGCCCGTTGTGGGAGCCATGGAGTGGTTTGGCTTGGAGAAGACTGTAAAACTCATCTAGCCCACCTGCTGCCATGGGCAGGGACACCTTCCACTAGCCCAGGTGGCTCCAAGCTCTGTCCAACCTGGCCTTGGCACCTCCCAGGGATCCAGGGGCAGCCACAGCTGCTCTGGGCACCCTGTGCCAGGGCCTGCCCACCCTCCTGATGAAAAAGCTTTTTCTGTGTGTGTCCATTAGAAGGATGAGTTATTTAAAGTAATTCGCTTCTATGACTTGACACACTCCTCTGTGATGAGAACATAAGACCACACAGTTTGTGTATCTCGAGCATAAATCTGTAGTGACATTCCATAGAGTCTAATCAGCAGCTGAAGAAATGCTCCAGCAATTTGTGTGTTTTTAGGCTTAAAAATCAGTTTAAAACAAAGCCAGAACTGAGGTGAATTAGTGCACACAGTCGGGACTGTGCTGAAGATGGGAATGATTTCAGAGTGGATTAATAAAACTCAGTAGCAGTGTGGTGTTCCCTGGTTTTCTGGGCATTGAAGAGGGGTGGGTGGCTTCACTTTGAAAGCCTGGGACAATAAAACTATCCACAATAGCAAATGTGATGTTTTAACTGAGTATTCCCTTCCTCAACTTTGTAAGAACCTGAACTAAACTCTCAACTTGAACTGAGCAGAGCATTCTAGAAGCCCTGTGTCAGGGCAGTGAGTGATGGCAATGTGAGGAAAGGCAGTCCTGCTGTGCCTAGAGAGAGAGCTCTTGGGGGTGATTGAACTGCTCTTGTCTTCCCTGGAACAAGCTGTGAAGTTCTTCACCAGCCTTTGCTTCTGCTTAGCTGCAGCAATGAGCAAGGAAAGAAGCCATGTGAATTTCCCAGGTGCTTCATTTGTCAAGAAGCAATTTTGTTTGTGTCTTCTGATGCACAGCAGCGTACTTCTGTCAGGGTACTGGTTTGTTTCCTGGTTTACTTTTCTTAGGATACACATTTGTTTCCTAGTCTTTCCCAAGAGCTGTTTCATCTTTCACCATTTCCCGTGTGAATTTCAGCAGCCTCTGAAGGTTTTGGACAATTTTAACTGAAGGTAACAAACCCAGAGGACACTGACAGGAAAACAGAGGCAGATTATCTGGGCAGAGTCTGCACTGTGAGCTCAGCCATGCTATTGGCAACAGACTGTGGGAAAATTGGCCTCTAAATAATTCTTTAACAAAGACTTTTTTTTGTAGCTGAGGGTTAGATATGGTGTTTCCACTCTGGATAGTGTTAGCAGCTGAGAGATTACAGTTGTTGAGCCGTGGAAAAACACGGACCTTGGCACACTGCTTATCTGTTTTGCTTTGGGTTCAAAACCAAGTCGTGCTCCTTTTTCAAAAGGAATGCCAGCCTTGGAGAAGGTGATGTTTTTCTGGTGTTACAGTTTGCACAGCACTCCCAGATAAAAGTGCCCGGTTTTGGTTTCTCACATCCTGATATTTCAGCTGTAGTAGTTAAATACCAGCTTTTATGGAAACAGGTTGTGTTGCTGTGTAAGCTCCACTTAGCACAACTGCAGTCATGAACTCAGAGGCTCACATTGAATGACTCCAGATGTCTTGAGAATCAAGCCAGTCAGATGCTGACTTCTCTGTATGACCTAAGCAGAAAGTAGGTGGAATCCTATAGCTAAAAGAATTTCTCAGGTTAATAATCGTTCTAAATAAACTGTGTCTTGTTTTCCTTCAACTTACTTCCTTCAGGTTTATTGGGAAAATGGAGCACAGATAACCTCTCCTCATGATAAGGAAATTATAAAATGTATAGAAGAGTGTGTTGAACCATGGAATGGCTCTTGGAATGAAAATCTGGTAGACACCAGTCCCCTCAGACAGGATCCTCTGAAAAAAATCTGTGACAGCTACATGGAGGATCTGACAAAGATCTGCTATCATAGGTATTGTATAAAGTTTTTAAGTAAGCTGTGGGTTGCAGGTGGAAAAACTGACAGCAGGCAGACTTCACTGTGTTCTCTGATGTGTCATTACATTCAAGGGTCCACCACCCTTAGGGTTAAACCATTTGGGTGAGAATAAACAGCTGCCTTGGGGAATTAAGCTACAGTGAAGCACCCCAGTAGAAACCATTTGATGCAGGTGAATATTCCCCAAGAGTTCTGAATAAAATGCAGGAATTCAGAGTAAAAGTGAGGTGCATGTGCATAGAATAGAGGTGAGAAGATTTGGTCTGAAGGTTAGGTGTGGCAGAAGATGAGAATAAAAGGAGGAGGATGAATGATGTGAAGCAGAGCCAGAATAACATTTCGACAGTGGTGGGAGAGCTCGAGTTTGATGTAGAAATCAATAGTTTATTCTTGGGAGACTTTGATCTATTTCAGCAGAAGGTAAATATTTCATTTTCCAGGAGCAGAAGCTTTAACACAGCAATTTCTAGTGAAAGTCCAAACAAGCACTTTCACTGGTTCCTTTGACATTAATGCAGAAATCAGCAGAAAAGTACATGGAAGAATTACAGCTTATTTTGCTTTCCCTCAGGAAAATAGTCTTGTTAAATAGCTGAAATCTTACTGAAGTTCTGCTTTCCTCCTCAGGGAGCTAAATGTGCAGAGCAGTTTGAAGTTTGTTCACACCTCTTTCCATGGAGTTGGACATGACTATGTGCAGTTGGCTTTCAAAGCCTTCGGATTTCAGCCCCCCATTCCAGTACCGGAGCAAAAAGATCCAGACCCAGACTTCTCTACTGTCAAATGCCCAAATCCTGAAGAAGGAGAATCTGTGCTGGTATTTTTGTTTCTTCATCAGATTTCTATGGGGAAAAACCAGCTGAGGAAGAGAACAGGGAGAACCTGCTTTCAGCTGTATTAATGCAGTGGGCAGTCCGTGGGGGATTTTCTTTTGCTGTGTGTTAGATGTAAGTAGGAAGGCTGTGGGTTTATTTTCTCTCATGTTTTGGTTTTTTGCTCCCCCCCTTCTTCTCCCACCAGGAGTTGTCACTGAGACTTGCAGAGAAAGAAAACGCAAAAGTAGTAGTGGCCACTGATCCAGATGCAGACAGACTGGCAGTGGCAGAACAGCAGGACAAGTAAGTGATGGGACCCTTTTTTGTGTCTTTCTGCAGAAAAGAGGGAGTCACAGAGTGTCCCTAAATGGTTGCTGGGCACAGGTCTTCAATCCACTCTTCTCCTTAGCTATTGGGATATTTTTCCCTCCTAGTTTTATCCTTTAGTATAGCTCCAAATGCATTTTAAATCAGTTCACTCAGCAAAGAGTAGATTAAATACTTACTGGTGTGATAGTAAATAAAGCTCAGCTGAAAACTGAGTGGTTACTAAAGACAGTAAAATCTTGTTGTTTACTGTGTTTTCATTTACATTTTCATCACAAGGGCAAACCTTCCTTGGTAGTTGTCATGGGCTTCTTTTGGTGGGGTGGCTTTTTTTGTTTGGTTTTAAAAATATTTTTAATTTTAATCCCTTGTTTTCCCCTGCTTGTTCATATTGAACAGAAATTATTTTTCTCCCACTAACAGGCCCCAGTTCTGATGGTTGTGTAAGTACAAGTTGTGCAGGCCCTGCCTGACCGCAATGTACAGATTGCGTAGACTGCTCTGTATGGATCAGTTCTAGACTGCTCTCCTGCTGCTGGGTAATCAAAGGCCTGAGCTGTGTTAGAGCTGCCAGAGAGGAGACCCTGGGGGTGTCTTTTCTGGCTGGCACAGTGCTCTGGGCTTGTCAATCCTTGAGGTGTGAGAGTTGTGGAGTCCTGTGGGTACGGTGGCTTTGTCTAGAGCAGCTTGTCGGTGCTGTGCTCACATCCCGGTGTTCAGTGACTGCTGAAGGCCTCTCCCTGGGCGCTGCTCCTGGGCGAGCTGGAGAGCCTCAGCTTGCCTCTCCCCCGCAGTGGCTGCTGGAAGGTGTTTACGGGCAATGAGCTGGCGGCCTTGTTCGGCTGGTGGATGTTTTCCCGCTGGAAGAACTGCTCCCAGGATGCTGATGTGAGCAATGTCTACATGTTGGCAACCACGGTCTCCTCCAAGATTCTGAGGGCAATTGCACTTCAAGAGGGGTTTCACTTTGAGGTGAGCGTGGGTTATGTGTTGTCGTCTCCATCCGAAGCCCCGCTGGTGGCCTCACGGAATGAAAAGCAGACAGGGGACTTCCAGGCTTTTGGCTGGGAGTTTTGAGGGATTCCAATTCACAGAGCATGTTCTGTCACCCAGACAAGCCCGATTTCAATCTCCTCAGTGTTCTCAGACTGGGAGATCAGCTTGGGCAAAGCTCAGTAACAGGCACATGAATTAATACCTGACTTCCAGGTAACAGGAATACCTTAGGTGTGGTTATCTCCCTGGAGAGAAATTCTTCTGTGTGAGAGCAGGGAGGTTTGTGCAGCATGCTGTATTCACTGCAAGTGTTGATGGGTTTGTGATGAGCATTTGGAGGTTACGCAATGGCCCTTCAGGTGCCCGGTGCCAGCAGGTTTTAAATTTGGATTTACTTGAGGCTGGGACAGGCAGAGGAACTCCTGTGTTCAGATCTTTAATGCAGCTTCGTTAAAAACTTGCTAAAAAAGAAACTGGGCTTGCCCTCTGCAGACTGACAGTTATTATCATTCCTGCCTCCAGATTAAATCAGATTTCTGTCGGATGTTAGCCAGAAGAGAGGCAAGTGCCCAAAATCATAGCACAAACATCCAAAGGGCCAGGCCTTGTTTATCCATGTCCTAATTAAATCCATGTGCGACAAGAATAAGTGTTTTGCCAAACAATGAGGAATTTAAAATTGAAAGCAACTCTGAAAACTGTTTTGAGTGACTGGCCAGATAAGCCTAATCAGGGTGAATGTCAGTTCCTTGCAGTGGATTTGGTTCTCTCTCTAAATACTGGTTTGTTTTATTTTTAATAGGAAAGGGACATATTTGACTGAAAGAAAGAGAAGCTGGGAATTTACAGAACCTCTTGGCCTCCCCTAAAAGCTCCCCTTCTTTTTTATTTGTAACTTCCTTCTCTCTAAGAAACTGTTTCATCTTTTGACTGCTTTTGCGTGATTTATGTAAAAAAACCCCTCAGAGCAGTGCTCTCCCCTCCCAGCACCTAAAAGTGTTGCTTTTATATTTCTGTAGTTTTTCCTCCTGAATAACTTAGTCTCATCTGATGAGCACCACAGATGATCTGATGTGATCTCGGAGCACCACAGTCCCTGACACACTTTTTCCTTGGTTTGGATACTCATGTCCTAGTTGAGTATCCCCTAGGAAAATGCTATCCAGTGGCTGTTTCCCTTGGATTCATCATCCAAACTGAAGATGTGACTTGGCTGGTGGTGCTTTACTGTCCCTATTCTGCTTGTCAATTAATTAGATTTAAATTTAAGGAAATCACTTCAAAAAAATCAGAAAACTATCCTTAAGCTTTAGCGTTTTGACTCTGCAGGAGTCTTCCCATTGACCCTAAAATTCAGAATACATCATTATATTTTCTCTTTGGTTGAGTGTTTTTGTTTTTCTTAGTTTGAAGTGAACAGTGGCTCTACTTTTTTCTTTGAATTGAAACTAAATTGAAGATGTGTATTTTAAGTTTTCTTTTTCTCTCCTGTTATAGGAAACACTCCCTGGTTTTAAATGGATTGGAAGCAGAGTAAAAAATCTCCTAGATAATGGAAAAGAAGTTCTCTTTGCATTTGAGGAGTCTATTGGTATGAGTGCTAATATCCCTTTAAATTGCTGAGAACTGAGGCGGGGGAATGTGAATGGGAAGGACTAATCTTAGTTTTGGAATAAAACACACAAAAAGTACTTTTTGTCCTAGTAGTTGGTAGCATCATTGGTATTTTGCTCTCATCAAGTTGACTTGCCAACTCCCAGAACAATAAATTGTATCTGACTTGCTGATTCTGGTATTGTCTTTCCAGCCCTGTAACCCCCAAGTTAATGAGATTTCTCCTGCATATGCAGCAATAAAGCAGCTTCCATGTACTGGCCAATTTCCCTTTACAGGATCAGAGGTTAAAACTTCAGTTGAGTAAATCAGAGTGATAATGTCAGGTTATTTTTCCACCATCACTTTTTTCTGCCTAGGCTTCATGTGTGGCACGTCAGTGCTGGATAAGGATGGAGTGAGTGCAGCTGTGGTCATTGCTGAAATGGCAACTTACCTGCAGGGCCAGAGCCTGAGCCTGGCACAGAAACTCGTTGACATTTATGAAACGTGAGTGGTGTTGTTCATTAGAATGTTCTACTCCACTATTTTAGATCTGGGAATAATCTAAGCAATATTTATTTAAATATAAATTTATATAAATGTTTGTGTCCTTCAGATGTTTTCTCATTGTAAGTTGTTGTGGGGTTTTTTGATGCATGATGAGTTACAGCCCATCACTAGTGCAGATACCACTGTGCCTAAAGGAGCTCCAGCAGGGCTGGAGAGGGTTTTGGGACAGGACACAGGGAATGGTTTCCCACTGCCAGAAGGGATCTGTAACAGAGCAGAGGTGGAAGGAATGGCTATGGACATGATCCCAGCAATAAAACAAGGATTGTGGTTGTCAGAATAAAGACACAAAATGTGCCAAAACCTCCCGAATCTTACAACTGAAAGCATTAATCTGCTTGTAGGTATGGGTACCACATATCCAAGACCTCCTATTTCCTGTGCTATGACCCTCCCACAATCAAAAGGATATTTGAGCGACTCCGGAACTTTGATGGCCCTCAGTCTTACCCCAGCTGCTGTGGGATTTACAACATCTTACACGTCCGAGACATCACCACTGGCTATGACAGCAGCCAGCTGAACAAGAAGTCGGTGAGTTACACGGTGTTTTTGCAGAGGAGAGGCTGCAGAAACTGCAAGGGAAATACACTGGCCAAGAGGCAGATGTACCTGTGAGCTGAGGGGGCAGAAAGCTCCGTCAGAGCGCTCAGCATCCTTTCCTGGGGAGAACACTGCCTGCGTGGGGAATGCGGTGGTTCCTCTGATACAACACCCGATGGACTTTACTGACTCACTGAGCCTGGTGCTCCTGCAGCCCCTCAGCTTCCAGGGGCTGGGTCTGCAGTGGCAGTAAGGGGCTGCTGTTGTTTTGTAGGTGCTGCCAGTGAGCAAGAGCAGCCAGATGATCACGTTCACCTTCCAGAACGGCTGCGTGGCCACGCTGCGCACAAGCGGCACTGAGCCCAAGATCAAGTACTACGCCGAGATGTGCGCGCTGCCCGGGCGCAGGTCAGTGCCCCGAGCCCCCCTGGCTGCCCACAGCAGGGAGAGACACAGAATGGGCTTCTCAGCACCTGCTACACAAGGCTCCTTTAACTAACCCCATTCTCCACTTACTTAGAATTAAGAAGTGATCAGGTGACAAAATCACAGAATTACTTAGTCTAGAAAAGCTCTCTGAGATCAGAGTCCAGCTTGTGGCCAACCAGCCGGGGCACTGAGTGCCACATCCAGGCTTTCCTTATGCTGCTGCTGGTGAGTGTGTTTGCAGCCAGGTGGGTTCCCACTGCCTTGGGAATCTGCTGTGGTACTCCGAGCTGCTGGGTAGGAACTAGAGGTTGTTCACCTGCGTTGAGCTTCTTCCAGTTTAAATGGGTGGGGGGAAATCCAGGGTGTGTTTGCACCACAGAAACCTCTTCTATTATGGAATCATGGAATGGTTTGGGTTGGAGGGGACCTTAAAGACTGTCTTGTTCCACCCCCATGCCTTGGGCAGGGACACCTTCTGCTATCCCAGGTTGCTTCAACCTGGCCTTGGATATTCCCAGGGATGGGGCAGCCACAGCTTCTTTGGGCAACCTGTGCCAGGGCCTCCCCACCTGATTATTGCGGTGTTAATTGAAATTAATTCAGTTGAAGAAGAAAAGGGCCACTAGAGGGCTCTGGGCACCATCTTTAAAAGTCCCTTCCAACCCAAACCATTCTGTGATTCCATGATAATCCCTGCTGAAAAGGAGCTTGTTGAAGCAGGCAGCTTGGAGTCTCTACACCTGACTGGGTAGGAAACACAACAGAGCAAGTGCATCCCCATCAGGTCTTGCTGTTTCTTTATTGATGTTTGGGTGTGTCCCAAACCTCTGACCTGGCCCTGTTCTTTCCTGCAGTGACAGAAGTGTGCTGGAAGAAGAGCTCCAGAAGCTGATTGAGGCTTTGATTGAGAATTTCCTGGAGCCTGACAAGAACGCGCTGACCTGGCGCTCTGCGTAGAGCCCGGTGCTCAGGGAGGCACCGCGTGGAACAAAGGACCCAGGAGCAGAACCAGTCTCATGTTTGTTTGTGTGTGTGTGTGTGTTTTTGAAACAGCTGCATTCTTGTTCTGTCAAGAAGAAGCATTCTTTTGTCAGGATTTTCACCATATTGGGATAAGGAGAGGCAGTCCGAGGAAAGGGTGGAATTTGTTATGGTTGTCAGTCCTTTTGACCAAAAGTTTAATTAACCTATGCCAATGCAAGTGAACTGCCCTAGTACCTTTGAGGCAGATGAGCTTAGCTGCCACATCGTGTCTTACACTCAGTTCAGGTACCTAAAACACCTCTTTTTTGTGTGTGAAAAGGTTTTAAAGGAGTGATCACTCCAAACTGACAACAAAGGCTGCTTCTTCCCTGCAGCTCTGAGACCTTCCCTACAGGTCTGCACTTCCAGAAGCATCGAAGCAGAGCTCAGCATTTCTTGTTTAGGCAAATTGTTGACATTTTTCAGCTACTTAAGAATTCTTCTGTTGGTAAAGGTGTTCTTGGTGCATTGTAGCTTTTCTCTGTGTCTTAAGATAATTGGCAGTGAAATAATAGTGATAACAGCTGCAGCTTGGTGTTGGAATTGCCTGGTGCCTTTCCAAGGCTTCCAAAGGAGCAGGAACTTGGTCATTCCTTGGTAAAATTACCCCTTCTGACTACCATAGGCTCTGTAGCTACTTCTTGTCCTACAGCTCTGAAGGCTCTTAAGCTTTCTTGGTTTTCTGTATGCAGTTACTTTGAGTGACATTGCCAGTCAGTGACTTCTTGGGTTTTGCTGGCCTGAATTTATATTGTCTGTGTATTAAAAAAAAACTAAGGAAGAAAGTGGAGATGAGAGGCTGACACAGTTATTAAATTGTGATTTTTTTTTTCCTTTTGGTCCTGTCAGGTAATTTCTGTTAGAATAGCACTTTGCAAACACTATTCTTCTTTATCTTTAAGGACAAATTTTTAACAGCTTCTCTCATTTGTTTTCTCCCTTTGCTCAAGTAGCAACTGCTAATCACATTTTCCAAAAAAAAACCACCCAAACAAAGCAATACCCAAGTTCTCCTTGTGGTTATCCAATGGTTTTGGGAAATAAAGGCTGTGTTTTGGCACAGGAGAGCTTGTTCTGGCCAGCTCCCTGCTGTCACTGACAGCAAGTAAAAAGAAGTAGCAGCAATTCAGTGCTGGGTTTGATCTGTGTTGGAGATGACGGGAGAAGACCCCAAGGTGCCCTGGAGTTCAAGCTGTTGTTTTACCACTGCTGTTGCCTCTCCAAATTCCCTCTGGTTATGCCCTCACAGCTGGATGCTGTAGGATGGCACAGGGTAGGCTTGTGTGTGTTGCCTCTCCATGGCTTCAGAGAGCCCTGAGGTCTGGGTGTTTCCTGCTGCCAGCAGCTTTGCACTATATCCATGGAGAAGTATTTCAGTGTCTGTGAATGTACATGTAGAGAAGGTCTGTGTTGCACAAATTCTGACCTGTCACTGCTGTTTATTTATTTTTTTATTTTAAGAGAAGCTATCTCCAAATTGTTCTGCCATTGAGTGAAATGTATCTAATGCCAAAAGCTGTTCCTTTTTTTTTTTCTTTTTTACTTTGACTGTACATTTGACTGACATGGTGGGGAAAACAGGTAAAATCAGTTACACTCAAAGGATGCTTTTGATGCTGGGTAGGGCTGGGAAGGCATTTCTGACTGCTGCTTTGCCTTGCTTTCCCAAAAAGGGTGCAAATCTGGATCCCCACTGCACTGAACTTGAAGGAGCTCTTGCCATTCCTTCCACTGGCAGCGATTGAACCCGGAGGCATTGAGGATTTTGTTCTCCACGTAGTGGAGAGGAGAACAAGTGACTTGGCCATAGTTGTGAACAAACGCTGTAAAAAGCATAATGTGTGTGATGAGACCAGGTGTGTTACTGTAGCAGTCATGTCTTGTGAGTGATGGTTGTGCTCCTGCAGAGAGCAGGAATCTGCAGCTTCCTAGAGATCTGCTTTGTGTCAGTAGGCAAGTGCTAGAAATGGAGAAGATGTTTTCAAATAAGCATTGTTAGGAGCTGGTAACTGTTCATAGTCCAAATATCTTTAATTGAAGAAGAAAACCCAGCTGTGGGGTGTTGTGTATCTGGGATTTCCCCCATGGGTAGGTTTGACAGCGAGCTGTAGCTGTAGTGATGCTTTTGAGATGACAGCAGCAGGCACAATGTGTTGAATGTAACTTTCAGGGTATGATAACTATTTGCTTTTTTGAAACTGCTGCTACTGTTGTTTTCCTACTGTATTGGAGCTGGTTGATATATTTATACTGTTCCATTTGTGGAACTCCTTTATCTCCTCCCTCTGATCTCGCATCCCTTACTTCTGTTACTGTGAAGGACTGGAATTGTCGTTTCCTTGCCCTGTAACTTTGTTATGCATCGTGTTACAGTTTACTTGGTTTGTGCACAACCTTCCTTGAGTTGTCAGCTGTCCTTTCACACTTCTCAGATAAGAACAAAAGCTTTTCTGACTTGAGTAGAAAGCAGGTCACAGATCAAAGGATGCTGTGGGTGTTGTTTCTGAGGTGCTTCCAGGTGGAACACACCTTTTCAAAGGTTGGACAGTGGCTAAAACTGCAGTCATACAGCTAGTGAGTTGGGTTTAGTGTTTGATAAAATCCAGAGGGCTTGGGTGTGTCCTTTTGCTATGACCCATTTAATCTCTGGTGAAGTCGTGTTTCCGTGGGCCTGGGACAGGAGCTTTCCAAGTTCAGGGCTTAGCCAGGCAAGGCTGAGTGTCTGTGAGGCAGAGCTTGTAGCTGGATTTCTTATTCTGGTTGTGATAGAGCAGCCAGGGTGTGAATTAAATAGTTCCAAGTGCTGTCCATGTCTCTCCTCCTGCCCCTGTGAGGGTGTGTGAGGGAACAGTGAACTCTGGTGTGGCAGAGAGGGAGGGATGTGTGCAACAGGGAGAGCTGGGCTGCAGCTGTGGCCCTGAGCTTTGTGTTGGGCTGCTGAGCCAGCTCCGCTTCCCTTGTGACTGCAAGGAGCTGGGGTTCCCTTGGGCTGCGGCAGCCCTGGGGCCGGACCTGAGGAGCTCTGCTCATTTCCCTCGTTTCAAACACACAGCCCTTCCTTCTGAGGGGAGCACACACTCGTGCTGCCCAGGGGTAGATGAAGAGGGCAGACCCTGTGTGGTGGCTCAGCTGTCCAGGTGAGTTGCCCGGTGCTGCCTGGGGCTCCCTTCCCTGCCTTGCCTGCTCCCAGGCTCTGGGGGTTGGTTACCTGCGTGTTGGCATCCCTGGAGTTACTCCCTGCTTCAGCCCTGCTTGGGTAGTGCTTCGTGTGCTCTCTCTGCCAGGCTCCTGATCTTACCAGGGGTTCCAGCTCCCATTTCCTCACAGGAGTGTTTGTGTGACACTACAGTAGAAGCCAGGAGAGGAGCGATGAGTTCTGGCCCCTGGGCAGGGTGGGATGTGTGTCCTGCCCTAGGAAGCACCTGGATGGTCTCTAATTTTAAAACTGATACTCTTTATCACTTTGTTTTGTCTTCCCTCCCCCTTTTTGTCCTCTTCTCTCCCCAACTAAGAGAGAGGGGGCTCCTTGCATGGTGACATCTGGGTGGTTGCAGTCCAGCTTGATTCCCTTTGCTTTGTACAAGGTGACTGAAGTATCTCAAGTTGCATCGTTCTCCTTGCCTGGAATCTTGGGGAGTTCTGGATCTGTACTCCTGTTTACCCGATGTCTGTTCTGTAAAACTAGGGCATATTACAAGTACAGAGTGAGAATTTGCACTTTTCTGAAGAGTTTCTGTGTACTGCTATGTGGATTTAGCTGAATGAAGTGTTATAAGTAATAAAATATTCCCTTCATAGTCTCAATCCAGGTTTCTTCTGTCTTCTTTAGCCAAACACTTCTGCCCCAAAAGCTGAGCTGGGCTTGGAGGGATCTCCATGTCACACTTGGATGATAAGGCCTGGGAACAAGAGGCTGTTCAGAGCCTCCTCCTTTTGCTGGTACTGAGATCTCCCCTGATTGTGGAGGGTGGCCCTGGGGCTGATGCGGGGGCTGGGACCTGGAGGTTGTGGGGGTGAAGCTGCTTCAGGAAAAGCAGCAGCTTGGGAGGGAGAGGGCCTTTGAGGGAAAGGGGAGAGGAACAGCCCCTGCTGCAGCTGAGCTGGGGTGGGCACTGCAGAGGGGGAGGGGGGCTGGTGTGAAGGGATTTTGGCTCCTTATAGAATGTCCTTCCAGGGCAGGTGGCAGTGGAGAGGGACTGTCCTCAGGAGCCGCCTGCTCCTGGGCATCTTCTGGCCTTCTCATGCAGCCCTGAAACCGAGACCAGAGCTGATTTCATGGAATCCTAGCAGATCTAGGAGGGTTCCTGTGTCCCGTCAGTGGTGGCTGCAGGCTTCAGCCCGTGGCATCCCGTGTACCAGCTGTTTTATCTGCCAAGGCTGCTCTCCCTGAGCCCCTCTCCTCCTCCCAGCTCACCAGAATTACCTCTGAATTCCAGGGCATTGCAACAGATAGTGCTTTCCAGGGAGAGACTCAACCCTACCCCTTCCCAGTGAGAAAAGACGCTAAGGATGGGGAGAGGGACAAGTTTGTTTGGGCTGGGTGTGAGGGGAGCAGGGCAGGGACTGGAGTGGGGGACACAGCACCTGGCTGGGCCCCCACCGGGCTGTAGTTGCAGGATCCAGCACTGGATGTCACCACCAGTCCGTGCAGAGGGATGGAGCCCCGGGGGTGCCAGTGTGTCCCCCTCAGTGTGGGGGACAGTCAAGGGCCAGGCAGGACCCCTGGGAGTTCAGGTTTGGGCTGCACTGCAGCAGGGAGAGGGGGGACCGCAGGACTGACATCTGCTGTCCTTGTCCCTGCTGAGCCTCCTCGGGGTGCCTAAGAGCAGGGTGGGGGAACAGAGCATCTCCAGGGCCCCTCTGTACTGCTGCCAGGGCACCAGGACCCAGGGACATGCAGCTGGGAGCAGCCAGGGTCGCTGAAAGCTGATGGGTCCTGGCAAGCAGCAGTGCCTGGCTTCGCATTCAGGTCTTGTCAATTTAAATGTTAATTTAGTTACTAAATTAATTACCAATGTGCCAAGCCCAGCCCGCGTGGGCTGTCCCTTGGGCTCGGCTCTCTGCAGGCTCCCGAGGCATCTCTGGAGACGGCCCCTCCTGGATTGATCCTGCTTGGCTGCTTCTTGCTGTGGCAGGTGGGGGCTGGTTGGTGTGAGGGCAGCCACAAGGCATGAGGGCTGGGTGCTTCCTGCTGTCCCCTTCTGTGGGAAAGCTGAGGAGGTGGGTCGGGGTGTACGGAGCATGCTGGAGCACTCAAAATCCCATCTGGGCTAGGAGTGGGACACACAGCCCCCAGCACCTGGTCCTGGGAGTTAAGGGGAGGTCCTCAATTGAACTATTTCCCAAAAGGGAAACTGAGGCACGGGGGAAGGGAGAAATGGACCTGGGGCCCCATCCTGCCTGAGCAGTGCAGCATCTCTGTGGCTGAGGAGCCTGAACAATTAGAAGTGATGAAGATCATCTAAAAATAGGGATTTGTAAATGTCAGGTTGGCGAGTGGCTGGGGAACGTGCTGGAGGATGGAGCAGCTCTGCGGGCTTGTCTGTGCCTGTGTCCTTATGCAGGACGAGGGATGTGCACTGATCTGCCCCGGGCTGATCCTGGCTCCCCAAACCCCCTAAACTGCCTGATGCGGATCATCCTGGACAGCCAGCACCAGAGGCATTTTCTGGGCTGTTTTATCCTGACAGGAGCTGCAGAAGGTCCCAGCTCTGCTTTGGATGGGAGATGGGGTGGGGGCCACCAGCCCCTCAACCTAAGTTATTTTCCACTGGCTTTTGATAGGAGGAAACTCCAGCAATGACCTGAGGCCCCATGGGATGATCCCAGCCTCAGGATTTGGGTGATGTGCTGCCAAAACCACGTCTCTGTGTGGAAAATGGGAGCCTGGTGGCACAGGGACAGCCTGCAGGTGTTATCCCCTCCATCACCTCCAGCCCTGCCAGCTTCTCTGTCATCCACAGAATCCCACCTGTCCCCAACATGCCAAGAACTTGCTTAAAACAGCTGGCAACAGAGGTTTATTTGGAAAAATAATCCAGATTGGGGCAGATTAGTGGAACCACGTCGCTCCCCATCTGCCTGGGTGGTGCTGTGCCAGCTCCCTGAGGGGCTGCCTGGAGCCAGCCTTGGCAATAACACACAGCTCTGCTCATTCCTGTGGCTTTGACCTGCTCCCTGAGCCCCCTGGCCAAGCTGTGTGTCCCCAGCTCCTGTCCCTCAGGAAAAGTCTCCCAATCCCTGGTGCTGTTACCTCCAGCACCGCCTTGCTGCTGGGGACAGGTCAGTGTCTCCAAGGAACCCCTGTCTCCCAGAAATATCCTAACCTGGCTAATTAGGAACAGCCATAGGTAAAGAGGAGAAATCCTTATTACTAATCCCAGTTTCTTTGGCAGGGCACAGGAACCGCCTCTGAACCAGAGGAAGGACATACAGAGCACTGTCCTGGGTGTGGAGGTCCTGAACCTGCCCAGTGTTTCAAGTGCACCCTGCTGAGGACCGAAATCCATTTCTGTGGATTTTTCCCCTGTGAGAACCCTTCCCTGATCCCTGCCATGAGCTTGGGACACTGGGAGGTCCACATTGCTTCATGGAGAAGGGACTGCATGCAAACGTGCTGGCAGCTGGGGTTCTCCAAACACAGGGCCGTTTTTGGGAACCCAAAATGCGCATTTTGAGTCTCAGCTTGGTGACAGTGCCCTAATCCAGAGGCTCCCTAATCCTGCTCCTTCGTCATGTGTGGGGTATGCGCTGTACAGAATAATATTGATGCTAACAAGCCACAGGAATTATGCTCCCACAGCTGCTTATCCACCCCCATCCTACCCCTTGCATGTTGCCTGGGGTGGGCTTGGCCTCCCTGGAGGGATCTCACTGCACCCAGGTTGGGTGGCCAGGAGGATCCGAACCTTTGGCACCAAAAGAAGTGCCCTCATCCCTGCTGACCAAAAGCCACCACCTCCCTCCCTCCAGCCTCAGGAGAAGCTGGAGCAACCCGCTACCCACACCAGCCCCTTCAGAGAAAGGGCTTTGGCGACAGGGAGTGTTTGGCCACTTCTCCCTCCCTGAAGGCGATTTCCTTCCTCTTATCTATTGCCGGGCTCTGGTGGCTGCTGCCAGAATGGCGCTCCGTTCCTGCTCCACCAACCCCGTGTGCCCGCAGAGCCCTCCAGCCTTCTCCCTGCTCCATGGTCACTCTCACCAAGGCTCCCCAGCTCCGTCCCTGTGCTGCACTCCCGGAGTCACAGCTGGGACATGCTCTGCCACCTGTGCAAATCCACCCCTTGTTTTGCTCAGGGGCTGTGGTTTGGCTGCACCGGGGTGGGAAAGGGAGGGAGGAGGTGGGGAAGTGGATGAAGGTGATGGCAGGCTGAGATTTCTCCCTTTGTAACTCAGTGCATGGGCTGACAAGGTGGCACCAGAGCCCACAAGCTCCTATGATGGGGGGAAAACCTCAGGAAAAGGTCTTCAAACTGCAACAAGTTTTGCAATGAGCTGAGCTATGGTGATCTCAGGATTCCCCAGGAACCAGGATCGAGTGGGGAGCCAGCTCCCTGCTCAGTAGGACCAGCTCAGAGCATCCAGCAGAATAATTTTGACTCCGGTGTTGTATCCCCACCCGAACACGGCCCAGCTGCAGGCTCTGCTCCCGCTCTCCATTCCCAACTGACCCATCTCGATACCGGGATTTCAAGGGGAGGAAGTTCAAAGGCTGCATCCCTCCTGGAGCCTCCAGGCCTGCCCAGGATGGAAATAACTGTGCTTTCCACCCGGCATCTGAGTCCGCAGGCACCGCGGCTCAGGGAACACAACTCCCACAGAACTCTCGCTCCCAAACCCAGCACAGCAGGCACCGGCTGCTCCTGAGCATCCCCAAACACCCGGCAAA
>NW_008236761.1:681459-682455 GCF_000691975.1 Corvus brachyrhynchos | reverse complement strand
CGTGGAGAAAGGCAAACGCAGATGGATCAAAATGCAACGCTTCAGTTTTCATCCCAGCACCGAAACTCAGCATTTTAAGATGCCACATTGCAAAAGCTGCAGCTTCCTTCGGGGAAGCGCCGCAGCCCTGCAGCCGGAGATGCTCCGTGCTCTGGCACCTCATGAATTACACACCGAACCACCCGGGAGAGAAAAATTGCTTTAGAAAACTGTTACCTGGATAATTTTCCTGAGCCCCTGCACTGCTGCCAGGGAAGGATCAGGAGTGTCAGAGCCTGAGACAAGCCACACGAAACCCCTCTGCATCCCCGGCCACCAAGCCGGCTCAGGAAGAGAAGTTTCTAAGCACCGATGAAAACACAGGAGCCCAAAGCTCCCTTGCTCTGGCAAAGCAACCACAGTAACTTCGCCTCAGCCACGGGGATATTCGGAAATCGTTTGCAAGGAGCTTTATAGAAAATAGACGATGGAGTGGGTGCAGCTTTCAATATATTTGCTCTAGGATATAGTAACAGGCACTAAAGCAAACACGGGCAGGGGAACTAGGGCGGGAGCTTCTGCTTCGCTCGTTTTAAATTACAAAGTGCTGAGACAGCCAGGTCTACGCTACATTCTAGAGTCAAAGGGCTGCCCCCGCGTGCCCCGGGGAACATGCACGCAGCCGGCGGAGGCGTTTCCTACAGCTGCATCGCCTTGTGCCTGGAACGAGCTGGAAATGTCATTGAACAAACTAAACGGATAAACGGGCTCGGAAAAGCACGTCGCTTCTCGGGGGGAGCAGCTGGATGGTGTGTTTTCCTCTTTGCAGCGAAACGAAAAGGGCAGAAAAAGAAATCAAGTTCAACTTTGCACCTGTCAAATAGAAATCTAATAGGAAAGAGAGCTGTACACGGTCAAAGTCAAGTCCGGGCTCCAGGAACGTCCAGGATGGCAGTTTCAGGTATGGCCCGCGGCTTCCTGGGCTGCGCCAAGCGAGCGCTGGGGCGCGGGTGCCGC
>NW_008236761.1:669122-679813 GCF_000691975.1 Corvus brachyrhynchos | reverse complement strand
CGGAACTCAGCCCCCCGCGTCCCGGGACCCTCGCCCGCGGCCCCTCCGAGGGCAGCGGGGCACCCAGGGGGGATCCGCTGGAGGGTGAATCCGGGGAGGGCAGCGGGTATATACAACCCCCGTGCCGAGAGCGGGCCGGATCCGGGATTTGCGCAGAACAAAGGACCGAGGAGGGTGTGTATGGCCCCCCGCCCGGGGGGGGGGGGGGGTGTGTGTGGGGAATGGGGGCTGTCACAGTGTCTTTCCACCCCAGGGAGGGTTTAGGGAATTACCTCAGACCCCCTCCATTCCAGGGAGGATCTGGGGGGTTGTCTCAGCTCGCCTCCAGCTGGGGAGGATTTAGGGGCTGTCCCGCTCCCCTTCCAGCCCTGATCCCCATTCCCTGAGCTGCCCCACAAGCCAGACACCCCGCAGCATCCCTGAGCATTACAGGGTTCTCTCCCTGTGCTTCCAAGCCTGCTTGGTTCACATCGGCATCCCGGGGGCTGCCCAGGGTTGGGAGGGCAGGGGGGATCACAAGCCCCTGGTCATGGAGGATGGTGTTGGGGTGGGCATGGGATTTTTGGATGTTGGAGCAATGCACAGCCAGGGAGTGGGAGCGCTATGTTCAGAGCCAGATGCAGCAGCAGCTGGATCCCCTTCGGTGCCTAAATACCTGGTCCGTGGACCTGAGCTGGGGGTCACATTAAATAAACCCCATCCTGGGCACACAGAGTCCCAGAATGTTTTGGGTTGGAAGGGACCTTAAAGTGCATCCAGTTCCACCCCCTGCCATGGGCAGGGACACCTTCCACTATCCCAGGTTGCTCCGACCCCCGTTCAACTGGGCTGGAACACTTCCAGGGATGGGGTCTCACAGATCTTGATTTTTCTTCTCCTCCCTGCCCTTATCTCTCACCCTGACTTTTCCCCCAAAGGACTTCCCCTCTTATTGGGGTTCCTGTCCCCAGAAGCTCTCCTGAATTTTACAGGGACCAGGAAAATTGAGGATGCTGCTGTGACTGGGTGGCTTGAGCTGCTCCTGACCACCCTTTGCTGCACTCCCAGAGACTGGGCAAACCCTGTATTTAAAGTGATGGTGTCTAACAGCAGCCAGAGAAATCAGGGAAGCTTGTGGAAGGGGCGGGGGAGAAAAATGGACTTGGGAACGTGCCCGATAACTGTGTGCCATCACATATTTAGGTGTGGGGCAGCAACCACGGCGGGTTAGTGGGGTGAGCCAGGTGTGCAGTGGGTCGTGCTGAGCCAGCACTGCAGCACTCCCAGATGGAGCCTCCTCTCTCCCAAAATAGCACTTTGCAGCCCATTTATCACATTTAATTGCTATATTTAAAGAATTGATAGCACTCTGGAAGGCAAGGCAGCGGGTGGGCAAGGTCAGGCCAGGTGAGCCAGGTCCTGGCAACTCTCACCAGCCAGGCTGCGAAGATCCTGGCACCTCTCAGTCCTTCTCCGGGCTCCTCGGAGAAGGAGCTGCCGTAAAAGAAAGCAGGCACCTTCCCTCCTGAGCCAAAAGCCATAAAACACAGCGGGTGAGTGGCGTTAGAGGTTATGGGAGAGCATGAGGCTCTCTGCAGCTGACCCCTTTGACTTTGAGGGTGGAGATACTCCAAGCTTTGGAGGGGACGTGTCCAGTGCCGTACCGCGGCAGGGTGACTTTGGGGATGTGGGGGCTCTTGCCTGGTGGCACCATGGTGACTTCCTTGCCTGCTGCAAACACCCTGGATTCCCCAGGGATGGCTGAGGCGTGGTGAAGTGGCAGCATCCAGCTCAGCAGAGCTGTGAGCCTTTGGGGAGCCAGGGCTGTGCCAGTGTGTGCACTGGTTCCTGAGGCTCCAGCATTGACCACCAGGTTGATGTTCTTCATTCCCAGCTGTCAGTGGTCATGCTGGAACCTGGAGCCCCTCAAACACACTGTGAACAGACGTTCAGACCCCTGATGGACTTGGATCGATTTGGGAGCCTATTCCACCATCCCTCCCCCGAGCATAATTCTGCATTTGAAGCAGCATTGAAGACTTCCTGTGGTTAAAGGCCAGGAGATTGCATCTGCCATTGCCATGTCTCAGGATGAGATTAGGTCAGGCTGATGTGATTTGTTCCTGCAATTCCATACAGACCGTTACTCATCGCCTCGTTATCTTCTGGAGGCTTCCACGGAGAATTGATTGCTTGTGCCATGTCTTTGGTAACCGCTGTCAGGCCACCTGCTCTGTGACATTGCTTCTCTTTCCCCCTCGGCACTGGTGGCCTGGGTTGTTTGGTTCTGCAGCCTGGGGGTGTGCAAGCACAGCTCGGGTTCCTCTCCCACCGTGTCCCACACTGTTCTTTTTGCTGCTGGTGCTGCTCTGGTTGGCTGTTTGCAGATGGCTTTTTAGTGAAGGCTGGAACAAAAAGACAGTGAATGCTTTGGCTGGTTCCTTCTAGAGGTAGAGGGCATTGTTCCTTCCCTCTCCATCCCTCTGTGTTTCCTGCTGCTGCAAACTGAGGCTGGAGGCTCTCCTCATCCTCCTTTGGGCAGAGAATGGATGGAGAGCAGCCCTGGGGAGAAGGACCTGGGGGATGTTGATGGGTGAAAAACTGGACATGAACCAGCCCAGAAACCTGTTGTGCCCTGGGCTGATCCCACAGTGTGGGCAGCAGGGGAGGGGGGGATTCTTCCCCTCTGCCCTGCTCAGGTCTTTCAAACTGCAGTAGTTTTTGTTCCAAAAACATCCCCCCTGCTGCAAATTGCCATTCTGTACCTGGAACTGGTACTGAGGAGCAACGAACAACTTCATTTAGTGTCTTTTAAGCTGCTCTGGTTGCTGAGCAGTGATTCCTTAAGCAGCTGAGCCTACAGCCTGCACAGACAGGTGGAGATACATAATGAATATTCAAACAGAAATAACTCCTCCAACAGCCTTTCTCTGTCCCTCACAGAACTCTTCCAGCAGTACTCACTCCTTGGAGAGGAGGAAAAACAGCTCAGGGTAGCAGAAGCAAAATGTGTTTCTGACTTTAAGATAAGATACCCTCACAAGTGGTGCCCAGAGAAGCTGTGGCTGCCCTATCCCGGGAAGTGTTCAAGGCCAGGTTGGATGGGGCTTGGAGCAGCCTGGGACAGTGGAAGGTGCCCCTGCCAACACTGCAGCATTTGAACCCAGCCATTAACCTTTGCTCAGCAAACACTGGCAGCAGCATCCCTTTAAAACTCACACCTGTGACACTGGAATTGCTCATTTCCCTGCAGGAGCACACTTGGAAAAGTGCTGGAAAATAAGAACTAATTTTTTCAACATTACCCATGTGAAACTGTTGGAAATGACATTTCTTTCACTTACTAAAAAAAAAAAAAACTTACACCTGTATTTGCAAAGGTTTGGCACTGAAGTCCTGTTTCAGGTTTTGCCTTGTCCCAGGTGATTTCTTCCCCTCTGTTGCTCACACCCTCTTGGGATTGCAAAAGGTTTTGTAAAAATCAGCTTTTAAGCCAAGGTGGGAGAGTCCCCAGGTGCAGGAAAAGGGAGGCCAACTCCCAGATTTTGTGTCTGGCTCCAGGGATGGTGCTGGGGCTGGAAGTCAGGCTGGGACTCCCTGGTCCCATGGCCAGCCTGTTTCTCTGTGACCTGGCAGAAGTTGCCTTCCCCAGCACCACTAGATAAGCATGAAATAAAAGCCAGGCCAGGATGAGCTGACAAAACAGGATGGGGACAGCACATCCCTGTGGGTTGTGGCTGGCCATGGTTATCCCTGCAGGAAGAGCTCATCCCTGGGATTGGCAGCGACCCACTGCTTGCTGGATGCTATACACCATCTCCTTTTCCCGCTCCACAGCCCCCGTGTCCGTATGTCCCTGCTGGCACCACCCAGGTCCCATATGCTGCTTGCGTAGGGAAGGGGGTGGCTCCTTTTGGGAGCCCAGCCACCATGAATCCCACTGTGCTCCAGCCCCACTAATGGATCCAGGGGGAACTGGACACGGCTGAGCTAACTGGTGCATATTTTAAGATGGTATTGAGGCTTTTGCCTTTAAACACGACAGACTTGCAAACGTAGCTGCAGGGGGGCAGGGCTGGGGGCTGCTCCTTGTGGTCACAGCCCTACAGAGCCAGGAGCTGCTTCCTGGAGAGTGCTGGAGAGAGAGGAGGGGGCAAGGCAGTGAGTCAGGACCCCCTGGGTGACCTGGAGTCATAAGGGCGGATTTGCGCCCCAAATAAGCAGAACCCTGCGGTGCTGGGCTGTGCTGGCCTCCGTGGGCACAAGGGAGCTGTGCTTTGGCTGCCCACAGCCGGGCTTGGCTTTGCTGTGTCCAGGGCCCAAGGGAGAAAACGCCACCCCAGCCCAGCAGGGAAACAACAAATCCCTCATGGAAAACCACAAGATCCAGGAGGGGAGATACGGCCCCTCCGGAGTGTCAGGGCTGGGACACAGAGCCCAGGGTGTGTTTAACTGCTCTGTTTAAACCACGACATCGGAAGGAGAGAGCACCTTCTCCCCAGCCGCCCGCAGAGCCCGTGCGCGGGTAATGCTCTATAAATACTTGAGCAATAAATAATGGATAACCTGGATGGGCATTAAAGTGTAAACAGGAGGTGAAGGGCCCTCTCCCATTACCGGTCCCCCAAGGGCCATGCGCATCCCTCTCTCCAGGTCCGGCTTGATGTTGCTCCAACTGCAGAGCCCTTAGTCACAGCAGTGACAATATCATAGATCAGTGGCTCCAGAGTTGGGAAAAACAAGCCAAAAATAGTCCGGAGGGCAGAGTCTTCCTCCCGATGGCATGCTGGATTTGCCTGCATCAGCGTTTTTGCCTTTGATGCTCCTCTGCCTGCGTGGGCTGACCCTCCCAAGGAGTCAGAGCCCTCTCCATGGCACTCTCCATCCCAGAGAGCTTGGGATGCCCCTGATTTGGGAGGTTTCATCCCCCTTGGATGTAGCTGAAGTGCTGAGCTGTGCCAGCTGGATGTGGTCCCTAAAAGTCACTGCCCTGTGACTGAAGGTGGCCCCGTTCCCAAGCTGGGGGGGATTGTCCTCATCACCATGGTGACCATGCCCATGGATGGTCCCAGGGGGTGGCATGGACACTCACCTGATGTGCAGAGAGAAAGGAGATAAAATGAATTTATGGATGTGACATGGGATCGTCTGGGGAGGAGACTTGTGCTGCTTCCACAGGGTTCTCACAATCCCGAATAAGAGCAAACCTTCCTGGTACCAGCTGTTAAGGATCCATCCCAGGGTCCACCGTCCTCCTGGAGAGGAGAACAGGGCTCGGAAAACAAGCTAGCTCCGAGCCCTTCTCCTCCTGCAGCCTTGCTCTGCCAGAGTTGGGCATTAATTCATCACCTGGCTGCAAACAGTTCAGGAGTAGCTCTGCTTCAGGAGGGAGGAAAGGGATGAGCTCTTCATCTAGCCAGCTTTCCTGGGAGCCTCACTCTGAGCCACGGCGCTGGGATTTGGGAGCTGTGCCAGCCCGGCTCAGGGTCAGGCACCGGCAAACGCGGTGTGTCACGGCCTGGGTGGGCTCCGTGCTCTGCGAGCGGCTCTGGCAGTGGGCCCGGACAGCCAGCGTGTCCCAGGGCAGGCCCAAAGCCGGGCCGGGCTCGGGAGGGACTCATGGATGAGCCGGCAGCATCGGCTGGGAATGGGGCAGTCCCCAGGTTCTCCCCTTTGCAAGGGCTGATGCTCAAGGTCTGGCTGAGGCTGGGCGCTGTTGACCTGGACCGTGTCGTGATTCCTCCGCATTCTCCCCCTCTACGCCGTCGGGATCCCCCCCCGCTCCCGCCATGACGTGGTCCTGCGAGAGGGGCCCCGGGGCAGGCACGGGGTCTCCCAGGCCCTGGCCGGGCTCCCTGCGCGGGAAGGGCGCTGCCCTTGTGAGGGCCCGCCGGGGCCTGTGCGCCGCTCGGGTGCCCCGGCACAAGAGTGAGGGCTTGGAAGGGCTGGGGCAAGTCCAGAAGAGGCCACAGAGTTAATGAGGGGAGTGGAGCACCCCCCCTGTGGAGGCAGGATGGGAGAATTTGGGCTGTTCACCTCAGAGAAGAGAAGATTGTGTGGAGAGCTCACAGCACCTTCCAGGATCTAAAGGGAAGCTGCGGAGGGACTCTCCACCAGGAACTGGCGTGACAGCACAAAGAGGGATGCCAGAGAGAAGGTTTGGAATAAGTTTTAGGGAGGAATTCCTGGCTGTGAGGGTGGGGAGGCCCTGGCACAGGGGGCGCAGAGCAGCTTTGGCTGCCCCTGGATCCCTGGAAGTGTCCAAGGCCAGGTTGGACGGGACTTGAGCCTGGGCTACTGGAAGGGGTCCCTGCCCATGGCAGGGGGTGGCACTGGATGATTTTAAGCTCCCTCCCAACCCAAACCATTCCAGGATTCTGTGATTTGTGTGCTTGAGCTGCTAAAAGCAGAAGAAAAAGGTCCCCATAAAATGTTATGTTTTTTATTTCTGGGATCTCCCCCAGCCATCTCCAAAAGCAGGACCAGTCTGCAATGGCAAGAGTGTATCTGTTCAATTAGACGACCTGGGCCATGAAGATACATTCCCAAAGGATAATAAAACGGGATTGCTGGAGTGCAGGGAACAGGCACCTCTGTCCGTCACTGATTCCCCCTCTCCTACCCTTATCCCTGAGCCCCTCAGGCCTCTTTATCTTCCTGCCTTTCTTCGGAGAGCTGTTATTTCCTGCTTTTCCGGGTGTCAAATCCACTTGCAGAGTATAAGGGGTGGCATGGAAGCCATGTCGATGATGTGAAGAGGGTGAGCAGGATGGTGGTGGAGCTGATGGGGGGAGCCGACCTCTGCTCGGGCCTGAGCTTTATTCCCAGGTGGTGGCTGATGCAAAGCTGCTTGAGCGTCCCAAATTGTCCAGTCAAGTGGAAGCCAAGGGGGTGATGCAATCAGAGAGCAGGCAGCTGACGGGCTGCTGCGCTCGCTCCACAGCTCCAACACGTGCTTCCCTGCGTATTTTTCATTGCCAGCCAGCTGAGCTCTCATTACTACACTGAGCAAATGCAAAAGTATAAATTTCCCTGAGCTGGGAACTGGGGGAGGGTCACAATTACTCACACTGGAGCTGACAATTAATAATGGAGATCTGACAAATTACACGGTCACCTGGGCTAGTGCACAGCACCTGGAGAATATTAAGTGAACGCTCACAGACACCCTGAGCTTGGAGCTGTGAAGTCCTGCTGTTGGTGCCTGATGGCAGAGCTGAACTCAGAGCTCCTCCTGTGGGCATGGTGAAGGCAGGACAGAGAATTCCTCAGGGAATTTGTGCCCTCCAGCTGCTGAAACACTGTGATAGGACCTGGTTTTGCATTGTTCAGGTGACATAAATCATCTCCTGAGTCTAGAGGTGAAAAAAAGGGCAGTCATGGCCTTGTCGAGGCTCCTTTTTGCAGAAGGTGACTGAGGGTGACCCTCACCCGTCCCAGTCCTGCTCTGGATGGGGACTGGGCAAACGTGGCCTCCTGGGAGACAAGGAGAACCCAGTGTAAGACCTCTGCGAAGGCGAGCACAAGACCTGGGTGTCCCACAGTCCGCAGAAACCCTACATTATAGCTCAGCCTTCTTTTCCTCATCTCCCTCAGGCAACAGGGCTTTCATGGTTTTTGGGTCTATCTTGGATCTGGTGGGAGGATGTGTGTGCAGCACCCAGCAGCTCCTCTGCAGGGAACCTGGCCCCAGCAGGGGACGTTTATGGTGAATTCTTCCTGAAGCCCTGAAAAACGGAACCCCCCCCCCCATTGGTGACGATTTCTGAGTCACTGCAGAGCTCTTTGCAATGCCTCAAAGTGCTGCCTGCAGAAGGGATGCTCAGGGGGAGAAGCAGAGGCCAGTGCTCAGCAGGATTATAAATAACTTGCTGTGGGGACCTTCCACCTTCCCTTCTGTGGCACGGCCGTAAATACTGTGCTTTGGGAAGCTCCAGTGCATTAGCGAGGGCTGTAAAGCACCAGGGCCTTGGCTGGGCACTGCTGACTGAAACAGCAGCAAGAACCCAGGCAGAAAAATGCATCCCATTTTCTTCTACGAACGACAGCAATCTGCTGGCTCGAAGTGCACTTCAGGAGATTCACAAACTAAAGCCCAGAACAGGCAAAAGACCTCCAAAGCTTTGTGAGGCTGAGCTGGGGCAGAGCCTTGGATCCTCTGCCTGTGCTGCTCTTCACGCCGTGCATCCAAGCAGGGTGGGCTCTCCTCTGCCACCACGGGCAGGGCGGCACAGGTGGCACCTGAGCAAAATGCTGCAGCCAGAAGTCTTGCAGAAGAAAATGCAGACAAGGGAGGTGATAACATCTGGTAAATGATCCTTCTCTAATTGCTGTTTTATGGTTGTTTAATGGCTGGTGTATAAAACCCCAGCAAGCTTCATCAAGGTTGCAGCGAAACCTTCTGAGAAGCAGAGGGCTGCTCTGAGACTGCTGCGTGGCAGGGGGCCAAGGAGAGCCCCCAGCTTTTGACTTCTCAAAGGCTTTTTCTGAGTCACCTTCCCGGGGGACCTCTGTGCCACTGCCCTGGCAGCTGAGGGAGACGTCACCTGGGCTGGGTCCCCGCACCAGGGAGGGCAGGCACCTCTTGGCAGCCCCAAAGAGCTCGTGCTGGGCTTAGAATAGGGGTTTTTTTAAAAAACTGCTACATGGAGAAGGCTTTAGGGGTGAACCAGCCCGATGTGGTCCTGTCCAGAGTTATTATTAAGTTCAGAGCTGCTGGAATTGCTTGACTCTGGTGATGCCCCAAGGGTGTGGGACCAGCTGGACCGAGAGCAGAGCCAGCTCCGTTGCCAGTCCATCCTCAGCCGGAGGCTGGTGCACGCAGGGAATGGCAGCAGGGAAAGCCACGTCCCTGTGCTGGCTGTTGGGGACACGTGGCTGTCCCTGGTGTCTCATACTGGGCAGGGAATTGTTCGGCCTGGGGCAGCCCTGCTCCTCTCCCAGCCCCAGTCACCTCTCCAGGCTGGCAGATGCTCCTTGGCACCTCCTCCTCGGGCTGCTGTACGGATGGGGGTGGGAAGCAGCTATCTCTGCACGAGGAATCTGCCCGTCCCCTGTTGTCCAGGGTTGTCCCACCCATCTGCCCTGGAGAAAAGGTTTTTTCCAGGCACCAGGGTGTCAGGTCCTGCTCAAAGCAATGGTCTCTGTCCTCTCTGTTGAGGAAGCATCTCCCTCCTCTCCAGCACTGCCACATGCTGGTCCTTGACCCTCTCTCCAGGGCACCCCACTCCCACCTTGCCCTGCTCACCACTATTCCCAGGGCTGGAAGGAGTCGCTCATCCATGGGGACCCCAGGACACGGTCCCCAGAGGCAGCCCTGGTGGGTTGTTTCCAGCTGGCACCAGTGATGGTCCAGCTGTGGTGGCTCTTGTTTGCTGGTCTGAGGCCTGCAAAAGATTAGGAGAAAACAGATGGCTCCTAATTGGCAGTGCCAGCTTACTTCCTGCTCTCCAGAGAAACCATTAAATTAAGGCTTAAATCAAACTTCATACAAGTTAGGAGGCGACTTGTAATTATTTCAAAATCTAGACAGATTTAAGGGCCTGGATTAAGGCTCTGTTTACTGTAATGAATGAAAAATGCTTGCTCTGTCCTGTAAGGCTGAGCAGCAAAGGGTTGAAGTGCTGGACCAGCAAAATCCTCAGGCTCTGATGTTTTGGGGAAAAGCAAGAGGTCATGGACTTTGGCCAGGCTTTTCTGTGAGAGTAGACCTGTGATAGGGCTACTGAGGAGCACGGAGCTCGCTCTGGGATGCAGTGACACCATTGGGGGCTCGGGACATCCGTGGGCAGTCACAACGTGGTTCAGGGTTGAGCAAAGTCTTGGGATAATTTTAATTGAAGCTGAACACAGCTCAGTTAAGATAAACGAAATTTAATAAGCTGACCAGCTAAGGCTGATTAAAAGGGAGCGATGCCTCTGGATCTCCCGTGAGCATCTCCCACTGGAGCAGCATGGATTGGCAGCTGCTCCAAAGATGTGCAAAAGCATAGGCCCGTGAGTTTGTGACATGCCAGTGTCACCTGGGATCCCTTAAAAAATTCTCCAGGAAGTGAGAGGTTTTTGTTGTCTGTCCTAAAAAAGCCAACATGCCTGCAGCTCTGACCAGGAAATGACTGAAACTTCTCCAGTTCTCAACCCATCCAAGCAGGGCAAAGGGCCTCAATTGCACCCTAAATCCACTGAGAAATTGCCGTCTTTTACTAAAACTTTGTTTGGATGACAACATTTAACTTCTGCAGGACAGTTCCTCAGCTGAGTGTCCCGGCACTGAGGGGATCAGGGACATTTGGAGTGCAGTTGCAGGCAGACAGTTCCCAGGAGGCTGGGAGGGAAAAGAAAACATCTATCATGGCACTTGAGGTGAAAAAGAAATTGGCTGGATGTGGGAAAAATGGAAATAATGGAAGTGTTCACCTGAGAGAGAGAGTCTGGGCTGTGGGCATGGCCTGTGGAGAGGGAAGGACACCCCATATCCTGAAGGTCCTGTGTCCTGCGGGAAGCCGGTACCCTGCCATGGAACACAGGCTTACCCTGGCTGGGCAAAGTGCCCTGCAGCCCCTGCCACCCCTCAAATCCCCATATCCAGCCTCTCCAGCCATCAGGAGTCTTGGCTCAGGCTAGGATGAGAAAAACCCAGAAGGTTTTGATGGCAGCTGCTCTCAGCCCCTCCTGAATAAGCCACGCAGGGATGTATTCACCTCTCAGCAGGA
>NW_008236761.1:659463-669109 GCF_000691975.1 Corvus brachyrhynchos | reverse complement strand
CGCTTTTAGAGCTCCCGACAGGACAAGTGCTACACTGTGTGTCCTGCCTCCTCCAAGCCGCAATCCAAGCCTCCCGGGGCATGGAGAGACGGCCGAGCATCCTTCCAGGGAGCTGGGAGGGACAGATACCACAGTCCCTGTGCAGCAAGCTGTTAGCAAGGTGTGGCACCTCTGGGGACAGCGGCTGGCTGGGTGTCACATGCTGAGGGTCTCCCTGATGGCCTCAGCCCAGGCTGGCTCCCATGGAGTTGATCCAGTGGTGAAGGAAAGATTCTGCAGGAGATCCTGGAATACCTGCTTGGAAGGGACCTCAGGGATCATCTGGTCCAACCTTTCTGGGACAAGACAGCCCAGCACCCTGTTCGGATGAATCTTAGAAGTGTCCAGAGTTGAGGAATCCTCTGCTTCCCTGGGGAGATTATTCCAACAGCTGATTTTTCTCACTGTGAAAAATTATCCTCTTGTGTCTAGCTGGAATCTCCGCAGGAGTCACCTGCACCCATTACTCCTCATCTTTTCTGTCTGTTGGTGATGCCCTGGCTGATGGGGTCCCATTTTGTGCCCAGCCTGTTTCCAAGGCTGATCCACAGAAGCTCCACTGCAGGGAAGGAGTGGATGCATTTCTGTGCATTGCCAGGGAAGGTGGTAATACCCCACGCGTGGGCACCGAGTCCCTGATTATTTCCTAGCAACCTAGAAAAATATTGATTGTGCCAAGCAGCGCATTCATGCTGCTTCATCTCAGAGTGAAAAATTCTGTGCTGCCATGCAGTAAATTCAGCAAAGCATTCACAATTAATGCACAGTTCCTGGCCATGCCTTTTGGATAGGCTGCCAGGACTGATTGATGACTGGAATTCTGCTAACTGCTTTAAGGAGCAAATTAAGGAGCAAGTTAAAATATCTGTGCTTTGGGCATGGAAAACCAGCCTCTGTGCGTAAGCTGGAAGATCACATTAGTCTAGACAGGTCTTTCAGCTGCCTCTAAAGGAGCTCCATCTTCATCCATCCCTGCTCAGCCCCGCAGACAAGGAACAGCATCCGTGGCCACGTGCAAAGGGTCAATTCTTGCTCCCATAGGAGGATTTTTAGTGAGTGGAAGTGAAAGCTGGAGGTGCACCAGGCCTCACAGCAACAGCTAAATGCCTTGGAAAGCAAACAGCTCGAGGAAAGATTGCCTGTTAAATGGAACAGCAAATACCAGTATCAGTATCCACGGGAGGGTTTGTGATCCCTTCTTCCTTCCATCCGGGAGAGGAAGTCAGGTGGAACAGCTGCTGGAAAGGAGGAGGGAAATGTGGAGGCTTAAGGAGCAAGATCCCTTCAGGAAACACCTCTGGGAGAGGGAAGATGATCAGGGCTTTGTACAGAGCAGACATGCAAAAGGCTGGGCAGGGGTAGAGGTGCCTTGGCTGCAGCTGGATCAGGCACAGAGGACTCTGCCAGCCCCATCTCCTGGGAGCCAGCTCTCCTTAAGAAACTCTCCTGACTCTGCAGGAGCTGCAGTCAATGGGTACAAACTGAGAGGGTGGAAATTGAGGCTGGATACTAGGAAGAAATTCTTTACTATGGGGGTGGTGAGATACTGGAACAGGTTGCTCGGGAGGGTTGTGGAGCTGGGTAAGACCTTGATCAAGCTGGTGTGCTGGGAGGTGTCCCTGCTTTTGAGCAGCGACCAAGAGGGGCTCACTCAGCCTGTTTATGTATTCCAAAGGCTTTGCTGCTATTCCTGTTTCATTGTAATAGTGGCCGCGTTCAGCTGGATGGCAAATCCAAGGGGGGAAGCTGTGTAACCCCTCACAGTGAGGTGTCTCTGCAGGAAAAGCAGGCAAAGGTTGTTTAAGGAGCAAAGGAGCGCAGAAAGTCCTGGTAGCGTTGCAGAGCATGCACAGAAAGGGCTCTGAGAGCCCGCTGAAAATCTGAGTGGCATTAAGGCGTGAATAAGCAACTGAGGGAAAAAAAAGGCCTGCATATTACGAAGAGGAATGAGGAGGAAGGGAGCAATTCACCGTGGGAATGAAAGTGCTGCATCAGCCTGGCGGCTCCAGCAGCAGCCGGAGGGATTGATCCGTGTGCTTGCTGGGAAGCGTGCCACCACCCCAAACGATGGCTCCTCGGTGCTCCCCTGGGCACAGCCCTCTCCCCAGAGCTCTGGGCATGCAGAAATGCTGGGTGCAAAACACCTCTCTGGGCAGGATGGGGGGAACAGCCCCCTCAGCAGAGAGGACCCTCCACACAGGGTGGGAGGTGCTGCCTTGCACTCTTTGTAACTGCCTGGGCTTAGGTTGGAAGAGACCCTAAAAATCATCCTGTCCCACCCCCTGCCATGGGCAGGACACCTTCCACTGTCCCAGGCTGCTCCAAGCCCCGTCCAGCCTGGCCTAGGGGCAGCCACAGCTTCTCTGGGCACCCTGTGCCAGGGCCTGCGCACTCTCCCAGGGAACAATTCCTTCCCAGTATCCCATCCATCCCTGCCCTCTGGCAGTGGGAAGCCATTCCCTGTGTCCTGTCCCTCCATGCCTTGTCCCCAGTCCCTCTTCAGCTCTCCTGGAGCCCCTTTAGGCCCTGCAAGGGGCTCTGAGCTCTCCCTGGAGCCTTCTCCAGGAGAATACCCCCAGCTCTCCCAGATACCCAAGGCAGACATAGTGAGGGGGAAGAAGGAGCAGGTAAGTGGATTGAAAGAATTTACAGCTCCTGCACAAGAATGGGTGGAAAACCCCTTTGGGTCAGGAGAGGAAATGCAGGGAAGATTGCACTTGGCTTTGCTGCTGGTGTTGTGGGAAGGTGACCCTGCCAGCAGGCACTGCAGAGTTAAACAACTTTCCTGGCTTGTGACACAGAAATATGATCCATCTGGGGGAAAGCCGGACTTTTACAGCCTTAACATCAGCCGTGACATTCTGGAGCTTCAGTATTCCCCTGGCAGAGCGCTGGGTAAATGCCACTGCTGGTAAAGTCTGATGACCTCTGGAAACTCAGGGGCAGTTGTACGATCTTGGAGGAGGACTTTGAGAGCCTCACCCCCTGCAGCAAAAGGCCCAAATTCTGACCACTACGTACTGAGCAGCAACTGTGTCCCAGGCAATATTCCAGTGCTTCCAGCTGAATGCTACAATTCCCTGAACACTGTGGATGTCAAGCAGCAGAGCATGATTGTGCTCTATTACTGTACACAATTCATAGTGCACAAAGAGAGCTGGGAAAATGCTTCAGCATTCAAAAACAGGGAATAAACCTGCTCAGTGTCTGGTGTGCACGTAGACAGACACCGAGTGTGCCCCAGGTGCTGGGGAAGTTAAATTTCTTAGCATCCATGACTTGTTAAATGAATTTCCCGGCATTATCTGTCAGGAGCTGACTGCAACTTCGTTATCTTTGCTCGTGACATAGGATTATTGCCAAGTTATTTCTTGCTCCGTTGCCGGCTGCGGAGCTGTCAGAGCTTTCCTTGCGAGGGATCACAAGCGTGAAGCTGGAAGCTGCTCCCAGTGACCCCTGGCTCCTCCCTGGCTCAGTGACAGTCACACAGCAGAGAGGATTGCTTACTGTGGACCCCAGTGAGGGGGACAGCCACTGCTTCAGCACAGATTTCTTTCTGACAGATGCGTTAGGGATATTGTGGGGGATGCGAAGATTTAACTACTTACTGGCCGAAAAAGTGGAGAGAGGAACAAAGAAAAGGCATCTCTGGGTTGTCTTTTTACCTCCAGGGGTTTAGGCAGTAGAAATAAGAGTATCTGGGTGGGAATTCCCTCCCAGGGACATCCCATGGCACTGTGGCTCAGGTGTACACCCCAAAGTATCCTCCTTTCCATAGAAAAAGGCTTTTGTGGTTCAGGGGTACCACAGCAGCCAGTCTGCCTTTTCAATGGTGTGAAAATCCTTGTGTGCCAGTTCCTAGGTAAGTTCATCCCCAGTGCCTAGGTCACCATTTCTGCTTGGAAACCCTAACCATGACCCTCACCCTTCACTGAAAACAGCCAGAGACAGTGGATGTCCTTGCTGGTTGCATCCCTCACCACCAGCTGTCCAGGATTTTGGGAAGGAATGAGCTTTGTTTACCAAGGCAGAGTAACCCTGTGTGGGAGTATGGGAGTTCTTGTCCCCTCAGCTCAGTTCCTCTGGAGTCCACAGCAACATTAATCACACCCTGACCAGCTGCTGGAGGGTTTGTTTTAAATCTCCCCAGACAGCTCTGGCTCTGCAGAGAGTTCATTAAACATGAGCACTTTCTGTCCTGAGAGAGAATTAAATGAGTTAACACATCCTAACGAGGAACTTAAGTGCTGGGTAATGGCAATAACAGTGAGCACTGTGGGGTTGGATGCATGGATGGGGCGCAGGGGACTCGTTGGGAAGTGCCCAGACATCTGGCTTGGGCTGGGAAGTGTCCCTGGAATGGGGATGATGTACTGAAGAGCTGCACTGGGGTGGCCCTTCTGGGAGAGAAATCATGGAATCACAGCATAAGGGAAGTGTTGGTGGGGACTTTGAAGATCATTTAATTCCAAGCCCATGCCTATGAGCAGGGACACCTCCCACTGTCCCATGCGGCTCCAAGCCCCAATGTCCAGCCTGGCCTTGGACACTTCCAGGGATCCAGGGGCAGCCACAGCTGCTCTGGGCACCCTGTGCCAGGGCCTGCCCACCCTCCCAGGGAGCAATTCCTCCCCAGTATCCCATCTAGCCCTGCCCTCTGGCAGTTAAAAGCCCTGGGATCCCACATCCAAAGGCAATTTGCTGCACAACGTAGTGTGACAGGCACTCGGGTGCAGGAGTTAAACAGGTTTGCTGTGTGCTGCTGATGGAAAATGTGGGGAAGGAGGAAGGTGGGCAAAGGGAAAGACAAGGCAGGTGGCCAGAGACCGGAAATGCAGGCTGGAAAAGTCAAAGGACTCGGTGAGATTATGGATGGCCATGGAAACAGGATTGTCCCCTCAGAAGGCAATGAACACTTGAGATATTTTGATGTTACTTTGCTCCTGTACTTAATCTAAAGTTAACAAAGCTTAGCAAGGAAGATGCTGGGCTTTGGAGGAGCTGCTGCTACAGCCCTGACAGCAACAGGGGAACTGGAGCTATGGCCCCCAAACTGGGGGCTGTGGGGGGAATGGGGGCTGAGGGTGTGAGGGGAATGGGGCTTAGGGAGGGAGGGAATGGGGCTGAGAGGGTGAGGGAATAGGCCTGAGGGAGTGCAACTTTTGCCCCTTGGTCATATGGTCAGCCTCAAATGGCAACTCTCAATTAGTTAATTGGCTTTCCAAGTTGTAAAGTGGCCCCTTGAAGTTAAAATCCCCATCCAGGGAGGGTTTCCCCCCAGTTCCCCTCCCTCTTGATGGGATCCAGGGAATGAAGCTCAGGGTTTGGGTGTGATCAGTCTTTCCGTCTGCTTTGCAGAACAGCAGAACAGCACAGTTGTGTGAGAGGGTTGTTACTCTTGGTTTAGCAGTAAAGTGGCACTGAAAAAAAAAATCCAGTGAAAAGAGGCCTTAGAATGGTGATTTCTTATTTTCTGATGTCTCTATATCCGGGAGCTGATAAATATTCACATTTCCCTTGGTAAAAGGGAAAGAACTGTAAAGGGAAGTGGATCTGCTTTGAGGTGGAGTACAGATCTCTATAAATTCTAATCAGCTGCTCAGGAATGGACACAGGGGAGTGGGGAATTGGTAGATAAAGCATCAGCTGTTAAAGGAAGCACTGAGCAGCTCCTCCTGGCTGGATAAATCAGGGAGCCCTCTCTATTCACATGCAACCAAGGAAGGTGAATTCATGAGGCCTGGAGTTGTGCGCTCATGTCGAATGAAGGTTGGATTTATGGCCTGGAAGATTACATTGATATGTACCTGTGGTGGAAAAGTCTTGGCTTCGTTTTGAGCCCTGCTCTTCCCTGCCAGCTAGGCACTTAGTCAAGGAAATAAAAAAGAAAAGAGGCTGCTGGGACAGAAATTCTCATTTTCCTTCAGGACAGCCCAAATAATAAATCCGCAACCAATTAAACCTCCCACTCATCCCCGCTCCACAAACCACAGCCTCCTGGAAAGCTCACGGCCCCAGCTGAGATGAAGCTCCTCATTCCTCTCACTGCACAGGTGAAGCTGTTGCTCCTAAGGGAGCCATTTTCCTGGGTTTTGGTGGTTTTATTCCAGGCATTTACCTGTTCCAGTTGTAGCACCTCTTGTTTCTGGCCCGTGTCTGCTCTGGTTCGCCTTTACAAGGCTGCCAGCAAGCACTCGGGATTATTCACACATACGTGCTTGCAAGCATCGATTAGTTTGATCACCCTTGCAATCATTATTCTTGCAAGGACCAGAAGCCTGGTTTGTTTAGTTTTTAAATGTCAGAAGCAGTGGAGTTTGCAAACAGAGAGGGAAAGGGTGATAGAAATGACCCATTCTGATGTTAAAGCAGGAACTCGAAGTAAATTTAGAGACTTGTGGGTTCAGAGAAAGGGTTGTGGGTGAGAAAAGGACAAGAGAGAGGAGAAATGGGGGTAATATCTCAGAGAGACATGGAGAAACTTTCCTGCAATACAGAGCTGGGTCTGCCAGTAAATCCCCTGGCACATCCAGAAGGATCTTTATGCTCCTTGCACTTAATGAGGGATTTTCCTGTTAACAAGTCCTCACCAAGTTTGCACCCAGGGGACAGCAGTGCTCTGCCCCTGGGCAATGGCAAGGTGCCAAAAAGTGTCAGAAGGGCTCCAAAAGCATCGAGGGACTGAGCTGAAACCTCTGTGCCAGATGGGACTGTGGCTCCAAGGTCAGGGGTGAGGAATTCGTTGCACCCCAAAAGTACCCAGGGCTTGTTTACACAGGCAGGACCGAAAGGAAGGGATCCAGCCCTCAGAAAATTGAAATTAAGCTTGTAGACTGTTCCGTTCTCATTTTTTTGGAAAGCTTTTCTCTCCCAATCTTTAATCAAATGTTTCTTCAGCTTTTTATATAGTTCCTATCAGAAAGCCCATCTGTGAACAAAATTCCCCTCATTTCCAGCTTAATATTTTTTTCTGCGAGTGGCAGAATGTTCTTGTCTGAAAAATGTTTAATAAATTTCCCTCTGTCTCTTGCTTTTATTAGCTGTGCTCTCCTATTCCTGATGATGCTCTCTGCCATTCCCATGTTCCAGAGCCCACTGAATTATTCAACCCATTTATTTCTGACTTTGGGTATTGTTCTGATATGCCAGCATGTGCCAGTTAGATGGGAATGGGGAAGTGTTTTTCCTCCAGGGGGGAATCGAAACCCTACAGTCAGAGAAATCTTATCCTGCACTTGGGGACTTGCCTGGCATGGGATGCTTGTGGGAACAGGCACATTTAATGGTCTTCTGTACGGGAAAAATCTCCTCCAGGACATCTTTTCCAGCCCTGGGGCCAGCAGCGGAAGGAGGTGGAGCTGCTGGAGCAACCTGGGATAGTGGAAGGTATCCCAGGGGCAGGGGGTGGGAATGAAATGAGCTTTAAGGTCTTTTTCAACCAAAACCCTTCTGTGAGTCCACGAACTCTGACTTGTGCTGTGGAGAAATCCATCCTGGCCCAACTCTGCCTAAATGCTGTGTTGTACCTGCTCCGAAACTGCACCAGACTGTCATCCAAGGACTGGGCTGGGAAGTGTGGGGGTGTTGCCTGGGAAGGGAGAGCTGCCCACATGCAGGAAAATTGTATTTTCACACACTGCCTTTCTGACATTCATTTGCCAGAAAAGAAATATTCCTCCAGGCATGAAACAAATCGGTCCTATTTCTGTCCCCACCACCTTTAAAGCTGCCTAAAGGCTATGCTTTATTGGAGAAAAGGGCTTTATTATTTTGCAAAGCAGGGCTTTGGGGAGCAGATCATTATCAGAATTTAAGAGCTGGATGGAGACTTAGCCACTGCTAAAAGTCTGGTGTTAAATGGGCTCCTGTTTACTGATATTTGTACTCTGCACTTGCTGGAAAAAAAAGAAGAAAAGACCTTGATTTCACAAAGGATATCAGGGCGAAATAGGAAGCCATCAACAGGATTTTTAGCTGCGTGTTCCTTTTGATTACCCAGCCTTGCCCTGAACTGCCATTACTGCCAAAGCACCATGAGCTGTCCCTCCATGGTTTAAGCCCCTTTATTGTCTATCCCTGCTCTCCATTCCACTGCTTCTCCAGCATGGAAAGCCGGGCTCAGCTTGGCCTGGAAGGTGGCAGGCCTTTCCTGGGGGACATCCTTGGAGTTTTCTCCCAATTTTTCCCTCACTTTTCTGCATGAACCTCAGTGCAGCCACATCCTTGTTCTCTCCTGACTCCTTTCTTGGGTGAGTCCAGAGCTGTGATGGATACTAAAGTCCTGAGAGCAGCTGGATTCCCAGGGATCTGTGGCCAACCACCAATAACCAAAACTTCCTCCTTGTAGCTCTACCAGGCTGAAGATGCTTCTCCATCCCCCTGTCCCTTGAAACAGCCCTGATGTCCATCCAGCGTTTGCACAGGATGGGGTTGGGTCCCCCGGGCTGCTCCTCAGCACTGCAACAGCAGAAATAACCAGAGACCAACTGGAAATCTGTGCACCAGCTCCTGCCAGGGCTGCAAGACTCAGTGCACTCATTAGGGATTCAGGTAGGTTATTTCTGAACCCGAGCAGCTTCTTGTGTTTGTGTGATGCAGCATTTGAGATAATAAATCCTCGGGGAACAGGGTTGTGCTGCAGAATGCACCAGTGAGTGCCCAGGCTGGGGCTGGAGCAGCAGAGCTTGAATTATCTGGGTTTTTCCTGTTATTTGCAGAATTCAGCCTCATGTTACCCTGGATGAGAGAGAAGCTCTTGCAGTCATAATTAAATGTCACATACATTTAACAGAGTATAAGTCTCTATTCCAAACTCCCTCTTCCATCTGGCTCCAGCACAGCTGAGATCAGGCTCTTCACAGCCTGGGAAATGATATTAGGGCAGTTTGTGTTTATCACAGCCATGACTGATGCCTGCAGTCAGCTTGTGATATAATGAAGGGAGTTCAGGCAGCACAATGGGGATGTATATTTAGAAGATGAAATAGGGCCTTGTGAGCCATTAAGTACCATAACATGACCACTGGGGAGTATAAATAAGAAGTGGAACATAAGGGTGGCTGAGTCACCGTGGCAGAGAGTTACTCTCCACCCAAAAAAGCACCTGTCCCCTCCTGAGAGAGGAGAGCTGGGGTTGGATGACCCTGAACTGTGACCCCTCTCGGACCAGTGCCTCCCATCCTGCAAGCTCCTAAACAGCTGGAATGAGGGGGTCTTTCATTTCACAGAGTCACAGAATCACGGGTGGGTCAGGCTGAAGGGCCCACAGGGGCTCACCTGGTGCCACCTCCCTGCTCCAGCAGCGCCATCCCAGGGCACGGGATTGTGTCCAGAGGGTTCTGGAATATCTCCAGTGAGGGAGCTCCACAGCCCTCTCTGGACAGCCTGTTCAGTGCCTGGTCACCGCACAGGACAGAAGTTCTCCCTCATGTTCATGTGGAACTCACTGGGCTCAGGCCCTGCCCGTGGCTCTGGTGCCGCTGCGGGGCCCCGGAGCAGAGCCCGGGCCCTGCCCTGAGCCCTCCCTGCAGCCAGGGACACCCAGGGCTGAGGGCCCCTCTCAGCTGGGGCTCCTCTCGAGGCTGAGCAGCCCCGGCTCCCTCAGCCT
>NW_008236761.1:653571-659447 GCF_000691975.1 Corvus brachyrhynchos | reverse complement strand
AGCAGGGGCAGGTTTCTGACAGGAACTCACTGGGCTGTTGCTCACAGGTAGTGACAGAGCTCAGCTATCACAAAGAATTCTGCTGCCTACCTTCCCACATGCCAATTTGTGTCTTCATTTCAGCTGTGATTCCCCTCTTCGAGCTGACAGCAGCTCTCACCATCTGGAGAGAGGTGTGCTTCTCCCTGGCTGAGCCTTCCAGCGTGGAGCTGCCGGAGGAGCATGAGGAAACATCACAAACTGGGAAACATCAGGTGTTTGTTTCTCCACAGGCTGTTCTGGGATGCCTATAAATGAAAAGTGTGCTCCAAAGTGACCTGAGAGCAAAGGGATGCTAAATACTGGGATCAATCCAGGCTGGGGGATGAGCAGATTGAGAGCAGCCTTGCCAAGAAGGATTTGGGGGTGTTGGTGGGAGAAAAACTGGACGTGTTCTGTGGCCTGGGGTGATCCCCCAGCGTGGGCAGCAGGGGAGGGGGATTCTGCCCTTCTGCCCCTGTGCTCAGCTGAGACTCCACCTGCAGAGCTGCCCCAGCCCTGGGGCCAGACGCACAAGGACCTGGAGCTGCTGCCACAAAAACAGATTCCTGCCAAAGCTGCCCCAGGGCTGGAGCCCCTCTGCTCTGGAGCCAGGCTGGGAGAGCTGGGGGTGCTCACCTGGAGAGGAGAAGGCTCCAGGGAGAGCTCAGAGCCCCTTGCAGGGCCTGAAGGGGCTCCAGGAGAGCTGGAGAGGGACTGGGGACAAGGGCTGGAGGGACAGGACACAGGGAATGGCTTGGACATCAGAGCTCATTCAACATGTGATGTTGATGTGAAATGGGCCATGGGCTCATTCAACAAGCGACATTTCACAGATATGTTTAATTTTGAAAAGTCATTGAAAAATCCCCAGAGCAAAGTGTTCTTGTAAAGTTGAAATGGAGCAGGCTCATTTTCTCTTTTGGGACTTCTGCTGGGAGTTTTAATTCAAGTATGTAATAATTGTTTAAAAAGTCCCAAACCAGACCAGTCCTCTTTAAATCACAAACAGAACAAGATCATTTGGCTTCCGGACTGATTTTTGGAGATTATCTTGAACAGGAAAAACCACAGCTATATAGAAATTCAGAGATGTTTTTGTCCTCATCTGGGGCTGGGTATGACCCATGGGCTGGAGGGAACTGAGTGATTTTCCAGCATCAGCCATGATTTCCATGGTGTGGATTGCTGCTTGATTCACTGCAGATGAGTGAATTATCAGTGAAATATCTGTGTTCTTCTGCCTTTATTAAAGGCATCAAACAAGCAACTGGCACTGCTGAACTACTTTGTCAGGGAGAAGAAAACCTCCTAGGGCAGGAATATCGACAGTTTGTAAACTCCGTCCTGACCTTTCTCCTTCACATAAACTTGGGGGCTGAGTCAGGACAATAAATCTGCTGCATCTCCTACAGGAAGGGAAATGATTACTGATCTCTCCGTGATGAAAGGAACTTTATCCTGAAGCCTGGCTGGTTGGTGATTTGCAGACCTTCCATGGAATGGGAGGGGATTTATGCAGCAGTAACCTGGCCCTGCATGGGGATGCCGCTGTGGGGCACTTCTGTGTCTTCAGAAAGGCATCCAGATGTCTCTGCATTACTGCTGGCCATGGAGGGGAGGAAAAGATGCAGGAAAAAAGATCTTGGCTAAGGTCTAGAAATCACAGATGGGCTACGGGTGAGGCATGGAAAGTGGAGAGCAAGGAATGGGAAGTGGAGAGCAAGGAAGGGATCAATCCAGAATAAGCAAACACAAGAGCAGACAAAGCGAAGAGAAGCAGGATCTCCATGGAGATTACCAATGCAGGTTAATGGAATAAAATATTTTTGCACTGTTTGGAAAGGTTCCTCCCAGGACCTTTGGAAGCAGCAGAAAACGGAAGATGTGCTCCCTCAGCCTGCCAGGGCTCGGGTTGGACATGAGGGCTCTTCCCAAGGAGCTCTTCCCACGCCTTCCTGGAGCAGAGAGGCAGAAGTGGGGTTAATTCCCTCCTTGACAGCAAGAACCAAGAGCTTATTTATGATGGGCAGCAGCTTAGTGGAGCCATGTTTGAGCAGCCCTATAAAGAGCAGAGTGGTTTGAAAGCCCTGAGTGAAAGCCAGTCAGGTTTTTATATTTTTTTTAAAGCCTCATCAAGCTCTAAGCGGAGTTTGGCTTTGGTGCATGGCAGATGGCTCAGGAGATGTTTCTCTGCTCTATACATAGTAATTTTTGACCTAAATCTACTTTTGCCTCTTCTACAGGAAGCATACGTATTTTTGCTGGTGTGGGAGATTTCCAGAGCAATTCCAGGATAGGTTTTCTGGGAAAGGAGTGGGGAAAGCCCACTGCCATCCCCTGGTAGGACAGCTCCCCATCCCAGAGACCATGCCAGGTTCTCTGCAGTCAGAACCAACAGCTCTGCCCTCTTGAGGATATGAATGCAGCTGGGCCAAATCCATTGCACCACTGGGACCTCTGTCTGCACCACCCCGAAGTTTTGGGAGCCATTCCTAGCTTGCAGCTCAAGGCTGTGGGAGCAACGTGGGCTTGGAATGCGGCTCATCAGAAGCAGAATCATGGAATGGTTTGGGGTAGAAGGGACCTTAAAGCCCATCCAGTGCCACCCCCTGCCACGGGCAGGGACACCTTCCACTGTCCCAGGGTGCTCCAAGCCCCGTCCAACCTGGCCTGGGACAATTCCTGAAGCGAAGCTGCCTTGCCCCTGCGTGTCACGATGTAGGTGACAGGTGTGTCACGATGGGAGAGTGCCTCTGCTCTGGCTACGGAGGAGCTCGGAACAGCACCTGACAAAATGTCTGCTGAAAACCAAGATGTGTAAGAAGAGGGTGAATTTTCAGTGCGGCTGTATCCGAGATGAGGCAATCCAGGATCTCAGCAGGACCCTGAAGCCTATTAAAATATAATGCCTCTGGTCTGCCAGCACTGCCCTGGTACCTCCAGCGCTTTTTTTTCCAGCACTGGTTGCTCATCCACAGTGCCAGGAGGGGCCGTAGAGATGGGGCAGGATCAGAGGCGCAGATCTGTAGGGTTTGTTTGAACCACCGGTCCCCAAACCCCAGAGCAGGGGGTGTTGCAGGCTCACCTGCAGTGCTTGTGGCAGGGGCTGAGGAGCCCTGGCTCAGCCTCACCTGCTTTGCAGCGGGCAGCTCCTTGCTGTCCCTCCGCAAGGTTTCATCGCCCTGCTCTCCCCGGGGCTTAGGGAAGCGAGGGAGAGGAACTGGAGCCATCAGGGATGCTGTAACACAGGAATCCTGTCAGAGTGCTAATGCGGCTGCATTAGCGCTAATGGGCACCGCCACCAGCAGGCTCTCGGGAGGAGGGAGCATGCCGAGCGTTGAATTCCACTAATGCTTCCTTAATCCAACCAGTCTTTAAAAGAGTAATGAAAAGAGCTCCTGTTTACAAATAACCAGGGCAGAGCAGGGGATCGTGGCCATCTCTGGGCTTTCTTGCTCTTTACCCAGAGAGAGAACAGCCCCAGGCTGTGGGCTCTGCCTTGTATCCTGTTACCAAATCCCACCCTCGGCACCAGGAATCACAAGTGTGTCCTGTTAAATAACCAGGTTGCCTAAGCTTGGTCTGATGTACTGAAACAACATTTGCAAAGTGCAAATCCCGCTGTCGGTTACGTAACTGAATTATCCTTCCATATGCCAGACAGCAATTCTACAGTTAATTGATTTTAATCTAATCATTTGTAGCCAGTCACCAGTTTTAATCAAGCCTGCCCACCCCCAGCCCATCGTTTTGCATGAGCCATCTTTCCAGCAATTACTGGTTTTAATTATATGAAAGTCTGGTTATGTTTCATTAATTCTTGTCACATTACCACAGCCCTCCATTTCCACATCCAGAGTCCAGCCACCTCGGCATCATGATCCATTACAGCGGACAAACAGGAGCGTCCTCGCTCCAGCTTCATTAGATTTGGAATGCTAATCAGCAGGATTCAGAGGAGGCAAAACACGGGTACTCACCCGTTCTCCTCTCCCTCCTCTGCTCTCCACAGCCTGGCTCCAGCACTGGGCACCTGCTTCTGGCCTGGGGGCATCCAAACCAGGGCAGAGGCCCAAATATCTCAAAATGCTCCATTTCGCTTGAGGAAAAGTACTCGGGACCTCCCAGGGGAGGAGGAATATCCCTCACTACTCCAATTCCAAGACTTACCACCAACATGAAATGCATCTTGGGGGTGGGCAAAGGGAAAGGCACAAATCCTCGAGGTTACCATGTGCAAACAGAGCGAGAGTCCCTGTGCAACGGGGTGGGTGCTCTCTCCAAATGGAGGGTGATGGAGAGCAGGGCCAGGGTGAGGAGGAGGAGGTGGAGGAAGGGTGGGAACTGACCTCCAGCAGCATTTGGGAAGGGAAATTGCATGTCATGCACCAGGCAGCACCTGCAAGAGCCTGGACTTGGTGTGAGGCTGGAGAAGTGACTGTAACTGGGATCAGTGGGATGTCCCTGGCTAACACTCAGGATGTGATCCGTGCCAGGGCAGGAGGCAGGAGGCATGAAATTCCCTCCCTTCAGCCCAGTTTGGCTGGCTCTGGAGGCTCAGAAATGGTGGCCCAACACAGGGGCCTTCCAACCTGAATCATTCCATGCTTCCATGATGATTCCGTGGCCCGAGCTGAGTGGGCGGGTGTCCTCATCCTTAGGAAGAGATCGGTTTGGCAGGAAAACTGCGAGCAGAGCCGGATTTTTGAGCAAGTGTGAAGTTCAGAGGCTCATGGATATTTAGAGCTGTTGCTGGAGTGGAGATGTCTGCTCCAGCCTGAGCCCACATCCAGGGCCCAGCTTTAAAAGAGCTCAGTACCACTGGATTACTGAAATGGGATTCCCCCAAAAGCAGGTGCTGGATCCCAGCTGCACGAGCAGCCAGGGCATGTGCAGGAAACCCCTGCCTCTCCTTCCCTCCACATAGCTCCATATTCCCTCTGGGATTTCCAGCAGGGACACAGCCTCACCGGGCAGTGGTGTGGGGCAGGTGGATCCCCAGGGATCAGAGCTGTCCCTGCTCCCGTGGGGGATCCCCTTCCTGCCCCCATCACTGCCCCCAGGAGTCAGTGATGCTGAGATGGAGAACAGGCATCTTCCCCACACCTGGGCTTGAGGGATGAGCCAAGGAGGATTTTGCCTCTGGAAACACTCTGCCTACAGGCTGACCATTGGTCTGGGTGAGTCACCCCAGCCATGGGCTCTGGCTTCTTCCCACTTCAACAAATACCTAATAAAAATGAAAAATTGCTTCATATCTAGTTGGACAGAACAGGAAGCCCTGCTATTCGCACCAGAAAGTGAATATTTCCTTTTCCTAAAGCGTCTTTGTTGGAATCCACTTGCTGCAGCCTGCCTGGAGCTGGTGTGGGGGAAGGAGATGCCAGGGAGTCTCATGGGATTGTCCCTGCGTCCTTCCTTCCACCCTTCTGCTGCTGCTGGGGGCGTGTGGGCCTGGAAGAGCCCTGGCCATGGGGCTGGGGGGTTTCTGTCCTGTCCTGTGTTTCTAAGGACACCCTCTCACCCCAAGGAGGGACAGAAACCCCCCACACCCAAAAGAGGCCAGAAAAGGGAGCCAATCACTCCAAATAGGATGTCGAACATAAATAATGGATGACCAGTGGAATGGGCTAATGAGGCTTTTATAGACAGCTAATAAAGCAAGCAGGAAAAGCCTCGTTCTGTCTGAGGTAACGCTGCCAGCCTGAGCGAGTAATCTTGGCTCTGGGGACCACTTTGTGTTTAATCCTCCCTTTCCCCATCCAGGTCAGTTTTCTACAGGTATGAATTATTGAATCCAGCCAAATCTCCCCTGCACTCCTGCTAGCCATGGCCTCTGTCGCTGGGGCCTTCTT
>NW_008236761.1:608866-653558 GCF_000691975.1 Corvus brachyrhynchos | reverse complement strand
CTTGTGGGGGTTTGTGTGTTTTACCTGAGCTAAAATGATCTGTATGACCACTGGAATGGTATTACCACCTTTGCGCTGGGGATTGTGTAGATGATCCGATTTAGCACCTCTCCATGTAATAGGAGCATTTTTTACACATTTATTATGCTGTAGATAAACACTGCATTAATTATTAATTTATAATTTCTAAGGTTGTCTCTCAGAGGGAAAAATGGAGAGTCCTGAGTCGAGTGTTGACATTGGAGGCAGAATCTGAGCCAAGGAAGAGCTGGGGGATGGAGCAAGGTGAGGAGTACAGAGGCATTGTTCCCTCCCAGAGGGAGCTGTCCCCACATCCAAAGGAGAATGTCTGCCAAGCCCGGGAAGATTCTGGTGACCCAGAGAGGCTCCTCAGGATGGCTGGGAGTGACTCAGCCAGGGACAGATTGGGCAGGGCTTGGAACCTGCCCTGGTGGAGGTGTCCCTGCCCACAGCAGGGCGGGATGGGATGAGCTTCCAGGTCGCTCCCCAGCCAGCCCAGCCTGCGATGATTTCGTGGCTCTGTGCTCAGCCCTGTGTTGATTTTGGAGGGTCCTGCCCAGGGAGCTGCTGCAGGTGTGGTGGGCCCTGACCAGGTACACGGAACACCACGTGCAGGGCAGCAACTGCTGGGGCCCGGTGGCTTTGGGGGACGGGAGAAAAGCCACCAGTGTCCTCCCCTGACTTGGTGACTGTCCTGGGGCCACGTGAAGCCATTTTTAATGGGCACTGCCTGGAGCCGGTGAGCCTCTCCCGGCACAAGGATCCCACTGACCGCGTCCATCCCGGACCCTGTGGACAGGAGGGCAGAGCCCATGAGGAGCAGCAGGGCCCAGAGCCGTGTCCAGGGGAGGCATGGGTGGACAGCAGAGGGCTCTCGAGCCCTCAGCAAGAGCAGGGCCCGCCGGGGGGATGCTCGGAGTCCTGCCCGCTCGTCTCAGAAACTCCCCGAGGAATTAAACATCATTTGGAGATAAAGAGGGGAAGAAAGAGAAAAAGAAAGTTGAAAAGTAGAAAGGGCAAAAGAAAGAAAAGAAAAGAAAAGAAAAGAAAAGAAAAGAAAAGAAAAGAAAAGAAAAGAAAAGAAAAGAAAAGAAAAGAAAAGAAAAGAAAAGAAAAGAAAAAAGAAAAAAGAAAAAAGAAAAGAGAAAAGAGAAAAGAAAAGAAAAAAGAAAAGAAAAGAGAAAAGAGATGAAAGAAAAGGGAAAGAAAAGAGAAAAGAAAAGGAAAGAGAAAGTGAAAGAGAAAAGGAAAGAAAAGAAAAGGAAAAAAGGAAAAGGAAAAGAAAAAGAAAAAGAAAAAGAAAAAAGAAAAGAGATAAAAAGGAAAGGAAGAAAAAAATGTGAAGAGAAGGAAAAGAATAAAGAAAAAAGAAGGAAAAGAAAAGAAAAAAAGAAGACGAGAAAAAGAAAAATATGAAGAAAAATAGGAAAGGATTAAAAAAGAAGAAAAAGAAAAGGAAAAAGAAAAGGAAGAAAAGAGAAAGCTCTGTTTTCCCGTGCAGAGAACCTGTCTGCAGGGAGCAGTGCTGTGGTGATGGACTGCTGGGTCCTTCCCTTCCCACCCCAGGGATTGTCATCGATCTGCCTTTGCCTCGAATCTGCGCAGGGGAAGGAGAAAACCCCCTCCGTCGGACGGGTTGGGAAGAACCCGGAAGGTTATTTTGGTGTTTCGAGTGGGAGTTGAAGGAGCATGCCAGACTGGGTTTTTCATCCTTCCCGTATTCCCCATTGGAATAAAAAAGCGTTTGCCTTCTCATGCAGGATAGATGCCCCAAAGAAGCAGTGCTGGGTTTCCTGTGCAGGGATTGGGAGGGAGCCCTTCCCTGGGAGCTCCATTTCCTTGGGCTCGTCCACTTCTCTCGTGATCCTCACCTTTCCCGGGTGAAGGTCGCATCTCCAGATCCCCCCTCTGTGTCCCGACTGTGTGATGAGGACAAGGAGACCTCTGCATTTCCCGAATGGCAGCGGTTAATTAGGAACCCCAGAGAGGGAACTGGGGAGCCCAGGTGGGAATTAGGCACATTCCTGTGCAGGCTGTGCCCTGTGCAGTGCTCGGGAGTGCCTGTCTGCCCCTTTAACCCACGGCACGGGCAGCCCCGAGGCTCTGCCGTGTTCTCCGTGCACATCCCAGTCCCAAGATAAAGCTGTTCCATGTGATGGGAGCACGTAGGTTCGGGCTCCTGCCATTTCCTGCGCCCAAACCCCCTGCCCTGGCGGGGCGAGGGAAGGAGGGAGAAGCCGAGAGTTATCTCGGCCTTTGCAAAGTAGGGAAGGAAATTGCCAATAAGACCTTGCACCTTGGGATCAGTTGTGGATATTTGCCTTCCTCATTTATGTGTAAATAAGCCCTTTTCTCTCTGACACCAGGCAGGGGCTGCGAGTGTCTCCGGGCACAGAGCTCATCCTGCACCGAACTCAGAATGCGCAGATGGAGTTTTGGAGAACAAAGAGCTAATCCTGAGTGACCTGACATCATCCCCAGCATGGAGAACAAGGTGTTGAGCCGGGCTGCCGCTGAGCACACCTATTAAATGTGTCCTCTCCGCCATGAATTATGTATCTCTGCATTTCCATTTCCCCACTGCCGCTTGTTTGATGAAATTCTCCTCAGCTGATAAGGATTAAGCCACCTTCTCCAAAGCACAGCACCGAAGAGCCCTGTGCTAATAAACCGGGGTGAGTATGCTGCATTCCCGAGGTGTGCCCTGCAAGGTGCAGCATCGTCCCCTGGGGAGGAAGTGCAGCCAAGGCTGGGCATCCAGCTGGGAGAGGTTTGGCAGAAGTGAGGGGATTGTTGTACACAAGGTGAGGGGTGGGCTGCGGGCTGGCAAACCTCCCCCTGCGAGTTCCTCCTCTCAACACCAGTACCTGGTGCTGGCTGAGGGGCTCTGGAGAATCCACACCCCCACCCAGCAGACACTCCAGGAGCAGAGAGGCTTCCCCAGGATGTGGGGAGCACAGGGGATGTTTAGCTGGCTGCTTTCTCTCCAAACCCTGTGGGTAGGAGGGAAGAGATTTACTCAGATATCACAACCCGAGATACCGGCACAGGAGCAATCCCCATCTCTGTCTTCATCTTGCCTTTTGGCTTTTCCCTGGGGAGAACAGGCATCCCTACAAATCCATGGCTCTGCGTGGGACAGGAGCCAAGCCTGCCCCTGAAGCAGCACGAGACACAGCTCTGGCTGCAGCAGCTCAGGGGTTAAGGAGCTGAGGTGTCACACAGCCACTTGCAAGTCCTGGTCAAACACAAAGAGCAGAGCGCTGGAGGACCTGCTGCTCTCCTCGGTGACAGGAGCCAGGGAGGGTTTGTCCTGGTCAAACACTGTCGGGAGAGGGGGAAGGAGTGTGTGTCTCTGGCTTGGACACATTTCTGGGGGGCGTGGTGTCCAAAAATGGGCTCAAGGACAGCACAGTTGTCAGCCCTCAAGAGTTCCCCCTGGACACTCAGACCCTGCAAGGGCAGGAGCATTTCCATGGCAGATCCTACTACCAAGAGAGCTCTCCTCACAGAGAAAGGAGAAACTAGGGTCAGAGTCGGGAAACAATAGCAAAAGAAAGCACTTTTCGTGGAAAAGGGTGATCCCTTGTGAAATCAAGAGACCGGGAGGGGTCTTGGGAGCCAAGCGTTAAGTCTGTGGTGTTAAAGCAGCAAGCGCGCGTCGCCTGTGGGGTGGAGGTGCTGTGCAGCCTCGGAACAGCATGCACTGGCATGGGTGGGTGCCCACCCACTCCTGCAAGGGCTCATGCAGACTCCTCCTCCACGCTGGCAGCTTCCATCCCCAAAGCTGCCAACAGGCTTTCCCTTTGGATTTTTCCACAAAGTTCAGTCTGCAGTGAAAGAAGAAGCCACCAGCTGCCACGAGGATCTTACAGTGCAGAGAAACTGCGGGAAAGAGGGGAGGAGAAACAGCTAAATGACATCTTCTCAGGCTTGACCTCACCAGGCCCAGGAGGTGAGGCCGCATCTCCTGCCTCCATATTCCCGTCAGAGCAGAGGCTCCCGATGAGCAGACAGAGCAGGCCCATGCATCTGGAGGCGCGAGTGGAAGTGGGAATCTCTGGGAACAGCTGCCTCGGGCCACGTCCACGCCGCAGCACTTGCCCTCTGCAGGATGGATAGTTGTCCCTTCCTTGCTTCCCTCCAGCTTATCCCCTGCTTATCCCCTCCCAGCACACCCCCTCCCGTTGCCCCAGGCCTGTCTTGTTCTGTGTCAGACTCTCCCTGATGTCATGGGACATGGCTCCTTGAACAGCACAAGGCAAACAGGAGCACAGCGCCCGGCAGCCCGTCTGACAGGGAGGCAATATTTGCTCTGGTGTTTGTTTCCTGAGGGCAGGGAAGATGGATGGGAGAGCAGGCACGCTGCTGACGTGCCACCCTTGCCTTGCAAAGCCCAGCTCTTTGCTCAGCGTGGGTGTGAGGACACACGGTTTGTGTGTAACCAGGGGCTGGTTACAGCAGAACCCTCCTCGCCCTGATCCCACCACTGCTGACCCAGCCAACATTTGAGGGTGTCATATCCCCTTAGGGTTATTTTCATGCTGAAAATCAGATAACTGAGGCTGGATTTCTCTTAGCCAGGAGCCTTTTATTTCACTGGACTTGGTGCCCTGAGAGTGAGCTGCAAAAACGGGAGAGCAAGCAGAGCCAAGCACAAGAGGTCCTCCTAAATATCCTTTGCTTTCTGCTTAAACATTGGAGGCAAAGTCCTTGCACAGTGTTCATGAGTAACAAAAATCCCCAGAGCTCTCCCACAGCCCTCTCCAGTGTGCTGTAAGTGGTTTTTTGGCTGTCCTTGGCCTTGCACTCTTGCTCACACCTCCTCAGCCTCTGTGGATGCCTTCAGTTGCTGCAAAGCCCTGTCCTTGACCTCTCTGTGGAGTTTTCTCTTGGCTGCTGTTATTGGAGGACATTTCTTCCCCCTCCCTTTTATCAGAAAGCAGCATAACTGTTTCATGCCCTGTCTCTCAAGTTTATTGTCTGTACTAGCTTGAGTCCACAAAGCAGATGGAGTCCATGCCTGCAGAGCTGTCAGGTGCAAGGTCACCAGCTTCATTCATACCAGTAACACCTGCATGGACACATTTCTCCTCTCATGCTCCTCAGAGGGCAAACAGTTAGGGATGGCAGTGGGAATCTTGCAGGGACATGTGGAGGCACTGACAGGTTTATACAATTACATGTGATTTTGTTAGTCATGAAACCACCAGCAGCCTGCTGCTCTCCACCAAAGTACAGGCAACTTTCCTTAATGAACACGCTAGAAGGGTGTGGGTTGGAGGTGACGTTAAAGTCCATCCAGTGCCGCCCCTGCCATGGGCAGGGATGCCTCCCGCTGTCCCAGCTTGCTCCAAGCCACATCCAGCCTGGCCTGGAACTCTTCCAGGAATGGGGCAGCCACAGCTTCTCTGGGAAACATTCTGTGGGAATGCTCCGTGTCCGGTGGTGTCTCCACAGGACCTCTCCCCATGGGACAGCAGCATGAATGGGCTTCCTTTATCTCTGCTTCCTTTCCCCAGCAGTTTTTCAGTAAATCAGAGGAGTCAGATGCTATCAGCACCTGCAACTCTTCTTTTTTTGGAAGTGGTGCAGAAGCACATTGGTGACTTTGAGAGTGCTAGAAAAAAGGGAACAGGAGGTTAGTAAATCTTCCTCTCAGCGGCGTCCATTCTAGTGTCCTCACCCCTTTCCTGGCCCTGCAAAGAGAGGTGACACCCACTCATTCCTCAGCCACATTGCACAGCCCTGCTTTGAGTTCCCTCCTCTCCTCCTGGAAGAGGAAGAGGTGGGTGTGTCATGGGAGAAGGGGAATCACTCCTCGGATGAGTTATTGAAGGGGAAATTTGGTCAGGCTTCCAGTCTGAGTGGTATTTTAGTTGCTGCCACAAAAAGATCTCAGTGCTCCCTCAGCATCGCAGGTCTGAGTGTGATTACGGGGTCCAGAGAGCCCATATCCGGGTGTGCGCAGGGTGAGCCTGTACTCCCTTGGATCATGCCCTTCCCAGAGGAACACAGGCTCCTTCTCTTCCACTTGCTCCTCAGCTTCTGCTCTGCAGACAGGAGTGGCTGCCCCATCCCACACTCAGACCTGACCTTCCCCTTCCTTTGCACTTCCCAGCTTCTTTTCCAGGAGTGCAGATCTGCCATCCATTAATTAACTCAGTACCTGACGGGTGTCAGCATCCTGAAGGGGTTCTGGAACAGCATTGAAAATGATGAAGGCTTGGGAGGCAGTGATTTATTGGTGGAAGATTAAAGGAGTTAAATATGAAAAGCTCAAGTGAATGATGGCAAAAGAGAACCTGAAGCCTGTGCAGAGTGGTTTGAAGGGTATGAACACCCAAAAAGAAATGGTGGCATTGGTGAGATGGGGAATTTCAGCAAAAGCCCTCGGGAAAGCTCAGGGCAAGCAAAGGGAATTGCACTTTGCCAGCCTGAAGTTACCAGGGTCCACACTTCGAAATTCACTCCTCTAATTTAAAGGCAGTGAAGGATTATTGGCTGTAATAAAGCAGAGACATTATTAGAAGGGCAGAAACTCAGTTTCTCCTTCCTTTTCCCCTCAGTGCCTCGAGTTTCTCTGTGCTCAGCATTGCTGCATCCCCCTGAGCCCCAGGGACCCCTCAGGACCTCCGAGACTTGTCCTGGTGCCAGCACGGATTGCGAATGCCAGGCACAGGCACGGAGATTGTGCTGTCAGAAACTTGCTTGATCAGAACCTTCAATTGGTTTGTGCTGGCCAGGTGCTGCCTCTGCAGAGCGGTGCAGGAAAGCCATAAGTTATCCAGGCTGGAAAAAACTCCTCCCTGTGAGGGTGCTGAGGCACTGAGAAAGGGTTCTCAGAGAGAAACTGTGGCTGCCCCATCCCTGGGGGTGTTTAAGGCCAGGTTAGACGGGGCACCCTGGGATAGTGGAAGGTGTCCCTGCCCACGGCAGAGGTGGCCTTTAGGGTCCCTCCCAAACCCCCACCTGTGATTCTCTGAAAAAGCCTCTCCAGCAGGGCCATTCACAGAAAGATCCATGCGAAGGAGTTATGGATGGGCTGTGCTTCTTTCCGCCAGGGATCCTGGTTTCCTGCCTGGCAGAAATGCTCATTCCCAGCAGCAGTGGCTGCCCTGCCTCGCCCAGTTCCCCCTGTGCCTCAGTGGGCTGCAGAACGTTCAATGACAGCACTGCTAATGAGATCCTCGGTGTCAGTGGGTGTGGCTGAGGTCACTGTCAGACTCCTCCAGTGGCTGTGCAATTAAGCATCCTGCTCTTCTCCATCACTCTTGCGCACAGCCGAGACAATTCCCCCAAACTTCCAAAAGGTTAAAAAAAAGTGTTGAAGTTTTTAGTTTTAATCTTTTTTTTTTCTTTAAAGCATTTGTACCTTTTAAACCAAGCTAATTATACTTTTTTTTTTTTTTTTAAGAGGCAGCATTTTATCAATATAGACAGCTGGGAGTGGGACACCAATTACAGTGAGAGAGAGAGCTACAGCTGTAGCAGAACACTTGGTTTTTTTTTTTTCCAAAATTATGACATCAACTTAATTGCAACTTGCCAATCCATTTTCCCCCCAATTAATCTAAAGTGCTCTATTCTTAGGAGCATTTTGGAGCTGCGATAAAGCAAGTCAATAACCTGTTTGCTGACCCTCTGCTAATGACTTTTTTAGTTTTATCTCTATTTTTATTGGTGGTAGACACAGGCAAAACCTGCTTAGGAAGTTGTGAGCAAAGTTGTGCTGTGCCTTTTGCAGCGGGCCATCTGGTTTAGCTTCGGATGTGGAGAAAAAGAGTGGCTGGGACGACTCCAAACTGAGATATTAGCTGCAAAAAAAAAGGAAGCAGAGCGATGAACGCTGGCAAAAAGATGCCAGCTGGGCAGGTGACCCCTCTCCATCCAACTTGCAGCAGGACTTTGCTGTGGGGCTCTTTAATCCGTGGTGTTGGAGCAAGCCTGGGGAATTTCCAAATTTCCAACAGGAGGAAGAGGGAGGTGGTGCAAGCAGCGGGGAAAGAGCCAAGCAGGAGCCTGGGGCATGTCCCTCAGCAGCTGGTGATCTCTGCTGGGTCAGAAGGCAGCTGCTGACACCCTGCACCTCTCCTGCCTGAGCCCTCACAGCTCTGTCCTGCCCCGGAGCTCAGATTCCCCAAAGCCTTCCCCACCCCTCACTTCCCACAGCTCCATCCTCTGTCCAAGCTCCTGCTCCATGCCAGGACCCCCCAGGCTCCTCCCTCGCCCTGCCCCGTGGCCATGGCTGGGGCCAGAGGTGTCTCACCGGTGAAGCAGGCATGAGGCCCTGTCCCAAAACACGCTGCTGTCTGCCCCATTCCCTGCCCTTCAGCCCCTTGGATTTCCTCAAGGAAATCCCTCCTCCAGGGAGCATTTCCATTGCTTGTAGCTTCCAGCTGCTGTCTTTTCCCAAAGCACCCTGAGAGGGATCCCTGGAGCAGCAAGAGGGAGACGGGGAGGTCTCAGTGCTGGAATTCCTTTGGGGTTGCTGAGTGCTCACAGGCTTCCCAGGAGTGCAACCTGCAATTAGCTTAATTGCTGGCTCTCCTCAGCCTGTGCCAGCCAGGTCTTCTCCAAATAACCCTAGGATATTTGGGGTTGGAACAGACCCACAGGGAGCAGCGAGTGCCGCTCCTGGCCCTGCACAGGACACCCCAACAGTCCCCCCCCGGGCCTGGGAGCGTTGTCCAAACCCTTTGTGAACTCCTGAACTCCAGCTCAAGGATCATTTGAGATCCCCTCCTATCAGGCATTCTCTGTCCTCACTGAGAAGCACGGGGAGCAGCTCAGCAGCCTCTTAACCTTTGCTGCCATAATCTCCACAGCCAGGGCTGCTTTCATCTCTCACGCTCACATGTGCTTCTCCAGCTCCTGAATCATTCCCATAACTCTTCCCCGCAGCCTCTCCCATTTATCTCTCTGTTCTTTTACAGCCTGGGTGCAGGAGCAGATCAATCATTTCAGAATTACTTTCCAGCTGACAGAACCTCCCGGCTCCAGGGCAGCTTCTTCCCCTGAGCACCTCCCCCAGAGCAGGGTCCCCCCAAAGGGTGGGGTGTTCAGCCCCTGGCTGCTCACAGCAAACAGGGACAGGCCAGTTTGGGTGTCTGGGGGGCGTGAGGCCAGATTAGCCAAAAGCAAGGCTGGGAACGACCGGGAGAGCTCAGTTTCACACCGGGATGGGTGCACTGCACCCCTCAAACCAGCACCAGTTTGGCTCTAAAGGATGTGAAGGCTTCAGCTATGTGTGAGCCAAGAACTCCTCCAGGAAGCCCCCGAAGCAGGAGTGGTCCCACAGGCATCGAGGTGCGTGAGCTTGGAACACGGAGCATGTGAATAACACATGGATCCAGTGGCTTTTCCAGGACTCATTCACCAAGGAATAAAGGCAGGTGTCAGTACCAGGAGTCTCATGCTACACTGAATGCAGCTTGTCCACAATCCAGCTGCTTTATCCCAAAACTGTGATGGCCTGGGGAGCCTTCCTGGAGCTCTCCCTGCTCTGCAGTGTGGCTGCGTGGTGGGATCGCCCCTGGAGCAGGGCCATCTCTCAGGGCTTGAGATTCCTTCCACAGGACTAAGAGATCCTTCCTTGCCCAGGGGGAGAGACCCTCTGCGCTCAACAGATCCTTGCTGAGGCTCTGAATTAACACTAATTATCTCCCTGTAGTTAATTCATTCAGACAGAAATCCCTGTCCAAGCCTGAGACCAAGACTGGAGCTGGCCACAGCTCAGCTCCATCGGGAGTCCGGGCAGTGAGGGGCTCCACTCAGCAAGGGGGTCTGTCTTACCCTTTTGTGCCTTCAGCCTCTGGGCAAATCCTTCTAAATCGATTCTAACTTGATTTTCCTCTGTGTGTTCCACCCCTGTGGGCAGTGATAGCGGACCTTGCCACTGAGCTTTGTTCAGCTGCATTTTTCTTAAGCTTATATTAAAACCACTTTTGCCAATACCTTTGATGGGGATCCTTTCAGGGACCCTGAGCTGCTCATTCACGACAGACTGTGCCCACAAAGGGTCGGTGCAGTGAAACCCCTCCCTCCCTCCCCGCTCAGCCCCGGGCTGTGCCCTGCCAGCAGCTGTAAATGCTGTCCCAGCCTGGCTGTCCCCTGCTGTAATTTCAGGCCATGACTTCTGCTGCTGCCCCTGGAAGCTCCCCCTTTGCAATGACCTTTTGCATAATTGATCACTGTTATTGTCTCCTCTCCCCGTCCTCCCTCCAGATTAAATGACACCGATTGCTTCCCAGTAGCTCATGTTTTCCTGGCCTCTCATTATCCTCACTGCTGTCACATGAGCGCCCTTTGGGCTGTCCTTGGAGTGAGATGCTGAAACTGGACCCAGCCGTGCAGCCTTGGGCTGTAAGGGGAGAAGAGGCACAGTGCCTCTGTTGCTGTCCCCTCCTCTGTGTCAGCCCTGCAGAGATCACCCAGAGGTCTGGGCACATCTGGAGAGGGCAAATAAAACTGGATTCCCTCTCTGGGCAACCTGTGCCAGGGCCTCCCCACCCTCAGCGTAAAAACCCCTTATATTGGGTGTGAATCTTCCCTCTTTTAGTTTACAGCCCCCTCGCACCTTGTCCTCTCGCTGCAGGACCTACTGAAATGTCCATTTCTCTTAAACCCCTTTAGATATTGAAAGGCCAGGAGGATGCTGCTTCTGGAGTTGTGCTGTTTCCCAGAAGGATCATGGAGGAGTGGATCTCCAAAGCCAGCCTCGCTCAGGGAGCCGTGGTGGCAGCCCAGAAATTCCTGGGGACACTGCTGTCACAGAAGGTAAGGCTGAGGACGTGTGACAAGAGGAAGAAAATGAAGATGCTCTTGAGCTTTCCAAAAGTGTGATGCACCATTTGTCTGTGCCAGAAGCCCTCACATTTGTCAAAGCTTAAAGAGAGACAGACATAAGTGAGCTGGGGAAAAAACCCATCAGTGGGAAGCAATTGGGAGTTGTAGGAATGAAGCAGCTCAATTTGATTCCCTGTTCACAAAAGAAATCTCTAGAAATCACCAGACCCCAGTTTTGCTGGTGATGATTCTCTAAATGAATGAGTCTGGAAGTTTTATGAGTCTGTGCTGCAGGTTACTGGGGAGCTGTTTGACATGAAAACCATACCATGTATTTGAAGGTTTCTTAAAGGGAAGAAAAAAAAAAAGCTGTTTACAAAGTGCCCCAAATTTTACACTCTTCAGGCTGTTTCTTGCTCAAGGCAAAGATTTCTCAGGGTCAAATTTCCACCCAGGTGAAGCTTTTGTGGTGCACTAACAATATATTGAAAGCCCCTGTACCAGTCAGTGGGAGGCAGCCTCCTAGGAGTCTCCTGAGGATTTTGGCTCCAGCTGAAACTGTTTGTGCATTTACTTGTGGAAATCCCCAGTGCAAGAGCTGACCTGCCCCACCACGGCCCAGTGCCCAAACACCAACTCCCTGCAAACCTCTGCTGCACCAGGATTTCTCCTTCTGCTCTCTTTTCACTAACCCATAGCAGAGATACTATTTTTGTTCAGATGGGACTTGCCCAGAGCTAGCTGGAGACAACAGCCAGGACAGCAATCAAAGCAGGAGGAAATGGAGCAGTTTTATTCCTGCAGTGTCACCAAACCTCCAACTTCCACCTGGGAGCAGTGAGGTCAGGGCTAAGGAGTTCATACAAAGACAAAAAAGTCACTTGAGCTGGAAAAACTCTGCACAGGATGGAGGATTTACCTAAACCAGGCTCACCCTTGCAGCCTTTATGCATCCTATCCATTCCTATCCACACCCATCCAAGCAGGACAGAGCCAGGCTCCTGTTCTGTGCAGTTCCTTTGGAAATGAAGGAAATGATGGCCAAGAGGACAGCAAAGTCTGAGAAGAGTGCACATATCCTGTGCTGACTGTACTCTTCCTACAGCTGGACCCTCTCTGGGCTCTTCAACCACTCTGCTCCCCTTGCTTTGCACACCTGGGCTGGCAAAAGGCATCATGGGAGGGAATAACATCCCAGGAAGGAATTGCCCCTCCAAGAAGGGAATCTTTCCCCATTCCTCTTGTTCTTTTCTCTGTGCTTGTCATCTCCCTGAGATGAACATTTTGGATTTCCCCTTGCAGAGGTCAGAAATACCCCTGGAAGATAGCTTGGAGAGGGACAACCACCCCCATCCCAGAGGGGCCTGAGGTGCACCAGGGATGTCTCCCTGACCTTGGCAGGAGCTGCAGAGGCAGGAGGCACCCCTGGGACTCAGAGGGTACAGCTTGTGGCTTTTTGGAGCACGGTCTTCCTGGCAGTGCAGCCACCAAAGTTCTAACGAAAGGTTTTCCTATTTCCCTGGCGCGTTATTTCAACAACAACAAAAAAAGCAATTTCCCAGTCGGTTTTAGTTCTTTTTGATATGCTGCCTTTATCTTTGGCGCTTTGTCGTGCTAAATAGCTGCTGCATTTCACACCAGGAGAGCACAAATCCCTGTATTTCTGCCCCAAAAGGGCAGAAATAAACATGGATGTAGTCACAAGTGAAACCACTCATTCTATTTTTGTCTCCCTTATCTCTGGTACTCCAACAAGATTTCTCCCAAGTCTTTCTTCTCCTTGATCTCGCGTTTTTCTGTTCCCATCGTCTTCTTATCCTCTTTTCTTCCTTCCCTGGGTTTCTGGAGTCTCTGCCTTTCATGCACAAAGCCGGCAGCTCTCTTTAATCAAACACAGCAATTAAGAAACTCTCAATTACAAGTGTCACCCATGTCATGATTTATTCCTGGCTTCAGGACTCTGAGTTCACTTATTATTGCTGTGTCTGGAGAAGTCTGAGGGGGATGAAGTGCAGGGAACTGGATCCCAGGTGCCCCCAGATGCAGCATCCCTGCCCGCAGCAGCCCCAAATCGTTATTGAACTCAGCAGCTGAGACGTTCTTGTGTGATTGGGAAGGAGGTGGTTCCCAGATGAGCCAGCACTAACAGGCACACAGGGCACAACAGAAGCAGCTCATTTCTTCTTCTTTTTCTATTTTTCCCCCCCAGGAATTAGGAATCCTACACTTCGCTTCTTCCCTTTGTACAAGAGAAACATGGAAGTGGAATTATCATCTTTTAATCTCAGAATTAAAGCCCCAGAGCTCTGTCTGCACTAAACCACAGCCCCGAGGAGGTTCTGAGCAGCCACAGCACTTTGGTCATTCCCTGAACCCAGGGTGAGGGCTGCTCACAGGTGAAATTTGGGGAAGGAAGGGGAAAGGGAGACCACTGGACTTCTGGCTGTGTTATGTGAGGGAAAAGGTCATTTTCCCCTTCATAGGAGACATGCACACATTTAGACCATCCCTTAGAAATCTGCCCCTTCTCAGGGGCTGCGCCCAGCATGCTTTTATTTGCATTTTGTGCCTCTGTACAAGAAAGAATCAAGAGGCCACCAAGAAATGCCAGCAGAGGGGACAGAGCATTCTCCTGTCACAGTGCTCTCTTTGGGCATGACCTGCCCTCTATCCCCTGGCACCCCTGCTGCTCCCCCACCCGCCTCGGTGCCATTGGTACTATTTCCCACTCTCCCCTGCTTTGCCTGGCATCCCCTTGAAGGTTCCCATTTCTCCTTGGCTTGATTGATACCCCTGCAGAGGATCAGTGGTGCTCGCCCCATCCATCCTTGCTGTGACAGCCACGCGACCTGCAGTGCTCGCTCCTGTCCCCACCGACCTCGCCAGCCTCTGCTGGAGGGCGCTGGGATCAGCAGCACAGGGGCAGAGCCCCGATCACTCTGCAGGGAGCAGGGAACATCCTGGGACAGCGTGGGATCATAAGCAGCGCCCTGGTGAGGGGCTGTCATTCCTGCAGTCAGTTAAAAAGGAAAGTGGCGACAGAGTGGTTTAGGAGTGCCAGGACAAGGGATAGGGGCTAAAGGGAGGGGAGATTCCCTCAAGAAACAGGGCAGAATTTCTGTCATGAGGGTGGGCGAACCCTGGAACCGGTTGTCTGGAGAGGTGGGATCCTCTGATTCTGTGATCCTGTGTTTTTCCATCCACTCCAGGGGCCCTGCCTTTTAGAATCATAGAATAGAATCACAGACGGCCTTGGGTTGGAAAGGGCCATAAATATCACCTTGTTCCACCCCCTGCCAAGGCCTGGGATGCTTCCAGGGATCCAGGGGCAGGCACAGCTGCTCTGGGCACCCCCATCCTCACAGGGAAGGATTCTTTCCCAATATCCCACCTATCCCTGCCCTCTGGCAGGGGTCCAGGCTTTTTTCCCCCATGGATTGTCCTGTGATGGGGATTATCTCTGTGCTCCCCCACCAACCCACTGTATTTTTATTTTGTTTAAATGCAGAGAGGGCTGAGTCCGTGGCCTGGGGGGGCTGCTCTGCCCCGTGTCTGCAGGGGCTGTTCCAGCAGCTCTGGGCTGTTCCCGGTGTTCGGGGCTGATGGAGGTGGATGCTCCCACTCCACGTTCCCTCTGTTTGTTTCACTCCCTCCTTTGCTTGTGTTCAATTATTTCTCCTGCCATATTCATTATTAATATGCACATTTGCTGCCTAATGTCTCCCTCCTTTTCCATTATTTAACCATACCCCGACTACGAGTGGTGTCCTCTGGCTCAAAAGCTGCCTCTTAAATTAAAGCTGCAGGTTTGTGGCGGCCAGAGGAGATGAGAGGCGTGTGTGAGAGCCTCCGTCACCCTCCGGAACTCGGCTCAGCGCCGGCACGTGCTGCTTCCTGGGATTCCCAGCCCAGGGGGATCTGAGGGCGCTCAGGGCCTGCTGTGCTTGACAGAGCCGTGTCCTTTCAGCCTTGGCCAGCCGGATGGGTGTGTAGGCACACATTTCATCCCTTTGGGGCCCAGCTGTGTTTATGGGAGCCAAAACACTCGATGCACGTGGAGGCAGGTGGATGGCTGCTTTGGGGGGATTCAGCGAGCCAGCAGAATCACATCCTGGCACCTCCAGAGGGATGGCACGGAAGGTGCTTGTGGCTGGCTCATTTCTCTGCTCTGAGCACAGCTTGCACCTGGAATGTGTCCTGGCTCAGGAAAAGGGGGGGTGACAGCAGGGGTGGCACTGGGATGGCGGAGGCTGCCCAGGAGATTAGGGTTGGCCAGTTGGGATGTTGCTCCCTGCACAGACACCCGGCCACAGACTCCCAGCTTTTTTTAGGCACTGCTCACTCCTGCATCTTCTGTTCCCAGAACATCTTCTGCAATGGCTCCCCCGAGGAATGAGGAATGCAGGAAAATTCGCAGCTGGGACTTCAGGGAACGACATTCCAGCTGTTAACCACAGCTTTTTTTTACAGTTCCCTGGAAACTGGAAAGCTGTGATTTGCTTTGGGCTTGCCTGTCTTATCACCAGGGTCCAGAGAAACCCTTGTGTGCTTCAACATCCTCAGGCCAGGAGAGCCCCAGCTCAGCCCTGGGACAGCTGGAGGTGTCACCTCCCTGCTGGAGGGGACAGGCAGGGCTGTGTCCCTTCTGCTCCAGGTGTAGGAGACCAGTGCAGCAAGACTGAATGTGAGGCCTTTGGGATAGGAAGGTGACACTTTTAGTCCAGCTGCATTCCAGTCCCTCGCTCCTGAATTTCCCCCCCTCCCCCTCTGCCGCCCACATGTCTGCCACTGCCCAGGCCTGTGTGCCTCAGTCTGCTCAGGATCATCCCAGGAATGATGCAAGGCCTGCAAAATGTCTGGGCCTTTCCCTCTTTCTTGGACTCCTCTTCGTTTGCAGTAACAAGTATTTTTTGGAAAGGGGTCTGTTGCTGGTGTCTTTTGCCTTAAAATCGTGCTTATTTTGGCTTTTGTGATTCAGGCAAAGCTGCTGCATCTCCTTCCTCTGGGGCTGGGCATAGATCTGTCCTGCCTTGGGGTTGTGGGGGCCGTACCCCATCAGGCAGGCTGGGAATTGAGCTTTCCCCTGTGTTCCCAGTTTGATTACCATCAACAGTGTCTCCATTTCTCAGCATGCCATCCCCATCCACCTGGATTTATTGTTCCTGCAGGTGCTTTCCCATCTCCCAGGCCACACGTTTTGGAATAGCTCTTTATTTGTGCCCAGCCCGTGCTCCAGAGCACTCCTGCAGTCACGAGAAATCGTGGGGGGGAAAAGAAAGATGAGCACAGAGTCCCCAAGGCTCCTTGAGTGCAATTGGGACACAGTCAGTGCCCAGTGTGTAATTAGGTCATGGCACTGGGAGGAAAAGGCCATGGGGAGGGTGGAAAGGGAAGCCTTTTTTAACAGCAGGTGTGAGAGCAAGAAGAGTTCAATAGCAAGTTTATCCAGGGAAGGTTGTTTTTTCCCTGTGTTTGCTCAGAAAGTTGTACCAGTGTGCACAGCTTGGAACATCTCAGGTTCTGGTCTCTTTAGCAAATGACATTCTAACTTGAGAAGTGAGAGGAGAGGGATTAAAATGTTCTGTCAGCCTTTATCAGCACCGTGTGAAAGCACTTCTGTCCTTCAGCACCCTGGAAGCACCAGATGAGGCGAGGCTGGGAATACGCTCGGGGAGCAGCGTCAGCCCTTATCACATCTGCAGGATAAAGGATGCTCTTCCCTCGGCACAATCATTTCAGAACCTTCAGCAACGAGCTCCTGCACAGCTCCATTGCAAGCCCATTAAGCCCCGAAGATGAATTCCATATTTCAGGAGTAATCATTACTCAACCTGTCTCTAAACACAGGAGATAGTTCCTGATTTACTCTGCTCCGTTTGCTTGGACCTTCGAGAGAGCACAACTGGAGGAGATGCACTTGGCAATAAGCAGGGAAACTTACTCAATTCAGCAGCACGGGGAGATAATTTTATGCCTCCAAGTGCAAGGGGTCGTATCTTCCCCTCACAGGACAGCCAGTGAATTCTGCTGAATGCTAATTTAATTTAGAGGGATGATATGAGCTTAAAACTCTTCTGCTCTGCACAAGCTGGTGCCACATCCCCTTCCTCACAGGGAAAACTTTGCTTCCCAGCCCCCTTCCCCTGCACCACTGTTTTGCTCTTGATGTTAGATCCCAGTATTCTCCATTTCAGGCCATTTCTCCAATCTGCTGTGAATGATTTGGATTCCAATCCTGCTGTCCACAGCATTCACGACTGTAGGCAGAAATTTTATGAGCTCCTGCTTTTCTCATCGTCCAAGTGATTAATTAAAATATTGATTAGCCCTAGAGACGGGACAGACCCTGGTGAGATTCTTGGAGATAAATCCTTTTGGGTAGGCAGTAAACTACCTGCAGCTCCTGGAACTGAAGCTTTCCGATTACGCTTGTTTTCTCTCCTTCTCCTTTTCTCCTCTCTGCATGTTTGCATCTGGCTGATGCCAAAACCCTCATCTGGTTTATGAGGGTGAGGTGGGACAGGATCAAAACCCTTCCTTCAGTCAGGAGGGAGCACAGCTTCCCCAGGTGCCTGCCTGAAGGAGAAATGAAATGTTCGGTGTCATCTGTGTGAGACAATCCATGACATCCTTATCCAAGTCATTGCCCATGGATGAGTCGCTTCTTCAGCATCTTTCCAGGGATCAGAGCTGGGTCTGGATCTGCCTGGTTTCTGTTTTCCCCTTTGGAAATCCCTGGAAACCTCCAGTTTCTGGGAATTGTTGTGTTAATTGGTAGCAATTCGGTGATTCCTTGTCTCATCTTTTCAGTATCCCAGTGGGAACCTCCCGGATTTTCTTGAACTTCAGTGTAACATCTATGAGTTATTTGCCTTCCTCTTCCCCAGCCTGGGAACTGGATTCCATCCACAGCTCTGCCTCAGTCCCAGGCACAGCAATTCTTTGTCTTTTGGCCACAAACTGTGTCTCTTCAGCGAGCATTTTCTGGGAACAGACTTCAGGTTGCCAGAGGCAGCTCGAGTGCATTTTAATAGAAATATTCACTGGGTTTTGATTCACGTTTTGTTGGCCCTCGGCAAACAGCCACAGAATCCACTCAGGACCATCCCTATCCCCTGTGCTGGAAAACCTGCTCTGTAACACCAGCAGGAAACTGGGAGAAACCCTTTGGATGTGACTGCAGTGGAGCCAGGAGCACTCCAGGGAGAGATCTGGCCGAGCTAAACACACCAAAGGTGATTTAAAAGCTTCAGCTCAGCTCTTTTTCCTGAGGAACGGGAATTGTGCTCGGCTCTAAAGCAGCTCTCGGCTCCGTAAATGCTTTGGGTCCTTCCCTCCAGTTGTAACTCCTTCTCTTGACCCCGTGCAATTCCCTCCAGCCCTAAAGGCACCGTTCTGCCTCCGGGTCTGTGACCCCTGGTCCCACAAAGTGCTGCATGAAGACACCCAGTGTTCCGGTTCCAGGAGGTCCATGGGCTTCTGGCCCAGCTGGATTCACTCCTGTTAACCTCCCCAACGCAGTCCATGGCTGGTGGCCCAGCTGCACCCCTCGGTGCTCTGTAAACTCTGTTTCAGGCTGTCTCCAGGGAATGCCTGCTCTGGGGAGAACCTGGCAGCCGGCACAGGGTGCATTTTGCTGCTGCTACCCCTTCCTTTGCTTCCTTTCTTTGCAGCCCTCGCACCTGCCTGCCCCTTGCTCTGCATCAAACACTCCTCCTGCTGCTCCCTCTCTGCTGCCAACCCTTTCATATTCCCTGGTTTTATCTCCTCCCTGCTGACGGGAGCTGGGAGCAGCCTTTCCAAGCTGCCTCTCTTTAATCTTCCCTGGCAAGGCAGTCCCTTTCAACTGCGTTCTGAAAGAGCCCAGAGGAAGGGACAGGGAAACGGGGGTTTATTGCTCTTTGTAGAAGCTCCAGCCCAAATTGATGGAAATTACCAGAGCAAAAGCAGAATAACAGGCCTAGAGCTAAGAGCCACTGTTTGCAAGTGCCTTGGGTGCTTATCCACAGGGATCTGTCCTCTGCTGGAGGGGTAACAAGGGAAGGAAGAATTCAGGCTGTACCAGCTTGTGCATTGCCTCAGCCAAGCCTTTCCACGATGTGATAGGAGTTTTCCAAGTGGAAAATGAATGTGGATCCCCGAGCCCAGCAGTGGGAATGGGCTGGGAGTGAGCCGGCCAGGCCATCCTGCAGGTCCCTGGTGCATCCATCAGGATCCCAGCCAGGCAGGAGAGGGATGTGCAGCCTGTCTGCCACCTGCAGCAGCAGCACAGGCAATTAAACTCACTGTTTATTTTGGGAAAGGGTTTCATTTTCCCATTCTCCCCTCCTTTCTGCAAGTGGAACCACCGCTTCCAGTGGCTTGAGGGGCTCTCAGAAAGGCTCTGGAGGGGCTCCAGTGGGATGGGGGAGAGAACCATGGAATCACAGAATGGTTTTGGTTGGAAGGGCCTTAAAGCTCATCTGATTCCACCCCCTACCATGGGCAGGGACGCCTTCCACTACCCCAGGTTGCTCCAAGCCCCGGCCAACCTGGCCTTGGACACTTCCCTGGGCAAAGAATCGAATCCCTGGCAGATTCCTGGCACAGCACACTGCAGCTCCCTACTTTTCACGCCATATGGAGCAAATTGTGCTGTTGTTTGTTTGTTGTGGTGTGGAAAGTACCTTGGAGCGACTTGGGATTGAGCTGAGCATGGCAGGAACTGCCTGTGAGCCAAGGCTTGTGCTCAGCCAGGAAAGAACCTTCTTCTCTGTGGATGCAGCAAATTCCTGGGCTGCCGGGAGCTGGAACGACCACTGTGGGCATCGTGAGCTGTCTCTGCCCTACTCCTGCCCGGAGAACCCCATTCCCACTCCTCTCCTGCTGCTTTAGCAACAGATGCTGCCTGGCCAAGGCTCGGAAAAAGAGGACAGTGCAAAACTCTCCCAGCTTCGGCTTTCCAAAGCTCCTGGTCAGCAAATGCTACTTGTCCTTCCTCGGATGGGTCCTCCTACATCCCTTCAGCATCCATGCACACCTCTGCCTTTCAGAACCTTCTCTGAAGACAGACGTCACTTCTTGGTACCCTGAACACGGCTGTAAACTCCGAACCCAGTGAACACAAGGCACTGCACAAAAATAGGAAAAGAACCCAACCCAAACCCCTAAAAAATTCCAGTCGACCTCTCAGGCTGCTCTGAGGTAACTGGGTCCTTCAGAATGGCTGGGCAAACAGTTTGGGGAAATAGCTAAATTCAGTCACTTCCCCACAGGCCTTCCCCCCTCCACTTCTCTGCACACCCAGCCCTTTCCAGAGGATATTTGCTGGGGGGAAGGAGGGAATGAATTCTCCCCTCTGTGTAGTTCTTTTCTGCATTTTTGGGTTGAACTTACCAGTTTTGTTTTCTCTACTAAATTCCATCCTGGCGCCAAAAATGACAAAGCCACCCCGTGGCTGTGGCTGCTTGCTGGTGGTGGGAGCAGCACAATTCACTCCTGGGTGGGAAGGAGTCCCAGCACGGGCAGAGTGCAGGAAATAGAGGCAGCTGAACCAAAATAACACCAGGCTGCACTTCCACCCTGTAATTACAGACAGAACCCCCTTCAGGGAGCCCAGGGCTGGCTGGCTCTGGGCTCAGATGGTTCAGCCACAATCTCTGCCCAGTCTGGAGAGGACTCCAACCTCCCCCTCTGATCCTGCGTCCCTGGGAAAAGTTCTGCCCTTCTCAAGCTGCAAACCAGGAATGCACCTGAACTCCCACGTGCTTCAGTGAGCTCCTGTGATAAGCACTGACCATCAGAAAGTAAGTGCTGATAACACAAAAAATAAGAATTATTATTATTGTTATTATTGTTATTGTTATTATTATTAATATTATTATTACTACTACTATTATTATTACTGTTGTTATTACTATTATTTTAGGAATGGGAGTTTCTCCCCTGGGCTGGACCTCCTGGTCCTTTTGGTGTCCTCCCCTCCCCAGGATCCTCATCCCTGCAGATGTGCAGGTTGGTCCTTCTGACAAAAGTGGTGACAAAAATCCCAGCAGTGTCAGCTGGAGCTGGATGAAATGTCCCAGGAGGAGAGGGCATCTGACACCAGGAGAGGAAAGGGAACAAGCACAGCTGACATTCTGGAGGCAAGGACAGACCATCAGTCACAGAGATCTATGGGTTCAGTACAAAACCATTTCTTAAAAATGATTTATTTAAAAAAATACAACCCACAAAACCCTTCAGGTTTATGGTTAATGCTCAGTGCTGGCATCACCGAGAGCAGGAAAAAATGCTTTGAAGGACACAAAGCCTGGAGGCTGCAGAGTCCAAGGGTTGAAGTGTGCGGACTAATCCATGGGAAGGAAGAAGCTGCACCCCTGAGGTGGAGAACAACGCATGGATGGATCCCCAGCACTGCAGGAAGAGTTCATCCCACCTGGGAGATCAGGAGGCAGCCCCAGGGTGCATCACTCTGGGCATCCACCCTCCACAGCTCGGGTGTGGGCTGATTCACGTGGCTCCACCTCCCCAGACATGATCACAATTCACCTTTGCGGTGTCACACTTTGGATTCCGGGGTCTTTATGGAGTCTCCTGACAGTTTCTCCTTTTCTGGCTCCGCCTTTGTCTCCTGTGCCTGGCTGGCTTCCCTCTCCTGCTTGCTGAGGATCAGATACACGGCCCCGAAGCACAGGAAAGCGCCCACCTCGAAGAAAAACTGCAGCCCCAGATACCTGTGGGGTGCAAACGGAGGATCAGGGGAGTGGGGATATTCCTGAGTGCTCCAAGCACCTGAGACTCTGGGGAGGTTCTTCCAGGGACTGCCTCTGCCACAGTGCAGAGAGCTGGAAGGGCCTGGGGGGTGAGTGTCCCTGTGTGTTCACAGTGCTTTGCACAATGATTTGCCACGTCCCCCCCGCAGTCCCTGACCCCCATTATCCCGATGCCACGTGCCCCCGCAGTCCCTGATCCCGGTCTCCAGCCCTACCTCTGCCTGAAGAGGGTGTTGTCGTAGTACCTGCAGGCTGCCCTCCGGTCACACCTGCTCTCCCACAGGATGCAGGTGGTGTCGATGGCGCTGCCGTACAGCACCGGGCCCGGCATCCAAGCTGCAACACAGGGTCAGCCAGGTCCAGCCATCCCCCCCACCAAAGTCACCCCAAATCCACGTCCCCACGTGCCCCAGCCAGGTGCCTCCGGAACGCTTCAGTGATGGTGACCCCACCAGCCCCTGGGCAGCCCATTCCAGCTCCCCTCCTCTGTACGCTGAGCACTTACTGCTCCTTCCCACGGCTGCTGTGGCACAGCCTGGGGGCCTCCAGGGTCACATGAACTTTCCCCTTTGGAGAAGTAACTGGTGGGATCCCAGGACAGGGTTTGGAGCCCCTCTGATGCACTGGAGGCGAGCAGAGCAGTGTCTGCACACAGCCTGAGCTCCTGGACCTGAAGTATTCCCATCCCTCCTTTGCACATGGAGATGGAGCCCTTGGAGCTGCCCTGTCTTATCCCCACTGCAAGCACCCCCAGACCCCACAAGGCAGCATCTTTCCCTGCCTTGGGAAAGCCCTCTCCAAGAGCTGCCATTATTTTCCAGGATGATATTTTAACACAATTTACCTAAAACTCTCAATAGCATGAACTGTATCCCAACAGCAAATGATTTGTCTTCAGGCTGGATGCTCCTGAAAAACAAAGTGGAAAACATGTCCTCTGGCAATCCCACCAGGATGGATGCTTCCCTCCCTGGCACGGCACCTCACCCACACATGGTCCTTCAACCCAGCCACCAAGCACCCAGGGAGTTCCCATTTACATCAGCAAAGCTGATGAGGGTTCATTCATTAGGGCTGAACACTGACCATGGCCTTCCCTTGGCCTGAAAATCCTGCCAGACCCAGGAAGACATGGGGAGGGCTTGGCTAAGGAGCACTTTTGCTTTTGAGTCAAAGAATCTGGGTGAGTGAAACAGAGGCAATGAAAGGGATGCTTTTTGTAACTGAGCAAGTGCTTTGCACGTGGAGGCAGCGGCTTTCCTGAGGTGAGAAGCCCCAGTGTCCATTCTGCTGGCAGCCCAGTTTTCTGGAATCTGTATTTCTGGCTGTGGTTCCTGCTGGGCTCACATGTGGAAAAGGACTGGTTGGCAGAGGACCCCCAGGCCAGCACCCTCAGGGGACTCAGCTTCCCTCTCCTCTCTGACTGCCTGGAGTGCACGGAGCTCTGGGAGGTAAAAAGGGGTTTTTAACAACAGATTTTTCCCTAAAAAGCAACTCTTTAGAGTATTTTGGCCATGGAAATGTGCTCGGAAGTATTTATAGACATTTATAGACTAAGACAGAGACTTCCCCATGGCTTTCCTCTCTCCCTCAGCTTTGCCCATGCTGGGGTCCAGCCCCACCAGCCTGGGCTCGCGTCTAGGTGGCTCCATCCTGCTCTGCCCCACAGGCACCTTTCCAAGGATGTGGGAAGGTGCAGCCCTAATTGCCTCTCTGCACTGGGAGGGAGGCCGCTTGCAAGCAAAGGAAGGTAATTAAACTTCTTAACTTCACACAGAGCTGCCTTAAAAAGAGCCCAAGTGCCATGTGCTGAATTACTGCTGAGTTAATGGTGCATCTTGTGCTGAGGTAAAAATCCCGGCAGGAACAGGCAGGAGGTGCAAAACAGGGCTGGTTTAACCCCCAGCTGCAGAAGTCCTTCCTCCTGAACCAAACATCCCCTCTGGAAGCCCTCTGTGGCTGCCCAGGACCGTGCCCAAGGCGTCCCCACCTGAGGATGAGCATGAAGGATGGCGTGTGGGATGTGCTGGCGAGGATCCCTGCCAGGCAGGACAGGACCACGAAGGGCACGAAGAGGTGGGAGCAGCCGGTGCCGCAGGTGCCCGGCCTGGCGAGCCCCGCTCCCGGGATGCAGCTGCACTCGGTGTAGTTCTGCAAAGAGAGGAGAACGTCCAGGGGCTGCTCACATGCCCAGGGATGCGCAGATGGAAGGGAACACTGCCAGAGTGAAGGAGGGCAGTAGGATTTGTCTGGAAATAATTAGCAGTAATTAGCACTCAGTACTTCGGGGGCACATCAGAGCCCGGTGCAGGGCTCCAGGAGAGCTGGAGAGTGACTGGGGACAAGGGCTGGAGGGACAGGACACAGGGAATGGCTTCCCACTGCCAGAGGGCAGGGATGGATGGGATATTGGGAAGGAATTCCTGGCTGTGAGGGTGCTGAGGCCCTGACACAGGGTGCCAGAGCTCTGCCATCTGTGCCCAGGCGCTGTCCTGCTGGGAGCCCCTTCATCCAGGGCTGTGTGCAGGGCCCAGCTGCAGCCAGAGCCCAACCTCAGGGCAGCGTTAAATCAAAAACATAAAACCTCACCTTTGAGAGAGGCTCATAAATAACTGGCAGAGAATTATAGCAAAGAAAAGATGCCCTGGGGTGATGGATGAGGAATTTTTCCTTTTCTCTATTTTTTAGCCACAATTTTCTTTCTTTTTTTTTTTTTTTTTTTTTAAACAAGAAACCTCTGGGTGGTTTTTTTGAGGAGACCTTAAAATTAATAATGAGCATCATCTTTTGGTTGCCAGAGGGGGTGGCAGTTCGCAGAAGGGTGATCCCAGAGGCAGGAGCAGTTCAGGGTCTCCCAAAACCTCATTCCTACATCCAAGCTTGCACGGTGCCCTCTGGAAAGGCTGCAGCAGAGCTGGGCACACAGCTGCAGGGCTTTCTGCAGGCTGGGAGGTTTCTGGAAACCCCGGGACAGGGAAGGCAGTAGGCAATGAGTGCCACAGGTCCCTGCACTGGCAGAGATGCTGAAAATTGTAAGAAAAGTGTAAAATTTCCGAGAAAGCAAGGGCTGGAAGAGGGAGGCAACTTCGAGGAGGAAGAAAGCAGTTGGAAAGGATCTGCCATACAAAAGACAGGCGTGGGGGTGCAGGAAAGCACATTTGGGACTAAGCTCTGGCAGAAAGCATAATTGTTATTAAAATGAAGTGCTGTTAATTAACAAAACGCTGCTGAAAACTGCCCAGACAGTCCCACGCTGCCATTACAGCCTGTGCCAAGCGGAAAGCCACTCATCCTACACAGACTGCAGAGAGGTTGGAATGGCAAAGATTTCCGTGCGGGTTATCTGTTGAACTGCGCTGTCTGCAGACCCACAGAGCAGCTGGGAGAGCTCAGAGCTGTCGGGGTGTTGGTGGCAGGCCGGGAGCAGCACAGCAGAGACAAGCACAGGGCAGCAGAAAGACCCCACCAAAGGAAGGCCAGGAGCAAACCCCACTGTTCCAGCCCCTGCACTGGACTCTCCACTCAGTCCCCCTCTCATGCAGACACTTGGCTGGGCAGCCTGTGCCCATGGAGAGGGTGTGCACTCTGCAACCAGATGGCAATTTCCACCCTGCAAACCTGGGAGCTGAAAGGTGGAATAACACCCCTCTGACGAGGCTCTCCCAGAGCACTCACCACAGCTCTGCCAAATGCCAGTGCTGGGAGCAACCTGGGCACCTGGGAGGCGTCCCTGCCCATCCAGGGGGTGACCTGGGAGAGCTTGGAAGTTCCTGCCAATCCAAACCATTCTGTGGTCCTGGGGCAGCCCCTCAAGCTGCTGGGTAGCAATGAATCTGGAGAAGCCAGGGTTTGGGGAGCACAGCCTGACCTGGGGGTCAGGGAATGGGGAGGGACACCTGTACATCCTAAAACACTGGATCCTAAGAGGTTCGTTCCTGCCTGTTGCCTTGGCCGAGGGATGTTCCCAGCCTCCCCCTGCTCATCCCACACGGATCACGCAGTGCTTGCCCAACACCAATGAACATCAGAAAATCCATCTGCCAGTCTGGAGCAGGACAGTGGTCACCCCTCAGCAGCCATGCCCCAGGCCCAACTCACCAGGACTGAGTTGTTTGTGTTGATGTTCACATTCCTGCAGCCAGCAGAGCAGGGGGAGGTGTACTCCACGCCGTTGGAGCCACAGACGGGGTTGAAGCCCTTCTCGGGGCAGTGACACTGCGCGTTGCACTCCATGTCATGGTGCCCAAACCCAGAGCTGAGCACGAGGGAAGTGTTAGTGCCAGGTACTGATCAATATGCATCTTACAGAGAAAACAAACTGCCTGTGTGCTGAGATCAGTAAAAACCCACTTGACTGCTCAACAAACCCTTCCCCACGTGTGAGTGAGGAGCCACGGGAATTCCACCATCACCCCGGGCCTTGGCTCTGCCTGGGCAAAGCATCCCAGCCACAAATGGTCCCAGGAGCCTCCCACTTCCTTCATACTTGGTCCCAAGCCCGGGCTTTGGGGTTCTTGCAACACCCCACTGTGGGAGGGAAGGAGGGAGGGAGGGAGATTCCCCTGAGGGCCGGGACCACAGGACACTGACCAGGCAATTCACAGAGACCTGGATCAAGCCTTGAGGGCACACAAGAAGATCCTGCCCATGTTTAGCTGCTGCAGCTTGGAAGGTGTGATCCCAGGGCTGGCCCAAAACTTTCCAAGATGAAATGTAAGTCTTGTGCTGTTTGTGCCAAAAACGTGTTTACTTCGGGTTCCACACTTGCTCCTCAGTGGGAAATCTCACTGGTGGAACTCTTATAACCCTGCTCCTAAAAATCTCATGTTAAAAAGGTTTTAACCCAAAGGAGATAAAGCTGAGCTGACTCCACCGTGTGTGGGATAAATCATGAAGGGTATCTGTATCATTTCTGCCCTAAACCTAAGGACACAGCAAACTCGGTGCTTATCCACAAGAATTTTTTACTTTATCTCCATCAGCCGCTTCTCCTGAGGAAATGAATCAATTTCTGGGGATTCTGCTTGGCTCCCACCCCCACCCCGAGGAATGTGCCCGTGGCTGGGGTGTGCCCACCCTGGGAATGCCCCCCCTGCCCCGTGCCCAGCCCGCAGAGCAGTGGTACCTGTCCCAGTAGGTGACACCGGCCACCTTCTGCGTGGGGCAGCCCAGGAAGAGCAGGGGAAAGGCCCCGAGCAGGCAGAGCAGCATGCCCAGCACACACAGGGCACTGCACTGCCTCAGAGACATCTGGAACCGCTTCAGGATGGCACCGCCCACCACAATCCCCACCATGGCCCCGGGGATGTTCACGGCACCTGGGGAAAGGCAGAGCATGGAATCAGGGAATCACAGAGTGGGTTGGGAGGGATCTTAAACATCACCCAGTTCCAGCCCTTCCACTGTCCCAGGCTGCTCCAAGCCCCGTCCAGCGTGGCCTTGGACACTTCCAGGGATCCAGGGGCAGCCACAGCTGCTCTGGGCACCCTGTGCCAGGGCCTGCCCACCCTCACAGGGAAGGATTCCCTCCTAAAACCCTACCTAAAGCCATTCCCCCTTGTCCTATCACTGTACCTTGCTTTCCATCCTCTGAGCTGCGTCAGTCCCTTCTCACAGCAAAGGCCCAGGGGATTTGCTGTTGGGTTCCTGTTTTTCAGCACAGGGGATTCAGAAGGGACCAAGGTTTTTGCAGGAACTGGTGGAATAATGCTACGAAAAAGCTGCTTTTCAAAGCCAGGGCAAACCGGCTGCCTTATGTATCCATGGATGGAAGATGCCAGGAGCAGTGGAAAGCCATGCTTCACCCAGCAAAATGTGATTTTTCAGTGTGGACAGGAGGAAGCACCAAGTAAACCTGGGGAGGATGTTTAATTTCTGTGCAGCACAGGACTGTGCCCATTTCTGTGGTCACCCTTGTAAAACCCCATTTATCTAAAACCCCCCATTTTTGGGGGAGACCAAAGTTCAGCTACAGACGTGCAAACTGATTAATTCAGCTGAGGATCAACGGGGAGGTTGCTTTCAGACCATAAATACCCACGCAAGGAAGGAATTTCCAGCTACAGAAAGCTTTTTGATCTGAGGGAAAAAGGCAAAGCAAGACTCAGTGGTGAGAACAAAGGCTAGAGAAATTCATCCACTGAGCACAGGGCTGACTTGAATGCAGAGGGTAAATCTGAGCTGGGAGCAGCTCAGCTCACATCGGGGCAGGAGAGCACTGCTTCAGCATTTTCCCTCCCTGCCTGCATTCAGCCCTGGGCTTTGCCAGTCTGCTCTGCTCACTTTATTCTGATTTATCTGTTGCAGACCTCAGTTTTCTGAGGAGCTGTGGCAGGATCTCTGAACTCTCTGACTGATTCTGAGAGGGGGGCTTTATTCCAGAGGAACTCTTCCTAATTTCTAGATTATTTTTTAAAGAGTCAAAAGCTCAGCAACACTTACCAATGATCATGTTGGCCAGGGATGCTGTGAGGGAGAATTGTCTCTCCAGGAACTTGCCCATGAACGTTGCTAACCCAGCAACCATGGCAGAGATGTTGACCTGAGCCAGCACCACCAGCAGGTACACGGGATGCCGCAGGTTCCTCAGCAGCACCACAGGGAAACCTGAAAGGACAAGGGGGCACCTGTACCATGGAGAGCAGGGATACACCAAAATATTAATCAAGGAATCACAGAAGGGTTTGGGTTGGAAGGGACTGCAAAGCTCATCTCATTCCACCCCTTTCCTTGAAGCTTTCTGGCAGGGCTTCTGCTAAAACAAACACAAAAGTACATGGGAAGTCACTAAAAGTTAATTTATTTGTTTGCTGCACTTGCAATTTCAGTGTCCTTTTTGTTTCAATAATGAAAAATGCATTTTTTGATTACAGGCAAGAAACGCTCCAGCAAGCTGCTCTAGGGCTGAACCCTTGAGCAGGAGAGGTCTCCACGGAGCTCAGCACAGGCAGCCCCAGCTGCCAGGGAACGGGGTGCCCGGTGCTGCCAGCTGGGAGCTGCAGCTGTCCATCCTGGAGCGATCTCCCCTTCCTGCACATCCCAACCCCACTTTCTGCTCCTGCTGCTGCTCTCCCGCTGCCTTCCCCTGCTCTGGCTGGCACGCAAAGGGCAACTTCCGAACGAACTGCTGGTGAGTTTCCCAGATGAGGGCTCGGGCAGCCAATATGTTGGAGCAGAGATAAGGAATTAACAGGGAGGATTAATGCAAAGGACTGCCATAAATTAATGGTGTTAATTCTCGGCAGCTGACAAACAACTGGGACAATCTTTCTATCGGCTCCAGCCCAGCGGCACCAGGGCACTGCGGTGGGGAGGCCTCCCTGGGGCTTGTCTGGGAGCTGTCCCCAGATGGGGACAGATTTTGGCTGTCCTAAATGTTCTGTGGAGGGCAAAAGGACCCTCTGTGGGTGCAGTAGGGTCCTCCATGTGCAAAGGCAAAACTCCCCAAACTCATGGCAGCATCGCCTCTCCTGCTCAGCACTCTGCCCTCAGGTCAGGCAAGCAGCCCAAAATTTTAGGGAGTTGCAAAAGCAGGTCCAAGCATACTAGGCATGGTCAGGGACCCTGGAATTTTGACCTTGTGGAGGCTGGCAGTCAGTGGGGAGGGGGAAAGAGCTCCGTTACACCAATGTGAACCCAAGAGGGGAGATGGTTTTGCTTTCAAGTACCACTAAAGGTCCTGATCTTTGAAGCATATTCCTGGAATTTCTGAGCCATATTACAGATAGGAAACCTCAGATTGCTTGCTGAAAAATCTGATTTTTGTGGGAATCTTCCACCAAAAAGTTCTTTTCCCTGTAGGCCTTTGGTCTTTTCAGTCAAACCACACCCCCTCTGCCCCACCAGATCAGAGGTAAAAAGCTGCAACTCTTTTTACCACTCGGAGGTAGAAAGCTGAGCAGGTCCCCACTTCATGGTGGGAGCAGCAAGACTTCCCATCCTCTGCAATCCCCACCTCAGCACTAATTGGATCTTCCTCACAGCTCCAGAGAGGAAGCTGGGCAGACAGGAAAAACAAGTGGAAACTTCAAAATAATAAACAAAAAATATCCTTGAAACTGCCTCTAGGGACCATAAGGGAAACAAACGAGTCACGAGTGCAGCGTTCCAATTGCTTTGAAGATCACCTTTAATGGGCTAATTCCCAGTATGTGCAGCAGAATCGGCACATCCTCCCAGCTGTTTTCAACAGAAGCCTGGAAATTAGCAATGGAAATTACTTCAGGCAAGCTAAATCCTACAGTTTTTATTTCTGCAGGAAGATCCTGTGCCTGCAGAAGGAGGAATTGGTGGTGGTGGGGGTGCAAGCCAGTGTCCCACAGAGAGAGCATCTGTGCGAGAGCCAAGATCATTCCCCATGGAGGCCTGATGTCCCCAGCGCTGAGGGACTCAGCCAGCAGAGCTGCTCCCTCCTGGGGTGACTGACCTCAGTGCTTGGAACGTCCCCAGAGCCCCTTATCCTGCACACAGCTCCATCCTGTTATCGCTGACGGGGCTGGAAAGGCCCTTCCTGCCCAAGGCAGAGCCTCCAGGGCTCAGTGCGCTGCCCTCACACCCTGCCCCAGAGAGGCCCAGAGCCCCCAGGAGCACCTCATGGCATGGGCTCCAGCCCAGCCTTGTTCTGCTTGCAGGACATGGCAAAACTTCCCACAAGCCTGATTTTGCCCTCTGGTTATCCCCAAAGCAACAGAACACATGGCAAAAGGCATTTCCTTCTCCATAATCGTGGAAAGGTTTGGGTTGGAAGGGGCCTCAAAGCCCATCCAGTCCCATGCCATGGGCAGCGACACCTTCCACTATCCCAGGTTGTTCCCAGCCCCATCCAACCTGGCCTTGGACACTTCCAAGGTGATTCAGGCCGGACAATCTCCAAATGCTGCTTTCATAAATTATCGTGTAGAAAATAATAGTAAAAATAGAAACTGAGAGAGGAAACAAAACAAGCAGGAGAGTGATGGAATGGGAAGAAAATTCTCTTTCCAGTGACTCGTGGATGAGCCAGCCCTGAAGTCTTTAGGCTTCACCCAAACTGTCCCATCTAACCATCACACACTACCTGTCACCCTGCTCCTGGCTCTAAACAGGGTTTTGTACTGGAGATCCTGGTGATTTCAGCAAGATTGCTCTCCTGACAAAAACCAGATGCTTCATTTATTTCAGAACTGGGCTTTGGGGGATAAATTCTCTGAAATAATGAATTTAATACCACAGCCCTGACACAGCAACACTGATGCAAGCCCCGAACCAAAGCTGCAGCTGGAGCAGGGTAAGATATTTCCTCCTCTCTCCTCCCGGGAGCGGGGAGCTCATTTTCATTCGTGTTTCAGAGGCACAGAGCAGAGTGTTGGTGTGAAAATCCCATCTGAGCACTATCAATCTGTTCCCACGCAGCCGCTGCCATCACACAGGATTCTAAATGACAGTGCAACAAGGTCGGGGGGGGAAGAAACCCCCGACCGCCTCCTCTAATTGAGCATTAGGCTGACGAGCAAACGCTGCCACCAGCGGGAGGAAAACCTGCCCACGCCTCCCTGGCTGTGCCTGCCCTGCACTGACGTTCAGAACACAGAGGATTTCCAATAAGTTAACGGGATAATAGCTGGGAAATATGGTGGAAGCTGACACGGAGTGACTTCAGAGGGCCACTTTTCATAAGTAGTTGCCAAAGTGCAGTGTATTTAAAAACCCCAAACATCCCAACCATTAGCAGATGCCTCCACAGACTAAAGCCCAGCTGATCCCCTTCAGCACAAAGAGCCCACTCATTTCCAAACAACTTAATTGCACTGGATTCAAATCCCAGTCTCTGATTTTAGCTGCTCAGACCCTGGCCCCAGGCAGCGCCGGCCATCCTCAGTGGGACAGGAGGTCAGCCTGGCTTGGATATTGTCTCCAGCCTTGGAGGAGCGGGTCTGAAGAGGGTTTTTGGGGATGAAAGTTGCCAGTGCTGCTGTGGGTCTGATTCCTGCCATGGCCTGAGGACTGAGCAAGAGCAGCTGGATGCACCCTAGCCCCTCTGACTGAAGGGGGTCTCTCCCTTGCCATGGCCCTGCTCCAGGCTCACAGCTTGCACCCCTCTTCCCTGCCTGGATTTGGGCTCTGGCGAGATCTTGGCCGGTTTCCTACTGCCCACCTGAGCCATAAATCACAGAGTCACAGAAGGATTTGGGCTGGAAGGAACCTTAAAGCCCACCCAGTCCCACCCCCTGCCATGGGCAGGGACACCTCCCACTAGCCCAGGTTGCTCCAAGCCCTGTCCAACCTGGCCTTGGGCACTTCCAGGGAAGACATGTGACACTCAGAGTGACCAAGCCCAGGTGCTTTGGCTGGCATGGGGTGCAGCAGGGCAGTCTGGGTGAGGTGAACCACATCTGCTAGGAGCAGAGGGGTTAAACCCAACACTGAGCCTAAGGTGCATCTCGAGGGCCCATCCAGGAGCTGGGCTGAGCATAGGTGGGAACATCCCTGTTCCTTGGCAGCACTGCAGCCCCAGCACGGCCCCAGCTCAGCTGTCTGTGCCAGCAGGGAGTTGCCATCCGCGTGGGATCGGGACATTCCACACTTACGTCTGATGAACTCCGGTAGGGAGAGGCTCTCCATGTGCTTGGATCTCGACCTGAGCTGGCTCAGCATGTCCTCCCTCTTCTTGCTGCCACTGTCCTTCCCTCTCACCACCTGGGGACACACCAGAGGCTGTCACTGCACACATCATGACAGAGCTTCCCCTGCTCTCGCCTTTTCTCTCCCAAACCATGACACACAGCAGCCCATGATGTTTTTGGCCTTGGCCATCCCTGTCCATGTCCAGCTGCTGCTCCCTGCCCACACCACCGGGTTTCCAATGGGGCTGAGAGCATCCAGACATATATCCATGCTGCATGCACCTTTCCTGACAGCAGTGGATCACACTTCATCAATATCAAGCTGTGCCATTCCCCAGGCACAGCACACCGTGTGCTCAGCTCACACAAATTCAGGAGGTGCAAACCTTTGCAGGGAAAGCTGGATACCCTTAGGGGGATGGTTTTCTGCCCCAGAAGTTCTTGTACCTCTGTGTGTGGGGACAGGCACAGGCACCCAAGAGGGATACAGCTGGATCCCCACCAGCACAGCTTTGGGCACCGGTTTGGATGGAGGATGAGCAGTTCCCTGTGTCTCTGTGTTCCCTAAAAGCTGCTGGGCAGGAAAGAGGCAGCAATTGTAAGAGGAAAGTGTATCCAGGCAAGCAGGAGGTCTGGGATGGAGGCAAAACATTTGTCACCTCCTGAGCCAAGAGGCTGCCCAGGGCAGTGGTGGAGCCCCCAGCCCTGGAGGGCTCAGAGCGTGGAAGATCCATTGCAGCCCCACTCGGCCAAGTGTCCAACACCCCACGGCACTGGGAAGCCAAAGGAGCAGAGGATTTCTGGGATGTGCTTCGGGTCCCCTGCTCTGCTTTTAGGGGAATCACAGGAGCAGAGGGCATTAATTAGAGGAGCTGTGGGGCTGTGCCTGTGGGGTGGCAGGGCAGGGCTCAGGGGAAACCACAGAGTGCTTACAGCCAGAGCCAACAGCCCGGCTCTGCCACTCCCCTCAGCTCAGCAGCTCTGCTGCAGCTCCTGGCACCAGTCTGGGCTGGACAAACGAGTTCATTCAACAGCAATTAGAGACTTGTAATGGACACAGAGAAACAGGCAGCTCTTGGGCGAAAATCACCTCCTGTGCTCTGAAACTGAGAGTGGTCATTAAACCACAGTGAGGTCACAGTGTCTGTGCTGCGGGTGCCACGTGCCCCTTTTTAAGGGCAAAAGCAATGAAACTCCTTTCCTGTTTTTTATGGCTGGAGCTCAGGCTTTCATACGTTTTTCAAATGCAAAGATAAAATCCGGCTCCCTTTCACTTTTCAACTGCGTTACAGGGGCTCTTCTCTCTGCTCTGAAACTGCAGCACTTTCCAAAAATACATTCAAGCTGTTCCTGACTGTGGCTTCCTCAGCTTCCAGCTGTTTGTACTTCTGAGAGTCAACAGCCGGCACGTCCAGACAAAACGCAACTCCCCCCAAATTCCCCAGTCTGGGTTGTCCCTGCGGGTGACCCTTGCAAGGGACATTTCCGTGCTGGCTCGGGAGCAGCAGCTGCCTGCACAGGGAGCAAAGCCCTCACAGAGGAGGAAAGCTCCTCTCCCCGTGCTGCCTTGGCCCTGGTATATTTTTTTGCTGCCTGAAAGGATCAGGAAATACATTCCTCTGGGATGAAGGAAAGCAGGGGCAAAAGGAAAAGCAGAAATCCTGCCTGCTTGCTGCAGATGATACGGGAATGGTGCTGGAATGCTGCTGGCTGCGCCATCAGCGATGCCCAAGCCCTGAGGAGGATGCTGTGCTCCTGCCACAGGGAATTTTGGCACTCTCACGGCAGGAATTTGTCAAGCTGGAGCTGGAAGGTGCAGTAGCATGGGCTGGCTGCTCAGCCCTGCCCCAGCATCGTGCCAAGGAGAAACAAACTAAGCTTGCAAAATGCCCCTATACTTGGGTTTTCTTGGATGATTCCTTAAAGGACTCCATTTCTTGGTGCCACTCGTTGCATCTCACATTTTTGCAATGAGATTTTATCTGTATGGAAGATTTTGCCCACAGAAGCTGTGGCTGCCCCTGGATCCCTGGCAGTGTCCAAGGCCAGGTTGGATGGGGCTTGGAGCAGCCTGGGACAGTGGAAGGTGTCCCTGCCCATGGCAGGGGTGGCACTGGATGGGCTTTCAGGTCCCTTTCAACCCAACTCATGCCGTGATTCCCTGAGTCCACTGGCATCACTTCCAGTCTTCCAGGGATGGAGGAGGCAGACAGGCTTCTGAGGAAGGAGAATGAAGCTCCCACACACTTTGCACCAGGAAGAGCATCCCCAGCCTGACCTTGGCCTGGGGAAATCCCCAGTTTCCCTGCACAGACATGAATAAATCCAGGGATGGCTGAGCAGGGCTCTGCAGGAAAGGAAAATGAAAGCAGCTTTTGCTGCCAGCTCCTGCTCTCCCCACCTGCTACTGCACCTGTGAGAAGGGCAGCCAGAGGTGCCAGCAGCCTGGGCTTATCCAAATACACCCCTGGAAACAGAGATAAATGACCTGCTCTGTGACAGAGAGGTTTTCTTTGTTTATTTTGAGGTGTCTGCAGAGTTTCCCTCTGGCTGTGAACAGGACCTGGCACTCCCAGCTCAGTAAAGTCAGAGAAGTTATTTTCATATTAGACAAACAAAGTGTAAAACCTCACAGCTTGCAAAAGGATTACTTTCCTTTTGACAAGGTCACGCTCCCCACAAACACTTCATTCTGCCTCTTGCAGCACGTGCGGGTCCCTCCAGGGACCCTATTTCCAGGAGTGTTAACATCACCAGTGGAGGGGCACCTTGCTCCCACTGAATGGGAGGATTATTTTTAGCTGCTGTTTGTGCCTGACTTTAAAGCTCCCTGGGGAAAATCCACATGTAGAGCCCAGCCCACTCCTGAAGCCTGTCCTTCCACTTTGCCCTCTTTGCTCCTCAGATCATGCCCTGTACTCCTAGGCTGCCTTTGGTGGTGTTTTGGAGCTTTAATGAGGCACCCAGAGCATCACAGCACCTTTTCCCAGAGAAAGAGCTCCATCTCCAGCACCCAGTGGGGGCCCACAGGAGAGCTGGACAGGGACTTCTGCAAGGGCAGGGAGGGACAGGACAGGGGGGAATGACTTTAAGAGGAAGGAGGGCAGGGACAGATGGGATATTGGAAAGGAGTTGTCCCCTGGGAGGGTGGGGAGGCCCTGGCATAGGGTGCCCAGAGCAGCTGTGGCTGCCCCTGGATCCCTGGCAGTGTGCAAGGCCAGGCTGGAGTAACCTGGGATAGTGGAAGGTGTCCCTGCAACATGGAGGGAAATAAGTTTTTGAAACCTCCTGCCAGTGAGGCTCAGGAGGAGAGCACTGAGGAGTGACCTGGTGTCCAGAGGGGTTGTGTGACAGCAAACTGGAGCCACCAGGGCTTGGACAGGAGCGGGACATGCAGACCTGCTTCCCATGAAATCCATGGGAGCTTGGATACGAGTGGGACACGCAGACCTGCTTCCCATGAAATCCATGGGGGCTTTGTCTCGAGGCATCTGTCAGTGGATGCCGAGTGCTGCCAGGGCAGGGAGGTTTGTCCCAGCCAGGAGGAAGAGTCCCTCAGTGTCACTCAGTGTCACTCAGCCCCTCTGGCATTTGGGAGACGTTGGGTTCTGTGTTTGGAGTGTCCCAAAGCAAACCTGCAGTGGGAGGGATCTGGGTGGCCAAGACAGGTCCTGCACACAAGAAATGCTGAGCAAGGACAGTGCTCCTGTTTCTGTCTGAGGCGTTGCTGAGAGCAGCTTTCCCCCTTTCAGTCCCTCTCCTTGTCACCCTCAGAGCTGCAGGACAGACACAGGCTGTGGCCCAGGAATACTGGAATATTGTGACAATACAGCTGCCTGGCTTGGGATGCAGCAACACCAGCAGATGGCAAAGCATGAGCTAAACTTTGGCTACACAGCAACTGGAGAGTGCTTCAAGTTCCTCACAATCCAGGACACAACTGCAAGAAATGGTCCAGGCTCATGGAGGCAGGATTAAACTGGAACTACTGGGAAAAAAAGCTGTTCTTGACTGAAAACAGTTTTTCCAGTATAAAAGCCTCATCCCCTCATCCCCTTCTTGGGTTCATGACAACTCCATGGCTTTGCTGTGATCAGCCCCCAAACAGGATTATTCAGGATACTCTGGTGCTAGAAACCTACCGACAGGCAGCAAAGTAGAGAAATAAAGATGTTCTGGGCTCGGAGTGACTAATTTACAAAAAAAAGATCAGAAGAGCAGCCCCACATTATCATTAATGTTAACACGAGCCCTTGCAGGAACTTCAAAGGAAGAATTCATCAAGAAAAGGTGAAGCTGAAATGTGGCTGTGGAATGAAAGATGTAGATGTGTCCTGGCTGGTGGGAGGAGGCAGATAAGTCTCCGAAGACACGGAGGGCTGGGTGATACCCGGTGTTCGCTGCGTGATGCCCACTGAGGAGGGTGGCCAGAAATGGAATCCAAGCTGCTGGTGCAGGAACACCTCAGCTGCCTCTGGGCAGAGCAGAGCAGAGCTTTTTGCATGGGCTGTTCCCATGCCGAGCCTGAAGGCATCTGCTGTGGGTAAGACAAATTTTTGGGGCTCTACGAGCTGCGTGGAAAAGCTCAGTTGATTTCTTCAAGTACTTGCAGCTTGTGGTTGCTCTGCTGGTAGATTTGTTCCTGCTTTGGACAGTCAGAAATCCTGGAACACTTCCAGGGATCCAGGGGCAGCCACAGCTGCCAGGGCCTGCACACCCTCACAGGGAACAATTCCTTCCCAGTATCCCATCCATCCCTGCCCTCTGGCAGTGGGAAACCATTCCCTGTGTCCTGTCCCTCCATGCCTTGTCCCCAGTCCCTGTCCAGCTCTCCTGGAGCCCCTTTAGGCACTGGAAGATCTCCCTTCTCCAGACTAACACCACCAGCAACTCCAGCCTGAATCCACAGCCCTTTGTGATGGAAAACCCATCACTTTTGTGTCCTTAGCCAAACACTGATTTACTCCAAGGGCAAGCCAGAGAAAGGGTCTTATATACATATATATGCATATGTACATCTTTAGATATACATACATACATACATATATATAAATTTATATATACACATACAGAAAAACATCCACGACACCGCAGATTTCCAACAAATCTTGGAGTGCTCCTGCAGCCCACATGTGTTACCCACAACAGCATCTGGCAAACTTTCTACAGAGGCTTTTATCTGAATTTTTAAAGCAGGGCCCCTTGCTGCTGCTGCTGGCGCTGATACCCCCATGGGACAGGTGTGGCTGGCCCCGGTGCCTCCCATTCTGCAAGGAGGGCAGAATTTGGCTATCATTTAGTGTATTTTCCTATTCTTATTTTTAACTTTCAGCAGATTCCAAGAGCTTTCTGAGGGGGATGGCAAAATGGAGAGAAATCCAAGAATTCAAGAAACTCACGTGCTGCAGATGGATACGTGGGTGCTCGGCCATGTGGGAGCGTTCCCACAGATCCCAGCCAGCAGAGCAGGGTGAAATCCTCCTGCTCTTTCTTAAATCAATATCCACCCATTCCCCCCTTCAACTCTTCCAAACTGCTCAGAGTGCAGCACTTGCCAGAAAGTGCAGCTGTTTTAGTTGGAAGTGCATTATTTTCTCTCAAGAGCCGCTTATGAAATTAATATTCCCATCAGCCCTAATGAAGAACTTTTCCCTACGATGGAGCGTGCCACCCTGGCATACTGAGCAGGCCCTGCCAACACAGACCATCCCCAAGGCTTCAGAGCAACTCAGGCTGCAGGAGGATCAGTCAGGCACACTGCATTTGGGATCACCTTTACTCCGCCAGGCGCAGAGCAGTTCCCAGCCCATCACCTCACAGCTTGTGTCAGCCAGGAGTAAATCACTGCATCCCCAAGCTGAACTGGTAAAACAGGTCGGGGAACCCCAAATCTCCACTCACTCCTGTGGAAATTCAGGCAGTGTCAGGAGAAGTGAAGAATTACTCTGCAGCGGTGCACAGACTTGTTTGGACAGGAAGGTTTTGATGCTGCCTCAAAGCACAAGTGCAAGGCAATGATACCACTCAGAGCATGGCCAAGACACCGAGATGAGCACACCTTCACCTCCTGAGCATGTCCCAGCAGCTTCAGCAGCATCCCAACCCACAGAAAGTGCCTCCTCTGCAAGCACAGCCTGTTCTCTTCACTGCTGCCAACACGCCGGGACGCGCAGCCAGGGAAGCGCTGGGGAAGCTCCCGAGTTGTGCACTCCAGGCATGCACGGCCACTCCCTGGCCCTGCTCCCCAGCGGCTGCTGAAGAAGAGCTCCCAGCGTCTTCCAGGAGCCCACTGCTCGAATTTCAGAAATGTCATAGTAATTTAAAACGTCCAAGGACTGCTCCTGAAAAATCCTGCCAGGATAGACAGGTCTGGCTGCCTTTACCTGCCCAAGCAGCCTCTCATTGGCACCTGAAACATGGGGCTAAGTCCTTTTCTCCTATGGAAAAGGGTGTCCTTGTCTTCCAGGAGCCCAGTGACGGAATTTCAATTCTACCTCCAAAATTCAGGAATTCTCAGCTGCCAGCACAGACAAAGCTGGCTGCCCTTTACCTCCCCTGCAACCCTCTCATGGAAACATGAAAATCTGAGACTGCACCCTTCCCTTCCTAAGGAACAGATCCTGGTTCCAGTCCCTGTGGCTGACATTCTGGCTGCACCGCTGTGTGTGTGTGTGTGTGCAGAACCTCTCCTACCTCCTTCGGCATTTCCCGTGGGAAGAAGAAGTAGGGCAGGGCAGACACGGCCACCAGGCTGGCGGCCACCAGGAACCCGAGCCACCAGGCCCCGACCCAGCGCGGGTCCTTGTTGGTGAGCTGCACCTCAGCTGCAACACAAGTGGGGAGAGGGGCATCAGACCAATGCTGGGACAAGGGAGGGAGCCCAGAGCACCGAAGGGTGGCCCCAGTCACCCCCGACATCAATCAGCCCCAAGGTGGTGGCTCCCAACCCAGGGACCATCAGTTCTGGGGTCCGAGCAGCGTTTGCCGCCGATCATCCCAGCACTAAATCACATTTCATTGTCTCTTTCCTATTTCACTGCTGTCCCCAGGACGTCCAAAGAGCCACTCAGCCCTTTGGATGGAGACAGCTGGGACAGGGATGTCCTGGATGCCCTCTGCCCCACCGGCACAGGCCACAGAACCCACAGGAGGCTGGGAGCCCCTCTGCTTTAGGAGCTCTCCCAGGACCCGCTCCCTCACCTGCGCCGACTTTGTCGATGTCCACGTAGAACCTCAGCATGGCAGAGCCCAGCATGAAGGCCACCCCCGGGCCGATGACCGTCACGGAGAACAGGATTCCTGCAAGGTATGAGAGCGGGGAAGGGCTCAGCCTGGGGGAAGGGACCACGGGGACCAGGCTCTGCTGTGCCTGCCTCCAGCACAGCCCACTTCCCCGGCAGCTTTCTAATCCCCAAAAGGCACAGCCCCATGCTCCCTATACTCCCTTCACACACGGAATTCCCTTTGGCACGGCTCAGACCTTTCCTGATGCTTGTCTGCAGCCTCCTAGAAGGACTGCAATACTCCCAGGAACAAGATGTGCCCCTTGGCATCAGTAATCCAGGAAACACCAAGGTTTGTTACAAGGTTAAGGAGATAAAATTTATCAGTGAACTCTCCTCCATGAATTACTGATAAAAGAAATCCCCACATGTAAGATTCAACTCCTACCTGGTTTGGATCATATACCAGAGCAAAATTTGATGCTGTGCTTCCGTTTTTTAACAGTAATGACCTGTTTCTGATCTACCTTTGCTGTTCCATTCAGTTCAAAAGGCTGTCACAGGCAACAGCTGGGAGAGGACTAGAAGGACCTGCAAGGACCACCTTGTCCATCCCATCACCCTGGGACAGCCCTTTTGGGCCTGTGCCCAAGCTGTTCTGAAGGATACTCTCCCATCTCCTGGGTGGTTGAACCTGCTTTCCTTTGGGTTGTATCACTTTCCTAACATCTAAACAGAGTCCTCGTTGCTGCCCCTTAAGCCCACAGCTGCCACAGAGATCAGATTGTCCCTCTTGTCCTTCCTGAAGCCTTTTTGGAGGAGGATATGGTTACTAACTCCATCTCCAGGTTATCTCTCAGGCCAAAAACCCCAGCATCTGCCCCAAATGGTGCTTCCCAGCTCTCCTGCTCTCTAAGCCTGAAGCAGGTAAACTCTTTTTGCAGAAACTTTCCTGGCTCTGGGCAGAGCACAAGGGCTGTAACGAACCCTGCTCTCATTAATGCAAATTAGTCCTGGCTGGCCTTGCTGTCACCTCCACCCTGGCTTCTCCCCCTCCCAAGCAGCCCAGCCTTACCCAGGTAGAGGGGGGAGTTCCTCTCACTGGCGAAGTCGTCGATGTAGGAGATGCCGAAGGGCTGGATGGGCACGCCACCGATGCCCAGCAGTGCCTGGGCCATGAACATGACCAGGAGAACCTCGTGGTTCTCCCTGGAGGCGTGGGGGGTGCAGCTGGCAGCGCTCAGGTTGGCCCAGGCCCCCGGGGCCCTGGGCTGGCACAGGTCCGTGGTGTTGCTGAAGGTGCCTGCAGTGTCAAGGGGAAAGGTCTGAGGAGCTCGGTCTGGAGAAAGAACTTCTTCCTTTAGGCCCTGCAAGGGGCTCTGAGCTCTCCCTGGAGCCTTCTCCTCTCCAGGTGAGCACCCCCAGCTCTCCCAGCCTGGCTCCAGAGCAGAGGGGCTCCAGCCCTGGGGCAGCTCCAGGGCCTCCTCTGGATTTGCTCCAGCAACTCCATGTCCTTATCTTATCCTTAGGTGAAAGAAAATACAAAGAAGGTGCAAAGAGCACTCCACTGATGTTCACAGAGATGGGTTCATGTGCCATGAAAAGCCACCTTCATCAAGGAAGTGGAGCTGAGGTCACTCCCAGGACCTTTGACTGACCTTCCAATACAGGTAAATGAGCAAACCTGCAAATTTTGTGAGTGGCTACCCAGGAAATGAGAACTCATTTCACATTTTACTGCCTAAGTGAAAGTGCTGATTCTAGCACCCTCCTCTTCCTTGGAACCCCAGGCAAGGGGGTGGGGGTGCTCATAGCAGGATTTCCATGGTTGTGCCCCAAATCCTGTGGAATTCCAAGTGCTCAGACACGGGGCCACCTGCACCAGCACTGCTGAAACACCAACTCATTGTTTCCAAACTGGGGTTTGCAGCTGGCCCCTATGTGCAGCCAGCAGTTATTCACCTTTTCAGCCTTCCTTTGGTGTCTGCAGTTGCCTGAAACAGCTGCACTTCTTCTGATGAGCCAAACAAAAGCTCCTCAGTGGAGGCTTCTAAAGACTTGCTGGAGCTCCATGGCAGGAATTGGGAAGGTGGCAAAAAATTGGTTTTCTCCTTTCTTTCTTTTCTCATCCCTTCACTTTCCTTCAGAAAGAAAATCCCAAACCCACCGTGTCCCATTCCCTCCACGAGTGATTTAGACCTGCATGTTTCTCAAGGGAGGCTGATTATCTGGTGGGGTCTAAAACCTCAAAGGCAGCCCAGCTAGACCAGGGAAGGCAGGTGAGGTTGGATGTGCAGCAAAGAAGGGGAATCAGAGGCACAGCCTGTATTTTGATTGTTTTCCTGCCCTTTGCCGTGGCTTCATGGTTCTCATGTCCCCTGGCTCTGCTTTCCACCAAGTAGCTGTTGCCTCTCAAGGCTGAGATGATTTCATTCTTAGAAAAATAAGATTTCTTGAGGAGAAGCCAACAGCTTGCAGCTCGCAGTGCCTGGAGGGAAGGTCATTTCACAGTGGCTCCCCACTGCCAGGGGGCAGGGGTAGATGGGATATTGGGAAGGAATTGTTCCCTGGCAGGGTGGGCAGGCCCTGGCACAGGGTGCCCAGAGCAGCTGTGGGGCCCCTGGATCCCTGGCAGTGTCCAAGGCCACGTTGGAGCAACCTGGGACAGTGGGAGGTGTCCCTGCCCATAGCAGAGGTGGAACACGATGGTTTTTAAGGTCCTTTTCAACCCAAACCATCCTGTCATCCTACTATTTCCTCCTTCTGCCCCAAAAGGCCTAAACCAAGTTTCTGGAGCACTTACTGGCCACAGACTGGTCGTACTCGTAGGGCCCTGTAATGAAGTGGGGCAGGGACATGAGGAAGCCGGCCAGGGACACGAGGATGGCCCCGCAGCCGATGAGGCGCGGCCGGTGCACGCGGCTGCCGAAGTAGCTGACGAAGACAATCAGCAGCGTGTTCCCAACCTGCAGGGACAGAGAGCGGGAATGTCTCCCAGGGAACGGGAGGAGCACGGGACAGCGCTCAGCAGGGACGGGGGGCTGGCGGCGCTCACCTCGTTGAAGGAAGCGAGCAGCCCTGAGGTCTGGCTGGAGAGGCCGTAGCGTCTCTCGATGGTGGAGATGGAGCTCTTCAGGTAGCCGGAGACCAGGAGCTGGGAGAGCTGCAGCAGCCCATGGCAGAACACAAAGAACTGCCAACACAAAAAGAGAGCCCCCAGCAGGGTCACCGAGAGCTGAGGGTCACTGAGAGCTGCAGCACGAAAAACTGCATCCCCCTCAGAAAGGCACCGTTATCCAACATAAACCTCTGACCACAAGGCTTGGAAATATCACCTCTGCTCTGCCACCAGTGAACTCTTCTGAAATTAGGTCAGAGCCATGAAATAGCCCTCTGCCAAAAAAAACCAACAGGGTCAGCATCTGCAGGGAGGCTGTAATTCCTTCAGCTGAGAAGTGGCTTTGGACAAACACATTCCTTCAGTTGGGATGGCGCCTGTTTGTGTTGGCCTTGTCCCTAGGATGCAGAGCAGAAGAGAGCTTGCACAACGTTCCTGCTCCCATTCAGCCAGAGGCAGGCAGCCATCCCCAGTGCTGGGAGCTTCTTCTGGGACAGGAATGAGCCCTTCCCAACACAGCAACAAACAACTCCTTGAGGCAAAGTCAGGAGAAGGTCAGGGAGAAGAATTCAGATCCCTTCCCTTCCCTTCCCTTCCCTTCCCTTCCCTTCCCTTCCCTTCCTTTCCCTTCCCTTCCCACAAAGCCCTAGATGTAAAAGACTCCTCCTTTGGAAAATGTGAAGGTTCTTTTCCACTTCCAGAAGAAAACCTTGTCAAAGTCCACCATCTCCCAGAAAATAATTTGGCCTCATCTCCATCCTCCCTCCTCCAGGTGAGCCATCTCCTTCCCTGCTGCCTTGTGGCTCTCCCAGGCATCCTTCCAACCCCCAGAGGAGTTCAAATAACCAGCCTGAACAGCCACAGCCCACCCATCTCCCTGCAGGACAGGCTGCATGCCCCAGGCTCCTTCCAGAGCTGCTGCCCTCAGCCTTAGGTGATGCCCAGACCCTGAGGGCACCACTCCTGCTCTGTGTGTTTTGCACCAGCTCCCACCACAGAGAAGCTGCTCAGCCTGGCCTGGATTTCTGCTCTGTCTCGTTCTGATCCAGGCCTGAAGGGAGGTCACTGCCAAACTGGCCTGCTCTGTAAGCCCAGGGAATATCCACAGCACAGAAGGGGGCAAGGGGAAGGCCAAACCCCTGGGGTCCCTGAGAACTGTGGGGCTGGGATATGGTCACCACCTCCCAAGGGGATGGGCTGGCACAATGCACACCAGGCCACCATCCAGGACCATCCCTGTCCCAGGCTCATGTCACCACTGATGGATGCAACGTGCCTGGACTGGGGAAATGTCAGCCAGCCAGAGGAAAGCGTCCCCAGAGTCAGCTTTGCTAAAACTCCTACGTTCCTACAAGTCGCTGGCTGTGTCCAGGCTCTGCTTCCTGAACACATCAGATGCAAAGGCTGGAACCAGATCTGTTTATTCCAGGCATCCACAGCACACAGCCCACTGGCAATCCGAATCCAGGACCTTCATGGGTTTACAGCAGCTCAGCAGCTGCCCAGCACTGCCCCGTGTCCTCTTCAGCTCAAAAGGGGTTGGGAATCTGCTATTTTATTCTGCCCTGTCTGGGCAGAGTAAAGCACAGAAAGGAAAGATGGCCCTGCACAGGACCTGCAGTGGGTTGGGCAAGGACCCCAGTTCTGCCTCCAGGGGCTCTTTGCTCTCAGCATCAGTGTTCTGTCAGGAAAAGAAAGAGCAGACCTTTCCTGGCCTTTGGATCTGCTGGACTGCTGGGACTGATGGACTGCCCCAACAGGTGACCCGGACTGGTAGACACCAGCCTTTCCCAAGACCTTTTCCCTGACAGCAGGACAGACCATGGAGAGCCAGGAGCAGCCCCAGGGCTGGGTGGTCCTGGAAGGGAGCCCCAGCTCACAGCCCAGCACCTTTTCCCTGAAGGGCTGAGCTGTGCTCCTAATCCTTCCCTCTACATCCATGGAACTAAAGCAACTCAGAGAATCCAAGCACCGGCAAGGTATGGCTGCTCCCACCCCGCACGTGCAGGAGAATAGAGAAACACACTGCATCCCACACAGCCAGTAAATCACAGACCTGGGAATTAAACAACAACATTTCCTCTCCTGGTGGTCTGGAACAAAGCTTCTTCCAAAGGCTCCCATTGTTTGTAGCGCTGATAGTGCAGCTTGGCAGCAAAGCCTCCCCGGGAGGCTCTGAGAGCCCCA
>NW_008236761.1:602442-608805 GCF_000691975.1 Corvus brachyrhynchos | reverse complement strand
TATTTTAAGAGAGGGGGTTGTGCCTTAGCACCTGACAAAACCCTGTGCACTGGGCTGTGCTGGGCAAATGGGTCTGGGAGGAATCGGCTCCTTCCAGTTTAATCCAAACCAGTTTGGCTGGGCCTGTACTTGGAAAGGAGCTTAAAGTTCATTCAGTCCCCCCTGCCATGGGCAGGGACACCTTCCACTGTCCCAGGCTGCTCCAAGCCCCGTCCAACCCGGCTTTGGTCACTGGCAGGGATCCAGGGGCAGCCACAGCTGCTCTGGGCACCCTGTGCCAGGGCCTGCCCACCCTCACAGGGAGGAATTCTTTCCCAATATCCCATTTAAATCATAATGCTCCTTGAAGCCGAACAGGGCAGTTGTTAGCTATGCCCCTTCGCTGCATTTTGCCATGCGGTGGGTGGTTTTTGTGACACACTCTCTGGAGATATAAATACACACAAAAACTGCAGTGCTGTGATTTTTGGTCCTTCGGCCACTTCGAACACATCCAACCACATTGTGCAATGGCTCTGCGTTTCTGCAAGAACCATTCGAACCCTGGGCTGGAGGTTTTGTTTTCTGAGGAAGTCATTTAGAAACCGGACAGGGAGGCCTAACTTCTTGAAAAAAATCCCCAAGAGATGAGGGGAAAACATCCTGTGCTGAGGATAATTGTGGTCTTGGTGACAAGAGCTTCCTCTACATCTGCCCGGGACTGGGGGTTGCAACAGGAGGGTCTTTAAGGTCCCCTCCAGCCCAAACCAGTCTGAGGTAGATTTTAGGATCTACCTTCACAGGTAGAGCAAAATACAACTTGAACCTGCTCACAGAGCCGACTTTGCCCCCTCAGTGGTTTAACCTTTGAACCCCTTTAAAATATCTCCTGAGGGAAAAATCAATGGGGTTATATCTTTATGGATAATGTTGCTGGCAAGTCAAGAAAAACCAACAAAAAGCACCAGATAAAAACAGCTGAACGGGCTGAAGAGAGGATTGGGGAAGAAGCCTCAGGATACGCCACTGTGCCTCCAACCTCTGTGCTCTGGTGGCCTCTGCCTCAGTGACTCACTTTCCTCCTGCCACATGGGATGAGGGTGATTATCTCCACCAGCACTTGAAGAAAAACCCTCAAAACCCCAAAACTTCCCCACAAAAGTGACAGAGAAATCTTAAGCTTTTAAGACTGACTGTCATCTTTTGCTCTCTGGCCTGGTGAGATTCTCTAATGAGCCAGGTAATTGGCTTCCAACTACACTGAATGTAGTTATAAACTGATGTTAAGGCTGCCACTACTAATAAAAAGGAATTATTGAGCCAGAAAGGAATGGAGTAGATGTTGCAAGACAGAGGGAGCCACTCCAGGTGCAGCCTGTGGTTCTGCAGAGCTCCTCAAACACTCACCTGGAGGGCTGGAGGTTGCACCAAATCCAGGAGGATGTAAGACTTTGAAGAAAGGCTTCCCACTGACAAAGCCAGAGCTGGATGGGATATTGGGAAGGAGTTGTTCCCTGGGAGGGTGGGCAGGCCCTGACACAGGGTGCCCAGAGAAGCTGTGGCTGCCCCTGGATCCCTGGAAGTGTCCAAGGCCAGGCTGGACAGGGCTTGGAGAAGCCTGGGCTAGTGGAAGGGGTCCTGCCCATTGCAGGGGGTGGGACTGGATGGGCTTTGAGGTCACTGCAACCCCTCCCATGCTGTGATTCCCTGGAGTTAAATCCTGCAGGAGCTGGGAGTTAAACCTGCATTGAAACATCCTTGCCCCACCACTGGCTTTGGGATGGAGACAGCTCCACGCCAAAGGTGCTTTTGCCATGAGAAACACAGGGAGCATTTCCCAAATACACTTGGTACCCAGAAATCCTCTCAATGCCTCCTGCAGGAAGCTGAACTCCTCTTTCCCAGGCCAGTGATCCGAGGAGAAAGCAGGAGGTGTTTACCTTGATACTGAGAAAGGGGCTCCTGCAGAGTGTTTTCCGGGCCACGTCCGGGCAGCTGCTCCTTGGAGCCGTACTTGTCATTCTGTCAGCCTGTCAAAAACAAATCATTCAGCACAATGCTCAGTTGCTGGGCCCGGATTCCCTGTGCTCAGCAGGCAAAAAATCCTGTCATGCTCTGCGAGAAAGCAGGAGGTGTTTACCTTGATACTGAGAAAGGGGCTCCTGCAGAGTGTTTTCCGGGCCACGTCCGGGCAGCTGCTCCTTGGAGCCGTACTTGTCATTCTGTCAGCCTGTCAAAAACAAATCATTCAGCACAATGCTCAGTTGCTGGGCCCGGATTCCCTGTGCTCAGCAGGCAAAAAATCCTGTCGTGCTCTGACAACACCCCCACAGCAGGCACACGGTCTCCCAAGCAATCACTAATTATTCCTGGGTTTCCTTTGCTCCGAGCACTTTAACTCTGCAAAGCCGCAGAGCAGCCTGCAAAATGTTAAACACCAGAGGTGCGGGAGGTGGAACGCTGCTCAGCAGAGCCAAGGACAATGTTGTGCAAACATCACTGGGGTCGGTGTGACGTCCTTATCAATGGCCTCGGTGATGGGGCACAGGGCACCGTCAGTCAGCTGGCAGCAGACACGAGACTGGGAGAGCAGCTGGCAAAGCTGATGGCTGTGCTGCCATCCAGAGGTACCTCAGCTGCCCGGAGAAATGGGCACTGGAGGATCCCAGTGGGCTGCAGAACCTCACGAAGCTCAAGCGGACGCAGTGCAAAGTCCTGTCCCTGCCATGAGCAGGACCCAGCCTCTGCATTCCTCAGGAGGGATTCCCTGCAGGCTCAGGGGCAGCAGCTCCTGCCTGCACAAGGGGGCTCATCCCTGCATGTGCTGGGCTCTGATGGATTGAAGCCCTCCTTTCCTGCATCCCATTTTCACCCACGGCGTTTCTGCATCTCCCCGGAAGAACCCCTCCACACTCGCTTTCCCAGGCACCACCTAACCGGAGCCACGCAAAGCGGTTCCAACCCGTGGGAAGCCAGCACGCCGCTCCCTGCCCGCACATCTCCTTCCCTCCTCTGTGGCCGCTCAGCCTCTCCTCCCCGAGGGACCGCTGGTGCCTTTGTCGGGTTCAGTACCCAGGCTTCCTGCTCAGGAAGCTGCATTGTTTGGAGGCACGTTAAACCCATTAGGCTTTAACTTGTTGTTCAGCACACTCTAATAGATGTTTTCATCTCCGCAGCAAATGGGGTGAAAGGCTTCCCGTTATTATTTTGTGTAATTCTATTTCCCCCATGATGAGAAGCAAAGGAGCGAGGACCCGCAGCCTCGAACAAATTAACAAATGCGGGGTTGATGTAACTTCGAGCAGGAGGAGACTGCCTTAACCGTGGTGTTTATAAACCCTTCAGCACGGAGCACAGGAGAGGTGAATTCCAGAGGGGACCGGCACGAGTTACGAGCTCCACTGCAGCCTCTGCAAAAAGCAGTTGCTGCCCTCAGCCCCATTCCAAGAGATATTGCTACAACAAATCCAGGATGGGATCAATAAAGTGAATTTGATCGTAAATGAAAGCAGCAACAAAAGCTCCCCTGGCCCCTGGAGGGTTCGGCAGTGCTGGGGCAGAGGCACCTGCCTGGCTGCAGCCCACGGCGCCCTGATGAATTATTGACAGCCCCTCGGAAGCTCAGGGGTTCACAGGCAGGAGAAAAAGGGTGGAAAACCAAAGGCAGGAAACCCAAAGGAGCCCGAGCCTGGATATCCAGGGATGGGAATGCTCATGGAGCTGGAAGCCACGGCAGGCTGGATGCCCTGGTTAGCTGTGTTAATGCCTTTGTCAATCAAACCCAGTGGTGTGCTGGAGTGCTCCGGTCCTCCTGCCCATCCTTTCCAGCTCTCCTTTCCATGTGTGGAAGGCGGAGGGTGGCTGACCCCCGAGGCAACGCTCAGCAGAGATCTGAAACGCGGCAGGGTTTGCCAGCAGATCAAACTGAGGATAAACCCATTGCCCTCAGATCCCAGCCATCCACAGCTCTCCTTCAGGAACAAAATGAAACAGAAAAGTACTTTGATCCAGCGCAAAGGACATGGAACACATCAAATAAAAACACAGATAAGGCTTAACTGATTTTAAAACCCCCAAACATGGAGACAGCAGCAGGTTAAGGTCAGTCTGGTTCTTGTTGCCTTCGGCTGGATGGAGGCCAGCCGTGGCAGTATCCCCTGCGAGTGGCACTGGCTTGGCACGAGCCAAGTTTTCCATCCTGGACAACTCCGGATGGAGAGAAGGAATTCCTGGTGCCAAGAGAGTGCCGCTCTCTTGGAGCTCTCAGGGATGCCCTTCGCCTTCTCCCCCCCAGTTCCAGGGGTGTGAAATCCCTTTGTTAGGGAGACCTGACCCGAGCGGCTGGTGGGGCCGGCACTCCGGGTGCCAGCAGGGGCGGCAGGGGGTGACAGGGAGCGGCGTCACGGACCCTGACACGGAGCCCCTGGAAAGCAGCACTGCGCCCTCAGGAAGCAGAACGCCGCGTCCTTGTGCGCCTGCAAGTGAGCCCTCCGGGGAAACTGCTTCTCCCATCCCCCCAGAGGTGCCCACAGGCATGTTTGGGAGTCCGGGGAGGTGCACAGGCGGCCAGGCTTCCCCGAGGGTCACCTCTGATGTGGGCACTGCAGGGGACCCCAAGCAGCAGCTCCCACACAGCCACGGGTTTCACTCCAGGGAAGGTGATGGATGGATGGATGGATGGATGGATGGATGGATGGGTGGCTGTTCAGAGGGCAGAGGTGCTGCAGATCCAGCTGCTGCTATTCCTTCAGCTACAGGTGCAGGATTTGTCCTCAAAGCCCAGTCTTCTTCCCAGTGCTGTCCTGGGTCACTGCACCCCTCAACAAGGCCTGGCATGGCAAACCCTGGGTGCAGAGGGGGAGCTGAGCTCAGTCCCACACCAACTGCTGGCACTAAAATAGTGCCGTGGATCCAGCCTCGCCTGCCTGACAGCTCCTCCCTGCCCCTGGGAGACTGCAGAGAGCTGCAGGCTGGGGAATAACCTGGCTGCTTTGGGATGGGAGGGACCTTAAAACTCACCCAGTCCCACCCCTGCCATGGGCAGGGACACCTTCCACTGTCCCAGGCTGCTCCAAGCCCCAGTGTCCAGCCTGACCTTCGACACTGCCAGGGATCCAGGGGCAGCCACAGCTGCTCTGGGCACTCTGTGCCAGGGCCTGCCCACCCTGCCAGGGAACAATTCCTTCCCCATAGCCCACCTGTCCCTGCCCTCTGGCAGTGGGAAGCCATTCCCTGTGTCCTGTCACTGCCTATACCCAGGCTAATCCCACAAACCTTTGCAGCACTGATTAAGATGCTCCACTTGTCCCCACACCACCCTTTCTTTGACACCAGGGCAGCAGAAATGCCCCAAACCCCGTGTGGGACCTGCACCATGGTCCTGGCTGTGAGGGCAGGGGTCTGGGCTGGGTGACAGCACCCTGTCCCCTTCCCGAGGACATGAATCCCTCCAACACCTTTATTAGCAGCTGCTCCCGTTAGCTGAGCACGGAGAGGCACACGCTGGGCTCAGCAGAGCATGAGCAAATAACAGCCGATGTAACACAGCAAATTAAACCCCAGCAGGGACTCGAAATGCCAGCAAATATTCCGTAATCTGTCTTCCTTCCTTCTGCTGAATAATTTTCCCTCACTGGCAGCGAAGCTGGGACGGTGTCAGGGTGTGTATTTATGGGTGTGCCTGGGGTAAAGGGGGAGCTGGCTCGTGAAAATCTGGGTGCAGAGATGCTTTATAACACAACAGAAGGAAAAGACAGTGGATACACATCATCCCCTCCTGGAGAAAGACAGAGGGAATAAAAAGGGATGCAGAGACGTACCCAAGAGCTGTTTCTATCTTGCACCAAGAGGCAAAAAGAAAGCAAAAATGAGATTGGCCCAGCTGAGTGACTCTGTGTAATGAGAAATGGGCCACAGATGACACATCCGAGAAATCTTACACGAAGTTAGACAAACAGGAAAATGTTACTGGAGGTTAAAAATTAGATGAAAAAGGAAAACTGGTGTTGAAACACAGGACATGCAAGCACAGGCAATGAAGGAGAGGCTCCAGCCCCGTCCTGGTACCCCTCTGCCTCGGGAAGGATGAAACCCTGCTCCCTGTGTGTGTGCTGAGGTTTCCCAGAGCTCCCTGCCCTCCCTGGCACCCCCTGCCAGGGCTGGAGCCCTTCCTGGACGGATCCTCACCTGCTCCAGCAGTGCAGGATGTGGGGAAGGCATTGGAGCTCACCTGGCAGCATCAAACCAGAGATGGGAGCTCTCACCCCACCCCCTGGGCATGGGGCAGCCACAGCTTCTCCGGGCACCCTGTGCCAGGGCCTCACCACCCTCACAGGGAACAATTCCCTCCCAATATCCCATCTAATTCTGGCCTCTGGCAGGTGG
>NW_008236761.1:598098-602311 GCF_000691975.1 Corvus brachyrhynchos | reverse complement strand
CCCCCGCTCCCCCAGCCGGGCTCCAGAGCAGAGGGGCTCCGGCCCTGGGAGCAGCTCTGGGGCCTCCTCTGGACTCTCTCCAGCAGCTCCAGGTCCTTGTGCTGCTGGCCCCAGGGCTGGGGCAGCTCTGTAGGTGGGGTCTCACCTGAGCAGGGCAGAGGGGAAGAATCCCCCCCTCCCCTGCTGCCCACACTGTGGGATCAGCCCAGGGTTAAGGGTTTCTGGGCTGGTTCATGTCCAGCTTCTCAGCCACCAGCAGCCCCAAATCCTTCTTGGCAGGGCTGTTCTCCATCCATCCATCCATCCATCCATCCATCCATCCATCCATCCATCCATCCACCCCTGGAGGAAGCAGCACCCATCGCACCTGGGGTGACATTTCCTTCCAAGGGGAAACCCCCCCAGAGCAGCCGTGGCTCTGGGAGGGCAGGGAAGGAATCCCGGAGCCTCTGGCTGTGGGAGATGGCTCTGCAGTTACATAAGCAGGGAGGCTGGCATTGCATAATTCCATGAATCATTCACTTGGCTTTGCTTTCAGAGGCTGCCCAGGGCTGTGGAGCTGTCGGGGTCTGCAGCCACCCTGAGACCCCTCCTCACCCTCTGCTCCTGCTGCTTCCCAGGCTCTTCTGGGGTGCCTCCCCTTCCGTGCACCAGCAGCACCCATTAACTGCTCCTGCCCTCGTTCCTGCCCCGTGGCCTGTGGGTTTGTGCAGTGGCTCAGGGGTTTCTAAGACATTTGCCAAACCAGGATCTCCCGGCTCTGCCAGTTTTACTCCTTCCTGCTAAGGTTGTATGTGGTATTTTGAGTACAAAAGTCACCCCTGTCTTCAGGATCGAGCCAGATGCTGAACATGCACCCCCTTGCCCTGGGATGGGCAGATGTGGCTGTGCTGCAGAAAAGCCTCATCTTGTGTCCTCGGTGGGGATTTTCTATTTTAGCACCACCTCCTCTGTGTTTGGCAGGGAAACTCTACCTTTTTCAGGCAGCTCCAACCCCTGGAGAGGAGTTAAAGTGCTGAATGAAGGATGAAGAGCCCAATTCCAGCAGGGATCTGCCTCTCCACAGGCTGCAGGCAGTGCTTGGCTCTGTGGACAAACACCTGCCAAGAGAAGCCTGAAGGGAAGTGATCCCAAACCACACTTTTCCTGATTTGGGGTTTCATACACCATAAATACCTTCCTGATGTTTTTTTCCCTCTGCACTTCACTGCTGCTTGGACAGGAGTGAAGACTGAGAAAAACACGTGTTTTGTGCCGAGTCCTCCTGAAAGCTGTGAGAGTTTGCAGTGCAAGGAGCAGCTGGAGGAAACAGGCAGAGCCAGAGTGGCTCCAGGGACACAGACACCTCTGGTGAGAACTTTTTGAAGGGGAAGCTGTGGCAAAACAAGGAGCAGAAGCCCCTGCAACAGCCCCATGCCTTGAACACACATCCTGAGTGGAAACCCCAGCAGTTCCCTGGAGCTGAGCCCTCCTGGAGCAATCCAGAGCTGTTTGCTATTTATCATCTATAACTTCTAAAAAAACAGTCCCAACAAACTCCATCAGCACTCATGGCCTGCCCAGGACCACAGACCTGCTCCCCACGCTGAGTATTCCATGAGGAGCAGCCACACCCTAATCCTAAACATTTATTTCCAAGGGACATTGAAGGGCAGCTCTTTTCTCCCTCCATACTAACCCAGGCATTAACAACCAGAGCATCCCCAAATTTTGGGGGTGACCACTAAAAATTGCTTCACCAGGAGCTGTGAATAACACCAGCCACCTGCAAGCAAAAGGGATGGACGGAAGAGCAGGAGCAGGGAAATGCTGCTGCCAGGAAAGGGAACTGAGTAGAGCTTAGGAGAAGTGAGAAAATTCCTTAGCCAGCAAGAGGGGAGCTGGCTGTGAACAGCAGAGGAAACACTGTGGGTGGGAGAGACCTGGTGACATCTCTGGGTGATGATGGACAAGGAGCAAGTGCTGGAGTGAAGCCCCAGCCCAGAGCAGCTGCTGGGGGCTGGAGCTGGCACGGGAAAAGGAGGAAACGCTGGTATTCTGGGCAGCAGGGGGAATTACTCAATGTCCTTCCATTATTTAACGTTACTGGACTGCACTGGCATCTGTACACTCAGAGGGAACACGAAGTCCACTGAAAGTGGAGATTATTTTCTGGAAGTGCCCCGACCCACAGCTGGAGCCACAGCTGGCCCCAGCCAAGCTGCCTGACAGCAACAAGCCCTTTCCTGCATTCCTGGGCGTGATCTTGTCCAGGGGTGTCTCCAGCCATGCACTCCTGATTTTCCCTGGATGACACCTCAGAGCCTTGCGGTGTTCAAATCATGTTTCAAGCCAGGAATTCCCCTCACCGCATGCTGAGCCTCCCACACTGCCTCCATTTCCTTAGAAAATCACCTTTTCCAAAGCTGGGGGGCAGTGACAGGTGCTGAGATGGGAGATGAAGCTCCCGAGCCATCCCTCAAATCCACATTCAGCCACATCGTGGCTCAAGCCACAGAACATTTAACCCACCTGCAGCCAGGGCACATGTGGCAGGTCCAGGGTAGAGCACAGTGCAGACCAGCACCCCCAGTGATCCACTGGGAAAAGACTGGGAGCCAGGAACCACAGAGGAAGGGAGGCTGCGATCTAATTGTGACCAGAGCAAGGTCCCCAGAGAGCCCCGGGCTGCTACAGGGAAGAGGCCAAGCAGCCCTGCAGGGCTCGGGCGCTCAGGTGAGCCAGGACGGGGCATTGCGGAGCCTGGAAATGCCACCTGTGCCCAGCAGGACGGCTGGAAAACAGGGGGAACTGGGAAAGTAGGAGGGGACGCAGAGAAACGAGAGCGGGCTGTGAAACAAGCGCAGAACAATAAGGAGCAGGAGGCTGGCAGACAGGGGGGCTCTCACAGCCACACTGGGGCCAGGGGTTCCTCAGGAGCCTTCAGAAGCTTTCTGAGGGAATTGGCCAAAGCAGGGAGGAGCTTTGGATGTGTCTGTGCTTCCAAGGTGGTGGGAGAACCTCGCTCAGGCTGCACGGCTGAACAGCCAAGGAAGGGTTTGGGTTGAAAGGGACCTTAAAGCCCATCCAGTGCCACCCCCTGCCGTGGGCAGGGACACCTTCCACTATCCCAGGCTGCTCCAAGCCCCGTCCAGCCCGGCCTGGGACACTGCCAGGGATCCAGGGGCAGCCACCACTTTTTGGGACATGCAGTGCCATTCCCTTCTGGGAAGTGTCATTCCCATCCAGGGTTATCCTTGCCCCTGGATTCCCATCTCCAGAGGGGCTGGAATCAGAGGGCTGCAGCAGCCCACACACAGGATGGGACGGACGTGTGCCCACCCCATCCCTGCAGACTGGTCCCACTGTCCCCATGCCCAGCAGGGACACCACAGCTGCCACCTGACAGCAGCAGCAAGTGTGGCCAATCTCACCCCAAACTTAAAATCTGTGTTCCAGGGAGGACAGGCTGTTCCCGGGGCTGACTCCCGGGGGATATGCTCAAGCCAAAGGCTTTAAGGGACACAGCAGCTCCCCCATTTGCAGGACCCGGCAGAAATCAAGCAGCCTGCTGCTCCCAGACCCTGCAGCCAAGGGCAAGCTCAGCAGGGCGCTGGCAGAGGCAGCAGCTCAGCCCTGACCCCAGACCCTTCCATGTCTCTAGGACCGTATGGATCAGTTCTCCTCCCAAGCAGTGCCCTGCTGGAGAGGCTGGGCTCAGCCAGGCTCTCCCTGTGGCAGCAGGCACAGGTCAGAGCCACGGCTGCCCGGCATCTTCCCAGGATCCGGGCTGCAAAGAGGCATTGCCATTAGAGGAGAAGTGAAAGCATAAGAGAAACCCACCGTGGCAGCCTCAGGCATTGGGAAAACTGGGAAAATTCCCTGTGACGGGAGAACTAAGGGGAGCTGCCTCACCGGGGGAAAAAAAAACCTCCTCAAATAAATAAGCACAAGCAGAGAGGAAGCGACAGAACACACGTGCAGAAGGCTGACAGGGGACAGGCGTGGAATCACTCCTCATTTTTTCCCCTTTGAAGCTGCTCCTGAGCCTCAGCGGGTCAAGGAGCAAAACCAGCGGGGAAAAGCAGCGTGAGAAAGTTCACCTGTCCCGGCCCCGAGCCCGGCCCCACAGCCATCCTCCGCATCCCCTGGCAGCGAGCAGGTGCTGCCATACTCACAGTTCCAGGGCTCTCCCGATCCTCATCCCACTGGCGCTGGGAGCGAAAGTTTTCAT
>NW_008236761.1:566037-598052 GCF_000691975.1 Corvus brachyrhynchos | reverse complement strand
TCCCTGCCCAGGATGGGTGTGGGTGTGTGGAGGTGGGGCTTCGGCACTTCTAAAACCCAGAGCACGTTTCAATCCAAACTTTTGCAATCACTTTCAATAGGATTTCTTTTATTTTTGTTTTTGCTTTCTCCTGAGGCTGCAATCCCAGAATGACAGAGCTGCCCGTGCGGTTTGCTGAGCCAGGGCTTTGCGAGCTGCTTCTCCAGTCCCTGTCCCACTCCAAACTGGGCTTGGCTTTCCCTCCATCCCCCGGATCCAGCCTCCTCTCCCCTCCCTGCAAGGGTCCCATTCCTCCAGGGCAGTTTCCTTCCGTTCATTTTCCTGTTCAATTTGCTTTATCTGCATTTTTTTTTTTTGGTGTAAGTTTTGAAGCTGTAGTGTAATCCTGGGATTTGGGACAGGGAAACTTTGTTTGTCTAACCCCAGACTATTTATTTTCAATGCCTCCCCAGTACTCCCTTGCTCTGAGCACTAAGGCTTTTCCGGAGGAGAACTGGAGAAGTTAACAAACAGGCAGCCTCATCCAGCCCTGCCCTCTGGCAGTGGGAAGCCATTCCCTGTGTCCTGTCCCTCCAACCCTTGTCCCCAGTCCCTCTCCAGCTCTCCTGGAGCCCCTTTACGCAAGGGGCTCTGAGCTCTCCCTGGAGCCTTCTCCTCTCCAGGTGAGCACTCCCAGCTGTGCCAGCAGACAGGTGCACAAACACAGGCGAGCTTTGCCAGGGCAAATGCACGTTTGGATTTCGTAAAGCTGCAGCTTGGAGACCGGGACAGCTGCAAAGTCCTGTCCAAGGGGAGTATGAGGGATGGAGGGAGATGGAGAGTCTTCGGTGAGTTCCCTGTTCTCCTTCCATCCCAGAAGCCACAACAAGCTCCTGGATGGAACCTCCGAAGGGGATGTTTCCCCTCCCAGGGCTGTGGTGCAGCAGAGGCAGAGAAAGGCACAGCCACCTTTTCCCCCTGGCACTTCTTGCTGGGCTCTGAGGGATGGGACAACCCACAGGACACACTGGGCAGAGAGACTTGATGTTTCCCAGGGGAAGATCATCTGCTTCCTCGCACTAGCTCATTAAATAATAATTAAACAACCCCTTTATTCCCTCTGGCAGCACGGAATCATTTGGCTGAGCAGGAGACAGCCACATCAGCGTGTCCCAAAGCGCTCTGCACCCCAGTGACCGTGAGCTGTGCTCCCGAGCAGGGCTGCCACTGCAGGGAAAAGAAACTTTATTAGCTCCACCGGCTCTGCAGTGTCACAGGAAGGCATTATTAGATTGGAAACAAATATTATTAATAATTTACAGCTGCAGAGCTCCTTTCTTCCCGGGGGGCTGTGCACACAGCGTCCCCCAGGACCCCCAGAACGGGCTTGGTTATGAGCCGGGGGAAGAGGAGACTGTGCAGCTGCGGGGGAGCATGAGACAGACACCCCAAAACCGCCCCGACAGGGGATCCTCGCCCCCCATGCCCGGGGAGCGGCAGCGAAGGGTGGATACCCAGGAATGGAGAGGCAGGAATCGCTGCTGTGACACTCCATGAAAGAAGAGCACCATCTATTGACTCTGCTCAGCTCCTCGTTCCGAGCTGCTCGGAGCCCGCACGGGTTCTGCAGCTCCATCCCACGGCCGGGGGGTGGCTAGGGCACCCCTGTCCCGCCGCTCCAGGGTGGCTGCTCCATGTCCCAGCTCCAGGACATCCCCGTGGTCTCCCCAAAGGCTGCTCATCCATCCAGGGCCAGGCTGGACGGGGCTTGGAGCCACCTGGGATAGTGGAAGTGTCCCTGCAGCGTGAAACTGGGTGAAGCAGGGTGAGCTGTAAAACCCTTCAGCCCAGCCCATCTGGGATCCTAAAAAGCCCGTGGAGTGTTCAGAGGAGGGCAGTGTTACCCTGGTGCCTCAGCTCGTGGCTCCCGCCTGGGGCCGTGTCCTGCCTCTGGCCAAGAGATTTCCTGCAGCTCCTTCAGCTCTTAGGTCCTGCAAGGCTTTGGCCTCCAAATATTTGGGACATGCAGACCCCAAGTGCATCCCCAAAAGGATAATTCCTGTTAAAACCAAGCACTACAACCTGAGTGGGCACACAAAGTGCTTGGTCGGGTGAGGGGGGTTGAATCCTCTGGAGGATGTACAGGAAGGAAGATTCCCTGGAACACTTGGGAGCAGGTTTTTTTGAAGCGATAGTGGCCTTTATTTGTGCAAAGAGACTGCCAGATCTCACGTGTCTGAGGTCAGAGAGGTGCACAGATGAACAAATTTGCGCTTCCAGCCTGGAAAAGGCCACATTAGGAACCCCGTATCTGCCCAGATTCTGCTGCTATTCCAACTCTGCTCTTGGCTCCAGACTTAAAACTGGGATGGGAAAGGAGCAGCTCAGTGTCCTGTGGGAAATGGGACACGTGGCTGCTTGTGGGGCTGGGGATGATCCTTTTCTGCATGTGGGGTTGGGAAAAGCCAGCTGGATTAGGGCTGGGATTTCACATCTGAGCTCTGCTGACGTCTTCTCACAGAGGGCCAGCCAAAAGCTGGAATGCAAACGTTTGGGATTCTGCAGAAACTGTTTGCAGAGCTGGGATTTAGACCGGGTGGCTGGTGGTAATCAGCTGCCTTGCTTCCGTGTATTTTGGGCTTGTCTTCTGAATCCCTGCCTGCGTCCTGCCTTTTGCTGTCTGTGTTTGCAATGCCTGTAGAGGACAACAGAAAAGGGTCATCTGCTTTTGGGACTTCAGTCAGAAACAAACTGAATAAGGAACTCCTTTGTTTGTGCTCTGTGTTTAATGAAAAATCCCAAACCACCACCAAAGGAAATAAGACCAGGATGTGTCAGATTCTGGGAGGAATTGGGAAATCACAGGATTTCCACACCAAGAAAAGACTTTTCCATTATTTTCTTAACAGGGGGAAAAAAAAAAAGAGGTTTCTGGTTTTGTTTTTGCGGAGATTTATCACGATTTAAATTTTTTTTAATGCAAAAGTGGCTGCCCCATTCCTGAAAGTGTTCCAGGCCAGGTTGGACAGGGCTTGGAGCACCCTGGGCTAGTGGAAGGTGTCCCTGCCCATTCTTTTCCAGTTTGGAACCACAGATGGCAGCACGACCCTGGGAATTGCTGCCTCGCTGCTCCTACGGGAGAGCAACGCGACCCAAACTTCTTGGCTTAAAAACCCCGGAAAAACGGAGCGGGAAAGTGAATTTAAATTATTTGTACAAAAAGAGCGCAAAAGAAAAGGCAAAGTGCCAAGTCCTGCATTTGAGTCACCAGGAGCCCATGGAATGCTCCAGGCTTGGGGCAGCCGGGGGGTCGGGCTCTGCTCCCAGGGAACAGGGACAGGAGGAGAGGGAACGGCCTCAGGCTGGGCCAGGGGAGGCTCCGGGAGGTTTGGAGTCCCCCTCCCTGGAGGTGTCCGAGTAATTCCTGGAGGTGGCACTCAGTGCTCTGGGCTGGGAACAAGGTGGGGACTGGGCACAGCTTGGACTCCACGGTCCTGGAGGGATTTTCCAGCCTAAATGGTTCTGGGATTCTACTCTAAGTAATGCAGAAGATAGATTTCAATATAGGCTTTTCAACTCGAAACCTTCATTAATCCCACCAGATGGGTGAGGCAGTCCCAGCACCGCTGTCCTGATGCTGAATGCAGGTCTGAACGTCAGAACACGGCATTCCGGCCGGAACTTTGCACGCTGGGAGTCAATCCTATCCCACGGACTGGAATTCAAGGTAGACATGAGAATAACAGTAAAAATAAGAGAAAAATACATTTCCCAAGGCTTTGTGCATTGTGAGTAAAGCTCAGCTGGAGAGGGCAGTGCAGTTCCCCTCAGGGCCCGGCCTAAAGCCATCCAAGCACTTTTAAAATATTAAATGTGCTATTAGCTCAAAGAGCTTCTGTTGCTTATTTCTAAAGGAGAAGAGGTTTTAAGATTCTGAAGAGAAGACTTGCTGTTACCCCTTTTACACAGCACCACTTCCAGCTCTCAGCTGGGGCCGTGAAATGCTGTCTACGAAGAGTTAGTGGGGATACAAGAGATGCTTAATTATTGTAGCATAGATGTTTAATTGTCTCGTTATTTTGCTGAGAGGCTGCTGCAGTGGGATCTTTCACACTAATGCTGTGCCAGATTAACTGAGTGTATCTGAAGAAGAGTGAAGAAGTTCCAAGCTCGTGTTTATCTGCTTGCACAGATAAAATATTTGCAAACTCAGGGACACACAGGTGCTAACAGGAACTTCTCCTTTATCTGTTATCCATCAGTTTAAAACACCCCAAACTTGTTAGTTCGCATCTACGTGGCAAAATTTTTTTCCATAATGTTACAAAAACTACAGTTATCTTTTTACAAAACTCTTCAAATACCCTCAGTAATAAAAGCTCTTTGAGGGTTATTAATTTGATTGAAAAATTACAAGCTAGACTGGAAAACAGCTTTTTGTTTGAACAATATCTGGGAAAGTCTTTGTTCTTGAGGTATTAAGATGCAAATGTTAAAAGCAAGAGGGTGCTGGTGTCATAAAAAGAAAATCATTATTTCAAAGGTGATTATTGCTTTACAGTTGTGAGAAATTTCCAAGTACTCCAAATGCTTTTTCTTGGTAAGGGAAAATGACCTGTGTGTAGTTCCAATCTCAAAAGTGGCTTTGAAGAAATCTTTTATTTGAGCCATCAAAAATTATTTCTGCCCCATCTTAAAATCAAACAGCTCTGCTTCAACCCAGGGAGTGCATTTTACCCTGGACTATAAAACTCTGAGGATGCAGCCTGAAACCTGGGTGGAACCAAGGCATGAAACAAGGCAGCACATTAATCCTGCTTTACTCCTGCCCTGTTTTCTTGCTCTGAACACCAGGTTTCTGGTCCCAGCAATGCTCTTTGCTCACTGGACTACCCTGTGGAGCTCCTCATGGGGAAAAACCAACTGTGGGGAGTAAGGTTCAGTGCTGCCACGGTTGGAAATTCCAACACCTCCCAGGTATTTGTCCCTGGAGGTGTCCCAGGAAGGCCTGGACGTGGCACTCAGTGCTCTGGGCTGGGGACAAGGTGGGGACAGGGCACAGCTTGGGTTCAGCTGTCTTTTCCAGCCTCAGGGACTCTGGGATTCCAGGATTCCATTCTCATGGCTGGGATTTTGCTTGCAGGGCCCCAAATTAGGGAATGTCTTAATCAAAACCCTGTTGTGCCAGGGACCAGAGCATCGACGGGAGTGTGGATTTGTCCCCCCAAGGAGCTGCATTTTCAGGCAGCTCTTTGGGGTCGGCATTTGGGCGTTGCAGCTTTCTGATGAGCAAATTCTTCCAGGGAAAACACCTCGGGGAGAAATGTGATCTCCCGGAGCCTCGAGGGAGGCGCGGCAGGTCGGAATCGATGATTCACAGCCACCTTCGGCAGGCGGCCACTGCCCGCTGTAGCCCTGTTGGGAGCTGGAGATCCTGGCGGAGATCCTGCCCCAACAAACGAGGCCTGGCTTCTGCTCTCACGCCAGAAACCAAATCGCAGCGGCTGGAAACAGAGTCACTCCGGCTGCTGTGTGCGTGCAGGCCTGCAAAGCCACTTTAAGGGCGAATTACTGAGAGGCAGCAGGGATTTTAATTTGCCCTTTACACCTCAAGTCAGGCTCAGCAGTGCTAGCGATTGGCAGCACCTTCTGTGCTGGCAGTCACATCCCAGACCTTGTCCAGTGCCCTCTGAGAGGGGAAGCCCAGCCCCCTGCACTGCCCTGCTGGTTGTGCCATGACCCTTTCGCCTTCCTGCCAGCCTGTGACTCCTCATCCCAAAGAGTCCTCACCCCGTGCGTGCTGCAGGACCATCATCCTGCACTCAGGTCTGGGAATTAGGAGCATCCAGGACTCTCCTGTTCACTAGAACATAATTTATGCTTTATTTATATGTATGTATATTTATCAGAAAGATATTGTGCAAGACTCAAGAGAAGTCCTGCCCTTTTGCTGATATCTTTCTGCTGGTTTTCATCCCTTAAAAAACAAATTCACTTTGTGCTATTCAGACAACATGAAAAACATGGAAAAGTGGTGTAACATTGGTCATTACTCCCCACAGTTTTTAAAATGACTTCACAGAGTTTTTAAAACAATGACTTCATCATTTCAGGTTTCAGGGATGTTTCTTAAAAGTTTCTTAATCCTGAGCTGTCTTCCTCAAGGGAGGGAGGAAGATCGCATCTTAATCCTTGTGCTCTGTGAGTAACATTTGTGTTGCAAAGGCCCTGCACAAAAATCAGGTGTCAGAAGCCACACGGGAAACGTTCTTTTTAGTCACTGAGGCATTTTTTCCTGTGTTTATTTGCTGGTCTGTGTAGAAAATGTCTTTTTCCTTCTGACCTTTCCCTGCTCCTCTAAATAAACCCCCAGATAACTTTTGCTGTTCTATCCAGCTGTATGTGCTCTGTGAGGAAACAATCCAGATTAAGGAAAGTTTAATTCTGGCTCACTGGCATCAAACTAGGTTGAAAACAGTTCACAACTCCTACTGAACTTCAGGAAATTACTTTTCCATAGTCTTTGCCTCTATTTAAGCAATTTGAATAATTCAGGACCAGATAAACCAGGAACCACCAGTAACAATGGGGTAAAATGAAGTTTTCGTTTCCAGGACTATGATGGAAAGTGGAGGGAGTTTAAAACGAATTGTGGAATGCTTTAAAAGAAACACAGCAGAGGCTCTAGTGGATTTTAACTCTTCACTGAAGAGGGAGAAGTGTTACAGTTGTTCTCTGCCAGAGGATATTTATGGACTTCCCTTTTTCTCCCCAGACCTTTCCCCAGGTCTGGAATGCCTGCGAGGGCGGGAGAAGGCAAAGGGGAGGCTCCAGCTGTCTGCCAGAGGCAGCTCGGGGCCTCTAATCTTCCAGTCTGTACACACAAGATTAAAGATCTGCCCGGAGTTTTGATTAAGAATGCAAAGTTAAAAGATTAAATACCAGGAAGCCAAATTAAAGAGCTTTAAGTCAATCTCAGAACTCATCAAAGTACCAAATTTTTAAGCTGTCATTACAACACAGGATTAGTGCAAAGCTTCCCTAACCCTGATTTGATGCCCTTCACTCAGCAGTGTTATTTATTCCCCCCTGCAGTTCTGTGCTCCCAGCATAAACCCAGCTATTGTCTTGTCTGTGGAGCTCATCCCACCTGGATCCCTCCGGGGCTTTCCCTGGCATTCCAGCCGTGTCCCAGTTAGCCTGGAGCCCCCGGTGACCCCCGTTTGTGCTGCCCTGCTTGGTGCACTGTCCCCGAATGCACCAGAGCTTAGACAGTGCCCTCAGGCACTCGCATTATTGTGGGCTAAAGGAATGAATACATCCTGAGGAATAAATACATCCCGAGGAACAAATAGATCCCAAGGAATGAATACATCCCAAGGAGTAAATACACCCCCTTTCCTTCTCACCTCTGGGCCCACTGATCCAAAGACCTGGGAAAAAGGGAGTTGTGGTAAGAACCGGAGTGGGGTGAGGCCACTGTGGTTATTCACCTCCAGGTACCTGAAAATGAGCCCTAAAAGTCCCTGATTGATGCTCACGGCTTTCTGGAGCCAGGAATCCTTTCAGCTGGAATCACTGACAGCCCGGGATGGAGGGAGGAAGGCTGGAAGGTGGTTCTGTCCAGGGACCTGCTAGTGAAAAGGACTGCTCTGAAAACACATCCTGCGAACTGCCACAATTGCTGTTTAAAGCTCCTGCGTTGAAGTGAACGTTCCCCTGCTCTTCAGGATAATAAATCCTGTCCTTCCCTTTTTATTTATGGGATTGGGATGTCTCAGCTACATTAAGATTGTGCTTTCCAGGGCTTTTTCCACAAAAGATAACTTAATAAGGTGGCTAAATGCTGTGCTAATTAAAGCTTTAATTTGAAGTTATTCTCCCTTGTAAGACGCTGTGCCAAGTGAGCCATTTCCAAATGAGCATCTCAAGCCTTAGAACTTTTGGTAAGAGTTAAGCACAACAATTCCAAGCTTTTTGGACCTACTTTTTAACTTTCCCACATACCCGTGCAGAATGCCTTACCCAAAACATCAAACTTACGCGCTAAATTACTTGAGGTTCTTTTTTTTGAAAAGGGAAAACTAAAATTTTTTGTTCCATATTGGATTTTATTGCCCTCCCTTCTGTATTACTGAGGACTCTTCTCTGCCTGCTCGGTCGTTACAGGGCGGATACTGCAACACGCGTATCAAACCAGGAGTCCCGTGGAAAAGAAATAGGTAAGGACCGATTCTTGCTAGGTGTTTGAGAGCTGTGTGAGAGCTGTTTGAGCTGTTTGAGCTGTGTGAGAGCTGTGTGAGAGCTGTTTCAGCTGTTTCAGAGCTGTGTGAGAGCTGTGTGAGAGCTGTTTGAGCTGTTTGAGAGCTGTGTGAGAGCTGTGTGAGAGCTGTTTGAGCTGTTTCAGAGCTGTGTGAGAGCTGTGTGAGAGCTGTTTGAGCTGTCTGAGAGCTGTTTGAGAGCTGTGTGAGAGCTGTTTGAGCTGTTTGAGAGCTGTGTGAGAGCTGTGTGAGAGCTGTTTGAGCTGTCTGAGAGCTGTTTGAGAGCTGTGTGAGAGCTGTTTGAGCTGTTTGAGAGCTGTGTGAGAGCTGTGTGAGCTGTTTGAGCTGTTCGAGAGCTGTGTGAGAGCTGTTTGAGCTGTTTCAGAGCTGTGTTTGAGCTGTTTCAGAGCTGTGTTTGAGCTGTGTGAGAGCTGTTTCTCCCTGCAGCCGCTCGGCCGGGCTGTGCCGAGGAGCCGAGGCCGCCTCCCTCAGTGAGGGACACTGAGAAGCGCTGCTGTACGAGTTATGTGAACATGCAGTTCTGTAGTTAGCACCTGGTGTCCTTCAGAAATACTCTTCTGGATGGTGGAAGACGAGGGATCAATACCAGGACATCGAAGAAACGGTGAGTGTGGTGATGCGATGTTTTGCTGTATGTTTTGTATACATGTTGTGTATATTCAACCCTGTTTCCCTCTTGCCCCCATTCCCAGGTGGTACACCCCAAACCCTAGCCGATCCCCCAGTGCTCCCTGCATTGGTTCCTTTCCTCCCCTCGTTCTAATAAGTTCTCCGTCAACCACCCGAACCCCTCCCGTGCTCCAGACGGTTCTGTGCCCATCCCCTAGGCCCTCCCTGATTACCCCTGTATGGTTCTTGCCAATTCCCTGAGACCCTGCGCCTTCTGGTGCCTCCCCTCTGGAAATCCCCTAAGCCTCGAGGCCCCGTTGGGGCATGTGATCCCTTTCCCTCTGCCCCTTAAGGCCATTAGTCTGTGTACATGTCTATCCCTGTCCATATCCCTCCCCCAGAGATCCCTATTGGACGCCATTCCCCTTGTCACACCCCGCATTTGTAAGTTGTTGGTCTGTGCTGCTTCTCCCTGAGCACCGTCCTGGCGATAAGCTTGGAAGTGTATCCAGAGGCAAGCCTCCTCGGGGCCGCTGGCAATCACAGCGCCTGGGTTTCGGCTCCCCTGGGCGGAGCTGAGACTCGGAGGAGCAGCCTCAAAGCCGAGTGCCCGCGGCTGCTCCCCGCTGCTGCCGGGCTGTGGGGGAGCGGTCACTGCGATGGGTGTGTTTTCCCCGGTAGTAGGAATAACCATCTTTTTGGAAGCTGCTTGCTGCTCTCGTTCGTTCTGGGTGTACTGCACGTAACCTGAAAATGCTTTCATTCAGCAAATAAAACACAGGCTTTCAGAAGAGAATTTATACATGGCTTTTGAGTAAAAATGGGAGGGAAATGAATGTGGAAGGACAAGGAGAATAATGAAGGAGGGAAAACAGTTGTTGCTTAAGAATGCCGTGGCATCCTGCTCCTGTCGGACTTGTAGGGTTTGTACCTGAATTCCCCTTGCTGAGGGTTTCACTTCTGGTGTGCGAGCTGCAGACAGGAATGGGAGTGGCAGAATGTGATTCCCAGCCCACAGCAACCATGGCAGGGGAGGGATTCCCAACAAACTGCAGTACTCTGTCCCACGGATCTTTCAGATTGCCCACATTTTATATCAAAACATGGCTAATCTACCAATACAGGGGTTTATACCAAATCTACTTATTAGCAAATTTTGTTTATTGCCAAGTGTAGTCAATGTCAAGTTGCTTATTTGATTTCTCTGGTGGGATACAGCTGAATTCAATGAAAATGTGATTCCCTTTAATCTTCACTGTCACTACACTGAGTTTCCCAGGAGGAGTTTGTGGGTTGAAGGCAGCCCAAATCCTAAATTCCTCCTTTGGCAATCCTGAGGTAAAGCTGCCGTGCCATTTGGTCCCCTGTGGAGCTGTTGAGTGGAGAAAGAAGCAACTTTGAGTTCCTTTTTCCAAAAGTCCTTTATTAGTGCAGTTACTACTAATGGTTATTTAGTGTAGTTATTCCCAGCATATTTCTACTCTTAGAAAGCCATATTGGAATGAAGCTTTTCATCCTCTGGAATTACTGGAATGGTTTCCCAGCAGCTCCAGCCCAGCTGCTGCATTGTGCTGCTTCTCCCCAGAGCAGCAGGGCCCTCAGTCCTGTTGGGCACCACAGGTCTGTTCTTAACCCTCTCCCCAACCCCCCTCTTGTCTGCATTCTGACACAGCTCCCACCACGCTGCTCTTGTCTCCACTTTGTCATTACAGGTCCATCACATGCCAAAGACCGAAAATGCCACTGTGAATTGGAAGTCCTGCTTATTGAATATTCCTCTTTCCTGGGCAAGCTGTGGCCCAGCTTTGCTTGCAGGAGCAAGGCTTAAAGAATATTTTATTTTTATAAGAAAAAAGAAAATATGTTGATTGCCCAGAGCACCTGTGGCTGCCCCTGGATCCCTGGAAGTGCCCAAGGCCAGGCTGGACATTGGGGCTTGGAGCAGCCTGGGATAGTGGAAGGTGTCCCTGCCCATGGCAGGGGTGGCACTGGGTGATCCCTTCCAAGATCCCTTCCAACCCAGACCACTCCATGATTCTCTGATGATGATAAATTCATTTTAGCTTCTGTTAAAATTACAGATACAGCAACTCGGTGGTGCCACCAACAAAAGGGGGCTGATCCAACAGCTGCCCCTGTGCCTGATCCTGGGGCTGCTTGTGCTTCAGTGCCCGGAGCATTAATTCCATAGGTTGTATTTTGGACTCACTGGTTGGATTTGTGGCTGCATTATAAGTCTCTTCACGTTTCCCCAGTTATATTAAATGACTATTATTTCCTTCTCCTGCTCCCTCCCCCATCCAACTGTTGTTGTTTAATTAAGGATAACGTGCTGCTCTTCCGTGGGTGTTTGTTTATAGCCAGATAAATGTCAGGAATATGCTCTGGTGTAAAGTCTTTTAGCTGGGAACACTCACGTCCTTTTAACTACTATTGCATCTGTAAAAAATAAAAATGGTCTTAAAATCTCCTTTTCTGATTATTTAAAAATATTTAAATTATTCATTTAAAGGAAAAGTGCAGTTCAAATTATGCTTTTTACAATATCTTTCTTCTTGGCTTTTTTGCTTGTTTGTTTGTTTTGGTTACTTGCTGGCAACCTGCATGTTTGGAACCTGGAGAGGAAAAATGCATTTGTGATTTATAACAGTAGAGAACCTGTACAAGCTATTGCACTGATTTTTATTGGTTGTGAAGAGCACCTTTTTCAAAGCCAGCTCAAGCAGCAGCCTCTCCTCGGGGCCTCTGAGCTGTCCTGTAGCCCTCAGCAGGCAGAGTTTGGGCTCAAGTCAGAACCAGGAACAGCCAATTTTTCCACTGGATGGCAAAATCTGGTTTTTTTTTGCCTGGGGCTTTGGGGTTGAACAGGCATTTCACATCAGCTGTGCCATGGAAGATTTTACCTTGCTCTGCCCTTTCCTATGTATGGGGCAAAAGATTTTGTGGCCCTTTACAAGAGTCAGTGCAGCTGCCATGCTTAAATCACCTTAAAAACAAAGGAAGAGCTAATTGGGAAGGTGTCTAAATGCCTTTACTTTTTGCAATTCCTTTCATCACCTTCGCCAAAGTTAGAGAAAAGTTTATTTGAGCCCTCGGTGCGTCTTTGGTGAGCAGGCTCTTGCAGGGAGCGTCCCACTGCAGGGATTCAGAAGGGTGGGGAGTGTTCCATGGATCGTGCTGGCAGATGGGCCTTGCAGAGCTCCAGTCACGGAGCAGTGTCATCAAATCTGCCTTTCCCAGCACCTTTGTGCCACAGGCAGGTGACAGCCACCGGGTGCCGGAGCGTTCTCCCAGGTGCTGCTCACTTCCAGCCACGCCTGTGGGATATAAAGCCTACAGACTGTAACACACCTCTGGCACCTTGTGGGTGTTAGTCATGATTTCATCCTTATTATTTAGGGAGTTAAAGAAGGAGAAGACAAATCAGTTCAGAAACTCCTCTGAGTCTGAGACTTTGCCATCCCTGACTTTGGTTCTTGGCTGCGCCACCAATGCCTGGGGTGACCTTGGTCAGGTGCTGAACACGTCTGGAACGGTGCAATTTACACCCTGTGTGAATTCCTGGAAATGGATTTCCCTCTGCTTTCAGTTGCACTTTCTGTCTGAAGGGGATGGGGAGTGTCAGCTGCTGGCTTGGCTCTGTATCCCCTCCTGTGCAGGGCTCAGCATAATGGGACCTGACTTTCGCTGCCACAAGGACTGCAGCCTGAGCAGCTCAGCTGAAATGCTGGAATAAATGATGAGTGCTTGAGAGGCTGGTATGAGAGACAGCCACGTTTTAATTCTCTGTGAGGAACCTGGGCGTTCTCAATGGATACCTCTCCTAATGAAAAGCTGTAAATGCACACTGCTTTCTCTCTGAGGTGGAGCAGCCTGCAGGTTCCAAGTGCTGAATTTCTAAGAGGCTGTTATCAATCACAGCCTTTCTGATTTAGCCAAACTAAGACAGAAGACCTCGGGAGGGATCTCTTTTCCATGAAATTCAGAGGCCAGTTTTTCAGCCCCGGAGCGCTGATGGGAAGTCACACTCCTGTCAATAATTATTGCCTCCGGGACTTCATCCAGGTGTACAAATGCAGGGCCCTGGTGGCTCTTTCAGGGCTTTCCTGGGCCATTGGTGGAGTTGCAAAACCCAGATTGGGTTCCACCTGTTTGTATCAGTGGGAAAAAGCTCCTTTGGAACCTCCCCTGGTGTTTGTGCCTGACAGCACTGTGGATCTGGGTATTTCCTCACGGCTCTGCAGGGAAGGGCTCAGGTTTGCTACTGGAGTTAGAGATAGGAAGTGAAAGTGAGCAGTTTTTGGCTTGTAAACCCCAGATGTTGGCTTGCAGCAGTTCAAGGGCCGTGAAGCTGGGATATGAATTGCAATCAAAATTAAGGCTGAAATTACTTCTTTGGAAAGCAGAGGGAGTTGTGTCCGTATATTGCGGATTGAGGATAATTTGCCTCCCTCTGTTCCCAGGGGCTTCCCGTAGTTAATGGGGTTAGATTTCTGACCCAAGCACCCTATTTCTTCCCTTTATCTGCTATTGACCTAAGCAACAGCAACAAAAAATAGTCACAATTTCTTTATTACCTTGATATCCTAAGGAAAACCCTTAGGAAGCCACGGGCATCCCTATTCTTTCCCCAGCAGAAGATGTGTTTAGGATGTGTTTAGGATTCTCTTTGATTGGAGGAATTAAATAGCAACATCTGTCAGGAATACAGGGATATCTGCAACTCTGTTTTTGTGTAGGGGAACTGAGGGGCCTCTCAGGACTCCTTCCAGTTAAATTTTCTGGCTTCCCTATGTAGGACATTGGAACAGATACAGAAAGAGAAGAAAAGGTCCTGTATGTGTGTGTGTGTATATATATATATGTATAATTACTGTGCTCTTTTCAATAGCAGTGGAAGGTCAGATTTGTCGGGAAAATCCCCTTTACAGCCCTTAACTCCCAAAGCTGCTCTTGGATTTCCAAAATAAATGTAGAAGTGCAGCCATTTATTAAAGCAAACCCCAACACTGCCTGAGCTGGATAAACATTGATCATCTATGAATATTAAGACTGGCACATCTTGCTGCTGCTTTGGCTCTGGATCAGCATCATCATTTATTAATGCTTTGAAATAGCTCTGCAGAATGGATGATGCTCAAACCTGTACCTGAAAAATCTCCCCAAATCTCCCCACAGAGAACTTGGGAGGTGAGGAAAGCAGGAAAAAAAATCAGCCAAAACTGATGCAGGAAGTTCAGCCCCTCAATTTACCCACTTTCGATGCATTCTGTATAAATCAAAGGCTGTGTTTTAAGTCTGTATTAGATCATCAAATAGCTCTTTTCAAAATGTCAGCAATTCGTTGCCCAAAAGCCTGCCAAATAATAGTTAATCAATTGCAAATGGGATGCAGATTCTCCTGGAAACTTGGGGGAATTGTTCACCTCAGCTAAATGCATGTAACACTTTAGTCACTTCCTGCACTTGCCTTGGCCGGATTAGGCTGGACAAAACTGATTGGAATAATTGCAGAAATGTGGCTTAGATTGAAAGGTCCTGTTTGATTTTATTAATAGAACTGTGCCAAGAGTTCTCTGCTGTGGAAACCCAGCCTCCCTGCAGGTATCTGCCACTGCTTTAGAGACTCTTGCAGTACCTCTTAGCATTATGCAGATTTTTGCTCTTATCAGCTCTGTTATCAGCTCTGCATCTCCACTGGCTCCCACAGAATGGCTCAGTGTGCTCCATCCACAGCCTGCATGCTGGAACAATTTAGATGTCACTCATCAGACTTAATTGTTCACCTGCCTGAAATCCACATTGAAACACTATGGATGAGTTTCAGGCAATTAAATTTGCTCAAGGCTTGGCAGACACTGGCACGAAGTGGAGTCACAAGCAGAAACAAACAAGTTCAGCTGGTGCCTCTGCATAATGTACACAGCTTAAAATATCGGATTAATCAAAGACAGGAGTGAGAATGAGGAGCAGATGAGGAATTGCCTCCAGTTTTGGTGCTCACGTGTCCTCCGGTGGCATTGGCATCCTTGTCCGGTGCCCCTGCTGGACACTGGGTCCTTGTCCAAGGAAAAGCCAGGAGCAAAACCCCTCCAGCCTCACTAGCCTGGCTCTGTGGCAGGGGAAGCCCCAAACTGCTGTTGGAATATTTGCTTTCACTCGTGCTGCACACAGACCACTTTCCCAGCTTCCAGTTGCTTCAGAAATCCAGGATGTGAGGGGGTTTTGCCGGTGACAGACTGGTAACAACCGGCAGAGATGAAGCTGAAGGCCAGATAAATAATTAATGTAGCCCTCCTGATGAACGCCTCTTCCTTAGCACTGGGTCTCGTTAAAATCAGTAGAGGGAGCACGGAACAAAAGGCCACGTATGCACCGAGTTTAGCCTGTAGATAATGAAGTGGCAAATAGGTCACGCTGCTTAGGAATTTACTTAAAGCAATTTTATTTTGATAATGCCAGCTGTCACCAAGTGCTGCTGGCAGGGATGGTCTCCCAGGTAATTCTTCTTCCTACCTGAGCAAGCCTTGACCCTTGAAATACCAGCTCTGGGTGCACAGTGCAGCTCTGGCAGGGGCCTGGAGGTGTGGGCACTTTGCGTGGTGAGAGCAGAAACTGGAAAAGGGCATTTAGCCATCAACAGCTGGGCAAGTTCGCTGTCTGTAGTTCAATAGCCAGATCAACTTTATATTTGGCTTTATACCACTGGGCCTTCTGAAAGGACTGGGCTCCAGGTATGCACTGAAATGAGGAGATAACTCTGGGGTCTAGAAGAGAGCAAAGATCCCCTTGCAGGGCTCAGTCTGGCTGGGGTGACGTTTCTGTCTGGAGAAAAGGGAGGTGGTAATTCAGGAAGAGTTGGGACAGTGACAGCATGCTGGAAGAGCTTTCCTCGAGCCTCAGAGCATCCCCTAGGGACGCTCTGAGTGATTTAATCAGCAGAGAAAGATTATTTAATCAGTCATGAACCTGGGGTTGGATTTTTTAAAGAGAAGCAATTCTCTGTTCGTTTGGAAAGGGAAGCAGGAAAGTGGTGTGGCTGACAGAAAGCTGTCCTTGCTGGGGACTGCCTGTGGTGGCATCCCCTGACAAGAGGAGCCTGTGTCAAACAGGTGTGAGCTCGGTCCTTGTGCTTCCTCCATCCCCTCCAAAGCAGCAGAGCCTCTGAATTCCCTTGTTGTGGCAGAGGTGCAGCTTCAGGGGTGTGTGCAGCGTCTGTGAGAGATGGGGCAGCCCCAGGCCCTGCCGAGTGTGGGATCCCTGGCAGGGTTTGCGGGGTGCAGCTGCTCCCCCATGCCTGTGCCCGGCCGGAGAGCAAAGCCCAGGCTGTGCGTCTGAGCAGGGCATTAATCTGCCAGCAATCTGATTGAGTGGAACGGGCAATCCCTGCTGGATAGCAAAATGCTAGATTAGCAGTTAGCAACCCTTGTGATTAGAGAGATTAACTGCTAAAGACATCGCTCCTTCGGAGGCCAAGCCTCTGTTTGCATTCCGAGCTGGTAGCCCGTGGAAAAGCACCCATCTGGCAATTAGGGGAGCACGAACATGCTGACCTGCACAAGGGGCTGTGCTTTAGGAGAGCTTTGGTAGCAGTATTTCTGCCTGTTTGCTTGTTAGGCAGCCCATTTTTCTTTCTCTGGACATTTAAGGTGTTGCCTTCTCAGAAGGTGCTCCTTTACTGGAAGAAAAAAGACCAGGCTGCTCCAAGCCCCGTCCAGCCTGGCCTGGGACACTTCCAGGGATCCAGGGGCAGCCACAGCTGCTCTGGGCACCCTGTGCCAGGGCCTCCCCACCCTCTCCGGGAACAATTCCTTCCCAATATCCCATCTACCCCTGCCCTCTGGCAGTGGGAAGCCATTCCCTGTGTCCTGTCCCTCCAGCCCTTGTCAAGAGTCTCTCTCCATCTTTCCTCTCAGCTCCTTCAGGCACTGCAAGGCCACAATCTGAATACCATCAACATTGTATTTCTCTTTTATAAACAATTGTATTTCTGTTTATAAACGTCCTGCTGCTGCCAGGAGAGGGATCTAATGAGGACACTGGCTTTCCTAATCTCTAGCCAGGCTTCTCTGCTGCCATGCAGGGAAAAAGGCAGGGAAACAGGATTTGCTGGGATACAGGGAGAAGGTCACTGCAATCATATCTGCTCCTACATCCACATGTACAACTGTAAAAAGTAACCAAACAAAGTGCTGTCTCTTCAGGCAAACATGAGTAGATTTTTTAAAAACTGAACTTGGAATTCTTTAATCTGAAGGTTTAAGCCACAGGAAAAGCTTAAAAAAAAGGCTTGATTATAAATCTTTTATCACTTTTAACCAAGTCATTTAAAAATGCCTTAGCTGAGGGCCACGGATGGCAGAGCAGTAGGGTTACAGGACTGGAAAATAATAACCTGCTTTTCAATCATAGTTTCAATAATAACCTGCTTTTCCACCCTCACAGCGGTGCTGGGGGTCTGCAAGGTCTGTTTGCCACCTGTTGATGACACAAATGAATGAAGCTGCCTGTTACAAGATTCTCTGTGAGCTCTCCCAGCCAGGGGCTGCTTTCCCTAATTGCTGCTCACCAGCCTCTGCAGCAGACTGAGCTTCCCAAAGCAGGCATGGGGGTTCCAGCTTCCCACTGGAGGCACCTGAAAGAGGCCCTGCTCTCTCCTGTCCCACTGTCCCAAACCTCCTGGAGGACAGACACCCTCCAGAGGAAATGCTGGAAAGCTGCAATAATACTTCCTGTTTTCAGATGGAGGAAAAGAAGAACGCAGGCAGTTTTGCATTGCCTGACAAGCACTTGAATGAAATAACGATTTTTTAAGAAAGTGGGAGAGAATGAACAGGAATTAATATGAGTCTGTCAAAACCAGGCCTTGTTAATCTGATTAATTCCTTTCTTCAAGAGCTTGACCGTCCATGGGTGAGGGAAGGGGTCCTTAATAAGCCTTTGATGTCCCTAAACCCAGGCTGAAATTCTCCCTGCCTGCACCATGGAGGGGTCACCCAACCCAGGCCAGACCTTCTGTTATCTTGGTGGCAAAGATTTGTTATAAATCTAATATTCTCAGCCCTAATTTCTAAGAGATTGTCATTTCCAAGTCAAGAATTGCTTTGTTGGCATCAGGATCTGGAGGATATGACAGTGTGATTGTGTCAGGGTTGCTCACTGATCACTCCTTGTGGCATTTTGATTTTTCTTTTTTAAACACCAGCACCTGCTGATTGTATCACCTGGTGCTATGATATTACCAAATAATCATGTTTTAAAAGAACTGAAAAAGGGAAAAGATGGTGGAAAGCAAGTTTCTCACAGAAAAGAGCCTGCAGAGTGTTCCTTACAATATCAGAGAAAATAGAAACGCCTTGTTGCTGGATACCCTTGTGCTTCACACATTTCTGTAGTCACAGTTCGTGAGTTAATGGTGTGAATTTCCACTTTGGTGTCTCGGGCCTGGTTCCCAAACACCTGTGCTCAGCAGAGCTGCAATCTTTGCTTCAGAAGGGAAAAGAAAAGGTTCACTCCCAGATTCTTGGAAAAAAGAACCCTGTCTGTTGTTTATTTATTTATTTAGAAAGCACATACAGCGATGCACGGGGTGGGGGGGGACAGAGATGCAGATCGGGTGAGCAGAGAAATCCAGCCCGGAGGAAGAGCCAGACGCTCCCCGGAGAATCAGGAGTACATCAGTCTAGGCGAGCATTTCGGCTGCTGTACCTCTAGATTAAAAAAAGACACCGCAGAGAGCCTCTGAGGGCCGGGAACGTGTGTCCCCGTGCCAGCAGGGCCCCGGTGTCCCTCGGCAGGGCGGCTCTGTCCTGCCCGGGCTGCCCCCGCCCCTCACGCGATGGTTTCCTTCCTCGGCGTGCGCCGCTGCTGGCACGTCAGGATGCTCGGGAAGGACGATTTCCCCTTCGTCCTCGACCTCTTCTTCAGCTTCTTCTGGTGCTTGAGGGAGATTCCCAGCTCCTCCATGATGGCGTTGAAAGACAGACACTGTGGGGAGAGGGGATGGCATTAAACACCTCCCAGCGCAGAGCTCGGGCCGGGACCAACCTGGGCCCTCATGGGGCTCAGGGAGCTCCTCGGGAGATCCAGCTGGGAATAAACCCCCGGCTGCCACAGGTCACTGCACACATCTGGGCTTTCTGTCTAACTCGGCTTCCACTGACTTCCATTTAACTTTGGCTCAGCTAAAGCTGCTTACAAATGTTTCCGAAATCCCCCACAGGCGCATTTACGATGTTTGGGTTGGCTTCACATCCCCAAATTTACCCTTTCTCATTTTCCCCTGACCTCACAAGAGAAAAGATCTTGTTTTAAACGCCATATACCTTAGTCACAAAAACCCATGAGCATGCTAGAGGAAATGTCAAAGAAGAGTTTTTGAAGATTTCTTTGTCGTTTACTTATTTTCCCCTCATGAAATGAACAGGCATTTCTAAAACACAGCCCAGCCCTCAATCTTCTTCTCTTCTTTGGTAAGAATCTTTTCAAATATTGTGTGTTGAAGAAAGGAGATAATTACTACAAGAATCAGGGAGCTGAATGGCTTAGAAAGAAAGAAGAAATCTTTGTTCTTCCCACCATCACAACATTAACAAAGACATTTGAGGCAAGTGGAAACATCTTTTAAAATCCACAGCTGGAATAATTACATATAACACAAAGGAACACAAGGAGCCTTTAAATGGAAGAACAATTGTTCTGTGCAAATATACATGAATAGATTATTTATATTGAAAATCAAGTGATGGCAGCAGGGGGAAACAAAGCTTCAAGCCCCTTACCTTCACCGAGCTGAATAAAGTGTGTGAGCCTGGTTCTGCAGCGAGCTCCTGCCCCCAGTGCCTAAGTGTGGGTGTGAATTTTGTGTCCTGTGTGTGCCACCCCGTCCTCATGGGCTGGGCTGCACACAGGCTGAGATCCCAGACTGTGGCAGATTTATAGCTCAACGTGCTCCTTCTCTGAGGTGCTTCATTTTTGTTCATCTCAAATTCCGAGGTCAATTAAACTCCTGTTAATTCGTGCCCCTCCCCAGGGTCAGTAGGCACAGCCAGGGCAGTCAGGGTCAGTGGCCACACCCGGGGAGGTGCACTGCTGCTGTTTCAAATCCCTGCTGTGTTAGCCAGGCCTCTGCTGCTGCAATTATCATTTAAATACCCTTCCTTTGATAATATAATACGAGAATTCCTGTCCTCCTTCCCCCTGGAAGCAGCAGGAGGAGCAGGTATCCTCTAAACACACTTGCTGTATTGCTCCAGGCTCTTCTGGGGAGCAGCACCACTGATTGCCAAACTAATAAACCCAAATGCTCTGAGTGGCTGACTTGGCCTGGATTATTGCTCTCTGTGATCTCAGCTTTAACTGAGTTTTTAAAATCTGGATTACAAAGTGAATCTGGAATGCCATGGTAAATAGGGACAGGATCCTATTAACCCTTTGTAGGATTGATCAGGCTTATTTTTATTTTCTTTCCCTGTCGTTCTCACTACCCTTCTAATGTGTTGTATTTAATCCCAGGCATCACTGTCTGCAGAGCACAGGCAGGGATAATTTCTGCAGGTGAAAGAGTGCATTTTACTGCCTTGTTAATAGGCTGGTATTTTAATTTTCCAGGCGGATTCCTATTACTCAGACTGTGCAATAACCACAACGCCTTTCACATTCATCCCCACAAAATTTTCAGCCCCATGAAGATCATTTAATATCTGCAGGCAGCTACACTGAACATATTGCTGGGAGGTTTGTAATATCTCATCTGTGGAGTGCCCAGTGGTTCCACTTCCAGCTGTCTGGAATTTTAAAATAATTATTATCAGGAAGACGTCAAGTTATTCTCAGGAAAAGGGGTGCAGAGCGAGCACCCCTCAGCCAGAACGGTGTGGGATTTGCAGGAAAGCCATGGACAAGGAGCACACCCCATGGGGAAGCCCAAGACGTGGCCCTCTGAGCAGCACCTGCAAAGCAGCCTTCAGAAAGAGGATGCTGACATTAAAATTCGATTTAAACGGGTAATAATGGATTGTTCTTTTATCTCATATTCAGGTGGCCAGACTGAAAGGGTTGCTTTAAAACCCCTCTTTTTTCCGTGCTGTTCAGTCCACTGCTGAGGTCTGCCCAGAACAAGAGCAGAGTGGGCACGGAGCGATGCCTTTTACAACTTAATAATGAATTTAACATTTTGCTTTCAGCCAGCTTAACGTTCTCATTCTGGCAGTGTCAAAATGCTGCAGGCCGTGGCATGTAAAAGGAAATGTCATGCTTTAAAAACAGAATAGGTTCTGCTCTCCGTGCGATGTGGGGCTCTTTTCTCTGTGCCCTTTGGTCATTTCAGCAGCTGCTAAAGCTTAGTCATGAAGCTCCCAAATCCTTCCTTACACTCCCATGCAGAGGTCCATGCTAAGCTTTAGGAGAATTACAGATTCAGAATTAAAAAAAAAAAAACCCAACAAAACATCAAGTCGAAACAATGAAAAAAAAGGAGTTGTAGTCAGGATTTATCAGTCTGTTGCTTCTGCTGCTGAACTACCACTGGGGACACGGCATTTTATTAATACCTTGCAAAACCAACCAAATAACAATAAAGAAGCCACCCCAAGCCCAGTGTGCTGTGTTGAAGTGCTGAGAGCTGTGAAAATCAAAGGATGTGGGGCAGGCTTCATTCTGAAGGAACTCCAGAAGAGCTCAGGGTCAGAGGAGGAAGTGCAGACGTCAGGATTTTTCTCCTGCACCCATAGCTGGGACACTGACCTGTGTCTTGTGCTGAAAGAAAAAGCTGGGCACGAAAGGAAAAATATCCATAATAGTTTCTCTTAGTGAGCAAACTGCTGCTGGGGCACACTAAGGATCTGTGTGAGTATTCTGTCGCTGATGGCATGAGGAGATCCCCAAATTAACTCTTTTAACCTGCCGGAGCCTATTGAGCTGTGGTTGCCAAAACAGTGTGACAGTAATCCAGGGCTTAATTTAATTCTTCCCCATTTACAGAAACTGCTCCTCTGTGTCCTGTTCACTAGAAAAAAAAATCAGCCAAGCTGCCTGCTGGTCTCCCACATCATCTGAACACCAGTGATAGTTTTTGATAACTCTTTTTGTAGCTAGGCATGAAGCTCTGTCAGGGCCAGCAGGAGCTGCTTTGGAATCCCCCCAGGGAACTGCTCCCAGCCCGTGGGGCTGTCTGTGGGGACAGCTAAACCCAGGGAACGATGGCTGTCACTGCCAACGGGGCTGTGGGACTGACAGCTGGGAAAATGTTTACCCAGCAAGTGACAGAAACGCTCTGGATCTGGCACTAATCTAAGGAACAATTACAAAACCGATCCAAGCTGCAACCCAGAGGATTTCCTGCGTGGAGCAATGATGGAGATAAACACATTAGGCATCTTCCTTCTCCTCTGAGAGCTGAGAGAAGCTGAATTTAATTAGTTTTAAGCCTCTTCTACTGGGAAGCTGCAAATAAAAAGTGCTTTCTTAAATCAGGTATTCAGAGGACCTAATTCAGGTCCTTGCTGGCAAGAAGGAGCACTTTGTGGAGAACCGAAGCTTTCAGGGCCCCATTCAAACAAGTTAAGAGACCATTCTGAGCAATCTGCAATCTCTTGCAGCATCTGGAGTGGAGCATCAACTCCCAGCCCCGGATGAGTGGAGGAGAATTGGTACAGCCGAGCTGCGAGCAGCACAGCTTTGTCACAAAACCATAAAAATTGTAACAGGGATGAGAGGAAACCGCGGGGCACTGTTTGCTCTGGCTTTCCTCAGGAGCCAGGTACAGCAGAAACCATTCAAGGATTTCACACTTTGGGTGTGAAGGCATCCACTCCAACCAGTCCCCGACTGCAGCAGGGGGCAGAAACGGCCCCAGGAAAACAGAGCAGCAACTTGTTTGATGAGCCGGAGCTCCACTGAGCAGGAAAACATAAAATAGAGGTGAGGGGTGAGGGGAGGGAGATGAGCTGGTGAGGCTGCTGGGAATCTGGGATATGATGGAATACAGATAAAAGGTTTTGGAAACACTGGGGTTTGGCACAGTTCATGACATCCCACAAGCTGGCGTTTCCGTGCACTTTGTGCATCTCAAATTGTTGACATGTGTTTTTTGGTGGCAAAACCACATCCAGCCCATTGTCCCCCGCCCTGTCAGTCCCTGACTGGCTGAGGGCTGGAGGAAATCCAAGTGTTGTCCTTGCAGGGTGTAAAACACATCCAGTGCCAGCCTCCTACACAATACATCCCACCAGGGGTTCAATATGCAAGGCAATGCCAGGGCTTTGCTATCTGGGATGAATTGATACCCTGATTTTCCCACAAAAGAGTTTTGTCTGTTACAAATGAACGTCATGAATTGCTCAACCAAGACAGAGGAGTTGCTCTGTTAATGGTCTGTGCGGGTGTTGCCTGAGGGTGCTCCTGTTCAATATGTTCTTGATGGTTACGTGGCATAAAATTTAACTGATGCCTCTGATTTTGTGCTATGATAGTTACTTGCAGGCTTTGAGTAATGAATTTTAAATGGAGGAATTAGCATTCATTAAATATTGACACAGGGAATAAGAGATGCCAGCTCAACATCTCTGGCTGCTTGTAACAGGGGTTCAGGAAGTTAATGGAGCCCTGCAGGGCACTGGGGAGGTTCCTGAGGAGCTGCCTGGCCCACTTGCAGCAGACACCCAGCTGAATGTTCCTGCCTGCTTTCAGTGATGAGGCTGCCACTGTTCAGCTGGGGTTGGGGAGGAGATGAAAAGGAGGTAAATAATTTTTCTTACCTGAAGCAGGTGAATGACCCCGGGAAATGACAAGGTGACAATTGCACATGAGAGACTGTGATAATTCTGAAAGGCTGCCACGCTCTGCTGAGCTCCCTGCTGGCCGTGGGGCAATTACTTAAATACACATTTAAACTGCCCAGGTTTCAGTAAATTTGGCAATGTAGTCTAGATCAGCTTATCTCCTGTGTTAACCCTGTGCAGTGCTGAGCCCTGCCTGGGTGGGATGCTCTCCCCGGACACACCTTTGTCCTTCCTGACTACACGGTGTGGATCGAGGGCTGCGCTCGGATCCCTCGCTCCTCCCGGATTAACTTGCCACAGTCTAACTCCGTGGATAAGGTGGTGCCAGAGGTGGAGTTGGACGGGTGGGGTTGCTTACACTGCAGTCCGTAAAAAAAACAAAAGGCCTTGCATGCAAGAGAAGAGAAATGGAGAAAGTAAATAAATGAACGCAGCAAAACTGAAAACAAGCATGAGAATGATTCAAAAGCCATTTAAATCAAAAGAGACTCCAGTTATGGAAACAGAAAAGTCACAGATTGTATTCAACAATGCTTCGGATTAGCTTAGTGATAACGCACCCTGCACAGCATTTGCCATCTAAGCTGCTTATTTCACCAGGGAAAGGAGAAAACAATCCCAGAGAAACCAGAGAGAAACACTGGAATCGCTGGTATTGGGCTCTCTGTGAAATTGCTTCTGGAAAAGAAGCAGGATGTGCCACATTAACTCACTTAATGATTCTAATTATTAAGCAACGCCTTGCTGTGCAGCAGCAGTGCAGGTGCAGAAACGGGGTGTGTGTGCAACCCCGAATTCTGTGTTATTCACCCCACATATTGCTCAGTAAGTTAACACTCCTGGCCTAAAGCTTTAGGTCTGCTTTAGTCCTGGTTTCCAGGAGGTTCTGCACCATGTTAGCACTTGAACGAAACATTTTAATTATACTAAATATTTTAATTAGCTGCAACTGTTCTCCAAAACGTATTTGAATAAAAGACCTCCCGAGACATAAACAAAACAAAGATACCAATACATTTTTTATGCATTTTGTGCTAATACGGCCCTGCCTCTTTCACAGGGCGGGTGGTTCTCTAAACGGGTGTTTACACTCAATTTTAAAGACTGATCCCTTCTCACAAACTGCTCTAATGCTCAAGGCGTGATTTACACACAGCATTTCCTTTGTTTTCCCTCTGCCCTTTTAAATTGCTCATTACACTTCAGTGGAGCTATAACCAGAATTTCTTTGGCTCCATAATCTTACTTTACAGTGGCATCTATCACATCTCATCTCTCTCACTTCTCCCTGCTTTGAAGTGCACCCTTCAGCACAGCTTGTAAACCCCCGGCTCTGAAAAGAGATGCTTTCTAGAGCAAGAGGAAAACGACTCTAGGGATTTGGATGTGCTTTCCTGTGTTACTCAAGGGGCTTGTGTTAATGCCACATAAAAAACCAGCAGCCCAGGTGTGTAATTTATGCTCGAAGTCTTAAAGTTCAAGCAGAAACTGTTTGAGAAATTAATTGCCCTTGTTCTGCACTGCCCTGCTAAGCAGCACTAATTGGACCGTGGGTGAGGCACTGCCCTGTTCTTATTAATAAATTATTTGTCGTTAGAGCCAGGAACGGCCGGTGAGAGCTCAGCAGCACGAGATCCCCGCTCCAGCAAGGAGGGCTGTGCTGCAGAGCCCTCCCCAGGCCCAGAGTTCAGGCTGGCAGGGCCGGGGCAGGGCTCGCTCACCTGCTCGATGTCGCTGTTCTTGCGCGATTTGTAGATGAACTCGCCGATGGCCACGAACACGGACAGCACCAGCCCCGCGGCCAGCACGATGAAGATGCCCCCGATGTTCTCCACGCCGAGGGCGCTGGCTTCCTTGCTGTCCTCCTCGGGGCAGCCGTTGCCTCGCCACCACTTCTCCTTCATCATGTGCAGCTTGCCCTCCTCCTGCAGCTGCAGGATGGCGATGGTGATCTTGTCCCTGTACGGGGACCCTGCAAGGGGACAGCGAGGCCTGGCAGTGCTGGTGGGGAGCAGCTGCCAAAATCTGAGGCAGAAGCACTCCCTTGTCACAGGAGGGACTATTCCAGCTGGAAAGGCTGGAGGCGGGAGGGGGAATCTCTGTTGGTGTCTGCCCTGGGGACTGGGAAGCAGAGGGCTCCACTGGTGCAGTTATTTGAGAATTCACAATAATTTTAGGGTCCCCTAGTGAGGTTTATTTAAGCCTTGGCAGTGGGTTTTCTGGTTAAGTCATTCCTCCACATCATATTTGAATATTGCTGTGAGCACTCTTTGAGGATTTCTGCTTTGCATCCCCTCTACTGACTTGAGCATCTGTTGGCTCTTCCTGCTGCATGTAAATCAGTGCCTGCCTCGGAGGAGCCCACAGTCTCCCTGACACTTCCTCTTCTCATGTACACCTGCACCACGCACAGCTCCGCCTCAGCTACCTACAGCTTGTAAGAACACCGTGTGGACAAGGCTTTTTTATTGTGATTTGCAACAACCGCGGCCCTGCAAGCTGAAAATAGCAACCATTCCATGCTTTTGGTTTGTAGGCCATCGTTTGCTAAATGATGTGTGTGCAGGCTCTGCAGCTTTATGGGCCTGGCCACTGTCTGGCCACACTGGGTGGCTCAGGCTGTTCAGATTTGCTCTCACACACTCTGCGCAACCTCTCCATCTTCCAGAATCTCTGCAGGCCATGTTTGTGAGGGACTTTTTTTTTGTGGGAGCAGGATTTTGTGATCTCAAGGCGGGGGGGGAGGGGGGGGCTTGCAAGAAAGGTTCTGTGGTTCTGTGAGAGGCCACTGGGCTCCAAAGGCACACGTGTGCTCCCAAATCCTGCCATGCTGGACTCCCTACAGCTGGAAACATTCAGAGGCTGGGCTGAAACGCAGTGCTGAGAGCCCTGTGTCCATGCAGCTACTCCTGCCCACCCTTTTCCCTCCTTTAGGAACACATATTAATAAGACATGACGGGACAGGACACATGGAATGGCTTCCTACTGCCTGAGGGCAGGATTAGGTGGGATATTGGGAAGGAATTGTTCCCTGGGAGGGTGGGCAGGCCCTGGCACAGGGTGCCCAGAGCAGCTGTGGCTGCCCCTGGATCCCTGGAAGTGTCCAAGGCCAGGTCCAGTGGAAGGTGTCCCTGCCCATGGCAGGGCTGGCACTGGATGGGCTTTAGGGTCCCTCCCAATCCAGGCCATACTGTGATTCTGCGGTTCTCAGATTTTCTTAAACCGCCTTTTCACCAAAAGTCACATTTTGCTGCACATTAAAGTTGTTGCAAAGTCAACTCCGTCAAGGCACACCAAGCTTTAAGGCACACTGTGTACCAGAATTCCAGGGATCATGTGGCACTTCAGAAAAATCTCACTGAGGGCACTGTTCCTGAGTCCTTATGCATTGCAATAGCCTTGGAAATTCGGCCTCACAGATTCAGTTTTCCTCCTTATTTTGCTGTGCAGGACATTATTAAAAATTCTTGTCCCATGAACACACGTCCCCCTCCCTGCTGTCCACTCCCTTCATCCCCCAGCCCCGTCTGAGGAGAACCAGCGTGAGGAACATTGCAGTTCCTCATCTGGTGTGCCAGCACTCAGCTGCTTCTCAGGGCAGAGCACTGCCAGCACTGGGCCATGCTGTGACCACAGCTGCCAGGAAACATGTGTCAGACTATCCCAAATCCATCTGGGAAGCCAGAGACCAGCACTGCTGGAGGCAGCCAGCTCTGAGAGGAAAACGTGCCTGCTGTAGGAGTGGAAGATTTGTGTGCTTGCTGTTAAAGGCCCAAAAATAACAGCACAGCAAACAGGCCAGAAACACCTCCAAAGACTGGCTTTGCACAGAGAAGGGAATTCTTCCCACAGCAAACAGCAGTGCCTTGCAGAAGAGAGAGCAGAATTGTCTGTGCCTTAGGAGAGTTCGTCCCCTGTGATGTGTAACGCTGCAGGACTCATCCGTTCCCCCCTCTGGAAGGACACAGCTGGGAGGTAAATGAAGCAGCCAGAGTCACAACACCGCATTTGTGGGGTTGTCCACCCTTTCTTGTGGTGCTTATGTTGCCATCAGGATTAGCACAATCCATCTGGAGGGTGACAGGCACCTCCATATTTCTGCATGGGCTTTTAGAGTTTGTCAAGAGTGCCTGGAGAGCTGCACTGGTGGTGGTTTATTGGTGAGCTCTAACACCACTCACAAATCTATCTCCACACCTCTCTGAATATTCAGCACATTAGTTATGGCCTCTGAGCTATTAACAAACCTCTTATGCCAAGGAATGCATTTATCTACTTTCTTAGCAGTCTCCCAAGGAACTGGGAAGAGCTTTAGTGCTACAATTACCTGCATCAGCACTGGCACAGATCCTGGAGTTAAACCTGCCCTGACATATCACAGATCCCAGAATCATTGAGGGTGGGAAAGAACTGAGACCGTGGAGTCCAGCCTGTCCCCAGTCCCCACCTTGTCCCCAGCCCAGAGCACTGAGTGCCGCGTCCAGGCCTTCCTTGGACGCCCCCAGGGATGGGGACTCCAAGCCTCCCTGGGCAGCCCCTGCCAAGGCCTGAGCACCCTTTCCAGGAAGAAGTTCTCCTGATGGCTATAATGGCAGTATTTTACGTGCAGAAGATGCTCTGATAAAATAATACATTTCCTGGATTCAAGAGTTCTCCTCCCTGTTTCTTCGGGAGCCATAAGGGGCTGTCCAGCTCTCTCACTGGGATTCTGGAGTGCCAAGCACTCCTCTGCTGCGGCAAATGCCCTGTGGTTTTACATTCCCCTGTGGGCCAGTTAAGCCTTGCTGAAACTTTGGTGTTAAGGGGCACAGGCAAGCCTTTATTTGTCTTTTTTATTTTCCATACAGCCTCTGCAATCAATACTCTTCAATGTTATGAGAGAAATAGCAGAGCCTTGGGGGTCCCTCTGAATAGTGGCAGGTTTATCTTGTTTATGAAATCAGTTGTTTATGAGGTGCTTGATGGTGCTGGATTATTCCACAGTGCTTGGGGATATCTATTCCCCTGGATTTTGCAGGTTTTCTTAAGAAAAAAATAAAGGAGCACTTCTCATACAAGAAACATAAGTATATTTCACAGCTGCATTTCCAATGGCTGCACTGTCTCTGAGGATTGCCATCTGTTCCAATTATTCCTTCATTGTTCTTGGTTTAAAGTGTGGCAGCTTTATAACCGCAAGGAAACTCTTGCCATGAGTTTGTCATTCTCGGGGATCTTAGCTTTTGCATCGCTTTCCTCAGGGTGCCAAGGCTGTTCTCACACAGCCACGAGAAAAATCTACTTGGGATGTCATGTCTGTGACAATCTGTCTGTGGTGCTCAGCACCACAAAGAATGACAGTTCCCAGTGCAGAGGTGTTTCTCCCTTATTTATATGTGCTCTGCCGAGCAATGGATGAACCAATCCCCAGCTGGACGGGGCTCGGAGCAGCCTGGGCTAGTGGGAGGTGTCCCTGCCCATGGCAGGGGGTGGGGTGGGATGGATGAGCCTTAAGGTTCTTTCCAGCCCAAACCCTTCTGTGGTTCTATAATTCTATGAACACAGGACAAAACTGGGCTCCCCAGTGCCAACTGTTCAGAAGTGCACAGCACAGAAATCTGACACAATTTTTAATGCTTTACAATTAGAAACTCTCAGAAAGGGCATGGGATATGCTAGCAAAGGTCTGCCAGAGAGAGTTCAGAGAGACTGGGAGTCTTAAAGCTCTGCATTAAAGGAGATGAATTTCTGAGTTATTTCATTACCTCAGAGCAACACCTAAGAGCAGTGAGGATCAACTGCAAGGTTCTGCGTCAGGGATTTCAGTGTTTTGAGTAAGCAGTTTTCTTTAGAGAAAATAGAGAATCCTGGAATAGTTTGGGTGGGAAGGGAGCTTAAAGCTCTTCCAGTCAGGTGAGCAGGGACACCTTCCACTATCCCAGGCTGCTCCAAGCCCCAATGTCCAGCCTGGCCTTGGACACTTCCAGGGATCCAGGAGCAGCCTCAGCTTCTTTGGGCACCCTGTGCCAGGGCCTCCCCACCCTCACAGGGAAGGATTCCTTCCCAATATCCCATCTAACCATGGCTTTGTCAGTGTGAAGCCATTCCCTGTGTCCTGTTTCTGAGATCCCAGGACTGAGTGAATCGTTTTCCTCAGGATGTGCTCTGCAGCAGCTCAGCCCCAGAGCCTCTTACCGATGGGGGTGCCCACGCCGTAGCCCTTGGAGTCGATGAGCCCCCCGATCTGGGTGAGGTTGCAGTTCCTCTGGGTCACGTACTCGATGCTGGTGGACTCCATGAGCAGGGCGTAGTCGGTGGTGAGCACGCGCTGGATGCCCTCGTCGTTGTTCTTCACCAGCGCCGTCTGCTGCCGGCTGCTCATGAACGCCCACATCTTCTCGTACGTCGAGATTTTGGATTTCTGCGGAGGGAAAGCAGGGCACAGGCTCACGCCAGTACCACATCTGGAGTGACAGGGAATCAGTGGCAGGGTTTTCCTTCCCCCAGCTTTTCCCTCTTACTGGCCTTTGTAGAGGAGTTTCCTTTTTTTCCTGCTTTCTTTGCAGTGCCAGGAACTTCATAACCAGCCTGGCTGTGAAGTGCTCTGAGCTTTACCGGGCCAATGCCTTTCCATGGACTCTAGCAGCCAAGCAGCTGAGCCAGTGCAGCTGGACACTGCTGCCCTCGGACACTGCTGCCCTTGGACACCCCACTCCCGCCCGCTGGGGCACACCCACTGCTCCAGGAGCCTGGTGATGAGCAAAGCATTCATCTGCCCCTGTTATGTTGGTATCATGTGCCTAAAAGTCATGCACTTCAGGGATAAAGTTTGAGAAACAAACCGAATAAACTCCTGCTTTGTGCTTCCCACTGCAATCCGACTTAAGGATGTGATCCTTTTGCCACAGGGTTAAGGGCAGCGTCTCCTCAGTCCCTCAGGCCCTGTCTCTGGTTTGCAGCCATCTCACCTGGTTCCAGGCTCAGTTTTAAGCACCAGCTTCAGGGGAGATTCCTGTGAGAAGTTGATTTTCTGGTTCTTTGAGCTTTAAACGTTAATATGCCTCACCTGTAAATTCAATATCTGCGAATGTCACCTAAATTCCCCCTCAGTTTGGCGAGCCACAGGATACCACTAAACTCTGAAGGTGGCTAAGTGGCTCTTTGCAAGTAGAAACCCTTTTTACTCAGTGCTCAGTGGGGAATATTTTTGAAATTGATGCTATGTTTATGCACCAGACTGAGTCTGACAGTGAATTTACTGGAAGGATGTATTCCTTATTCAGAAGAGTTTGCAAGAAAGATCTTGCCTTCTCAACTTGCCAGCTCCCGTTTTTTCCAGGATAGATCCTGTGCCAAATGTGCCCTTTGAATTTTCATTAGTTTCAGCAGAAACACATCTGCACTTTAGAAGGGAGGAGCTGGCACGAGCTGCCACACAGGATGAAGATCTGTTATCATGGAGGGGCAAGGCAGCGATGGAAGATTTATGGACGTGCTGGAAACAGAGCAGGGCAGCAGTCCGGAGAAATAAATGTGTGTCACTGCTTGGGGATGGGAAACATCTTGCCTTCAGCTGGATTTCTCCTAGATCTAGCCATCCCCACAGATGGGCAGTGCTGCCTGGGGTGCTGCTGGCTTGCCCTCCTACAAGGCTGAACTGTCCTGAGCTGCCCAGGCCCTGGTTTTGGGGCATTTTCATCTGTTCTGGACAGATCTGGGATCTCTGCACAGGGAGGAGGCTGATTCTGAGGTTCCTTTCAAAGTCAGAACTCCATTTTCCCCCCATGAATAAATCCAATTGCTTCTGTTTTCATTGCCCTCACTGTCTGGCTAAAAGTCACTGCAGAAACTTCCTTGAAAAATATTCCATCTTTGGAATAATTTTTCTTCTGGGGGAACTGTTGCAGCAAGGACACTGGTGCTAGGCATTGCAAACCAGTAACAATCACAGCTGTTGGTACGTGCATTATAGACACCACTCACTGAAAGTGATGGCAGCTTGAATAAATGCAGATGGAGCCTTCAGGAAAGCAGTGGCAGTACCTTGCTCCTCTAATATGCTTCCCGATCTCCATCCCACCCAGCAGTTACGCTGGGTCATCTCATCTTCCAGGGACTTCCTGCTGCTACTTTGAGCACAAAGTCCTAAATCAAAGCCCTTTAGAGTCTGCTTTGTGCCAGCATCTTTTTCTGTGCCTGATGGCTCCAGAAATCCTTCTTCCTGTGTGTGTTTCCCTTACAGTCCTGACAACCAGAGGGATCTGGGCTTTGCCCCTCGTGTCCTGCGTGCCACTCCCTTGTTCCTGTCCCCTTCACAGCGAGGAACTGTTGTGGTTTGCTTTAGAAAATGTTGGTCTGAAGAAATCTGTTCCTCTCGGCCTTCCT
>NW_008236761.1:561291-566009 GCF_000691975.1 Corvus brachyrhynchos | reverse complement strand
GCATTCCTTGGGTTTTGTACTGTTTGATTTGCCAGATCACCTCTGGCAGCACAGAAAGCACTCGAGGGAATGACCCTCCCCAGGGCACCCCAGCCCTGCGCCTCACTCCCTCACGGGGTTTGTGCTGCTGGTGCCAATCCCTCCTTTCCCTCTCCCTGTTCCCGGCACTCCAGCACTGCCGGGGACAGGACAGCTCCCAGAAGAGAGGCGGCGTCTGGAGTGTTACGGCAAAGGCGCTGTAACTGTGCTGGACCCTGGGTGGAGTCCGAAATGGAGGAACTGCTGCCTGAACTCCCCCCTGCTGCCTTCTCTCTGTCCCCTGGCCCCTCCCTGGGCTCTGTGTACTCATGTAGCTGTAGGAGATTGGCAGCATTTCTCAGTCTGAGGGAGGCAAAGTCAGAGCCTTGCTTTGCAGACAGAAGTATCTGGTTTTGTTCAGAGATCTACTCCAGTGTTTTTTATTCCAAATTTTGGACAGGACAAAGAACCCCTGATCTTGTGAGGGTCTGGAGGTACTTCTGTAATAAAAATCATAACACCTTTGATAAAACACGGAGTGTTTACAAGTGTGAGACATTGCATTTTTCATGCATTTCCACTGTGTCACCATCCCTGTGCCAGGGAATCCATCCCCAGGTTCTGCGCTGTCCTTCCCCTGTGCTTTGTGCACATGTATTTCAGGCACAAGTAAGCTGGCACGTGTAGTGCATAAATATTTAACCACCTTGTCTGGAAGTTCTCCTTTAGAAGCTTACATGCTTTGAAGCCTACATATTTCTGCCTGAGGGATTAATGGTGCAAAAAGAAATCAGTGTAAAACTGGAAACAGCTCTAGGAAATTTGTTGTGAACTTCTCATGTTCAGCTTCAGGACCTATTTCCCCTAAAAACGCGGGGATGCAACAGGTTTTGAAGTTTTGTCTCTGAAGCTAAATTTTACTTCAGAATATCAGTGGCAGTGAGCATGCTTGGGCATGGAAGAGCCAGAGGAGAATCCAGAGCTTGCCTGACAGGTGGGTTTCCATCTCAGTGGAAATGTCAGCTCATCATTTCAGGAGCTGACTATAGCAAAATGCTGTAGTTGCTGTCTTTCTTTCAGCAAGGAAACATTTCTGTTCAGCCACAGGAGAGCCTTGGCAGGGGCAGTTCACCCTTGGCAGCCGCAGCAGGGACAGACTATACAGAAACCCAGAATCCTGGGATGGTTGGGGTTGGAAGGGACCTCTGGAGATCACCCAGTCCAACCCCCCTGCCAAGGCAGGGCCACCTGGAGCAGGTGACACAGGAATTTGGATTTTAGGGATGTCTCCAGAGAGGGAGGCTCCACACCCTCCTGGGCAGCTATTCCGCCCTCCTGGGCAGCTGTTCCAGGGCTCTGCCCCCTCCATGGACAGAAATCCTTCCTCAGGTTGAGGTGGAACTTGTTGTGTTTCAGTTCATGGCCACTGCTCCTCATCCTGTCACTGGCACCACTGAGCAGTGTGGTCAGAGTCTGGCACCATCCTCTGACACCCCTGGGGACATTTGCATGGATTGATGGGATCCCCTCTCAGCCTTCCCTTCCTCACCCTGCCCAGCTCCCACAGCCTCTCCTCACAAGAGAGATGCTTCAGACCCCTCATCCTCTCTGTGGCCCCCTCTGGACCTTCAGATCTCCCACAACTGGACCATTCTGGGTGTGCATTATCCCTTTTCCCTCAGAAGGGCTCGTGGCTGAGGGAAGGCAGGGTCACGCTGGGGCAGCTCTGCCTGGCACAGATGTTGTTCTGCCCCACTGCTGCTCCCCCAGAGTCCTGTCCCCTTCAAAGGCTCTGCATGTGGGCCTCCATAAACACCATCCTCAGGTACCACAGGGAGAAGACTGATCCGGCCTCATCCTGAGCCTGACTTCCCTGCTGAGACTGCTGACGAAGCTGCTAATTAATTCTGACTGTCACAGGATTTTTGTGCATGTATTCTGTATTTATAGCTTGTTGGCTTTTACACTGACATTTTATGAGATTACCCATTTTGTATATAATTGATACTAATAACGAAGAAAAAAAAAAGAACACAATTATCACAGTAATACCAAACAATTAGCCACAGGAAACTGTCTGTCACTTGCAGATGTGTTCAGGTGTGTGTGTGGCCCCTGTATTGATGGTCTGGGTAATACTGACCATGGAGCATTAGAAAAAGGGACAAACAAACTTGCATTTGCGGAATTACCATGGTGCAAATGTGACTTTCAGAAGGGGAAGCAGACTTTTCCAGCTGCTTTTTCATGAGGTGGCTGCAAGGAAATAGGATCCCAGCTGGAGGAGGATATCCCCATGTCCATGCCCTGGCTCCCATCAAAGGCAGATGGGTTTGCTCCTCGCTGCAGTTCAGTGCCAGGCTGGTTTTCCACATGTCCTGGGGGAAACCTGCCGGGTTTTACATTCCTGTGCTGAAGGGTCCGCCGTGGCTGTGGGAACCTGGTGTATTTATCTACCCCTCCAATCCCTCGGGATGCTGTGGCTCCGCCTCCCGGGGCTGCCTTACCTTGAAGAAGGTCATGGTGGATCCATCTCTGACAGCCCCGTACTCTATCTTGGTTTGCTTTGCCAGGTCATCTGCCGAGTCGATGGGGGATTCCATCCTCTCCACAGTCAGGAAGGCAGCCAGGTTGGCAGTGTAGGATGAGATTATGATTAAGGTGAAAAACCACCATATTCCTCCAACTATTCTGGTGGAAAGAGCTTTGGGCATCAGCTCTGATCCTGTTACAACACCACCAAGACAATCGTATTAAAATGAGGCTGAAGGATGCCTTGCCTGATACCACAGACTGGTTTTAGGCACACAATGCTTTTATGAGCTGCAGCATGATAAAATGGTTTCAACAATAATCTCACAGATGCACAGCTGACATTTATAATGGTAACACACCGGGAAGGGGATGTGCGCCATGATACATGACAAATGGAATTACCCTTGAGCCCCCTTACCTCTCTGAGCTAACCATGCTTGTGATATTAACCTTGTACATCCCCAGCAAGCTAGTCTGGCATTTTTGTCTGCTTCTGGAGTCCCTTTGTGCCTGTACACTGCAATTGATTTTGTAACCAGAGTTCTATTCTGCTCACAAGTATCTGACAGAAATACCTCACGGGAGGAGCCTGCCCTGTGCCTCCTGTCGACACATCTCAGCACCAGCAGGGAGATCAATGCAGCTCCAGTGGCCTCCAGTGAACCTCAGCTCAGCCCCCAGAAAACCTCTTCCTACCAATGTGTGCTTCACATTTGAGAAATCAGAGGGGTGATGGACACATCCCTCGCATCTTCAGGGCGATGCAAAATTTTGGACACTGTATTTAACACTCATTATTGCTGAACAGGTTTCAGCAGGTCTCTGCCATTGCCCTAGCTCCCCACAGAGCAGCACATGCTACCTGCACTGAAATGGCTTCAGGCAGCTTGGATAGCCTCTAACCTCAGCCACAGAGATACTGCTGTTTCCAAGCACTCTGAGGCAAATTTTCTGCTCTTGTTGGGGGCCCATCCCCACTGAATTCTGTCCATAACGTGGGATTCAAAGATCTGGTTCAGCAAAGCTCTTAGGCTGCCACCTGAGGACTTCTGACTTCAAGTTAAGTTTTTGCATAATTATTTTGCTGATGAGGGATGGACTTAAGAAAATACTTAAGTGCCTGTGAACAGAGTGCTCAGGGCTAAAGCTTTTGATGTGACAAATGTATTTTTATTACTGGAAAGACATGTAGACCTATTATGTCTCCCCAGCTGTTCAGTGGGTTCTGCAAGAAATTTCAGCATGTTTCAGAGAAGGTTTTCAGACTTTGCAAAAACTCTTAATGTGACTTTTGGGGCAGAGACCGAAAGGGTAGAACCTTCCCCACCAACCAGCAAACAGATTGGAGCTGGCTTTGTAAACACAGAGCTGTGTCTCTTAAAGGTCAGAGCTAAGCTTAGCCCAAGGGTTGGAGTGTGTTGACAGAACTGCCAAGCAGCGAGAACAGTCTGAAGGCAAAAACTCTCACTTGAAATTTTCCAGTCCAAAAGGAGTTGTTTCCAGAGCTGTAGCTCTGTCTGGGTTTATGTTTGGGGTTCTGCTGGGGTTCATGCTTTTTAGATTTTTTTTTTTTTAATACAATGAAATATTTCCTCATTGCTCTCTCTTTTTAAGCTGGGGTTGAACTGCAAAAGCTGTGCTGATTCAGGTCACCCTGAAGGAATTCTTGCTTTTAAGCTTAGGCAGCCATACAAATGGAATTCCTACACTTGGCCCTTGATGCTGTGCCCCACCCATGGAACGTGCCAGTGCTGCTCAGGAGTGGATGGAAAATCCCTTGTGCTGCGCTTGTGGGGTGGATGCCAAACCTCCTGTGACTTCTGCAGCAAGTGGTGTTTGTGGGAAAGAACAGGCTCAGTTCACCGGGCTCTGGGCACCACAGCCTGGTGATTCTGCATGGAGTGACTGCTCTGCGGAGGTGAGAGCAAACCCTGCTCCTGGCTGAGTGGGGCAGCATCTCGTTTTCCCAATGGTCATTCCAGTGTCCACCTTTCTGAGTGCCTTGAGGCAGCAAAAAGTTTATCACAGAATAATAGAGTGACCTGGGCTGCAAGGGACCTTAAAGATCATCCAGTTCCACCCCTGCCATGGGCTGGGACACCTCCCACTGTCCCAGGCTGCTCCAAGCCCCAGTGTCCAGCCTCGGACACTGCCAGGGCTCCAGG
>NW_008236761.1:558586-561026 GCF_000691975.1 Corvus brachyrhynchos | reverse complement strand
GGAGCAGCTCCGGGGCCTCCTCTGGGCTCTCTGCAGCAGCTCCAGGTCCTTGTGCTGCTGGCCCCAGGGCTGGGGCAGCTCTGCAGGTGGGGTCTCAGCTGAGTGGGGTAGAGGGGCAGAATCCCCCTCCCCTGCTGCCCACGCTGGGGGATCAGCCTGGGATCTGCTCCATCCCCCTGCTCCACCCTGGCACTCTCTGCCCCGTCCCTGGCTGAGCTGGGCTCTGAGGGACAGCTCTCCTTTCTGACAGTGACAGCTTCCCTGGATGGATTGGATGAAATGCGCCCTGTTTGGATGCTTTCAGAGGATGCAAACATATCTGAGACTTCCAGGGGAAAAACAGGGGAAGCAGCATCTAAATCAAAATGTTGCCAGCAAGACTCAGGGGCAGAGACAATACTTGCTGAAGTCTCTCTAGTGCCTTTTTATGGCAGACATGACAGCCAATCCTGATCCAGACTTTGCTCACGCTCTGTAGAAAAGAGAAAGTCTGATCATCACATTTTAAAATTTAATCACAAGTGGCTTCCAGTCAAGCATAACGAGCAGCTGCTGCCAAGGAGGAGGAGCGCAACGCTAGACCCAGACTTCCACCACCACTCACATCATGTCCAAACTCTTCACGTGACCATGATGCACAGACAATCACACCACAAGTTTGCACATGGAAACATTTGTGTTGCCTTACAAATGTTTTTTGCGGTTTTTTTCCTTTCTTTCTTTCTTTTTTTCTCTTTCTTTGGTTTTGTTTTGAATCTTCTTAAAAGACAAGCAGAGTCTGGTTGGGGCTGACTGTCATGTACCCAAGGTAGTGGTAACGAGCAGACACTGCATCCCACAGTTTGCTGTGGATGATGGTAAACTCCAAAAAAGGCAGGACAGGAAACACAGAATCCTGGGGCACTTTCACACACAGGGCAACCACAGTTAGATACACACACCTGCCTGATACTGTAAAACCTCAGCCTGTGTTTTACTGACAAATTGGAAGGAAAACAAAACCAAAAAGCTCCAAAACAAAGCAGAAATGCTCTTCTTTCATCCAACCTCCTTCAAAGCAATTTCTGTGGGGAAGCTCTATATCCTCTCAATACAATAATGCACCATTAAAAGCAAGTGCATCTTAGGTACAATACAAACTTTATTCTCTACCATATCTAGGAAAAAATCCTCTTTATTTTAAAATTTCTTTTACTGCTACTCATGTCTGTTAAAGAGGAAAGAGTAAACTGTACCTGTGTGACTGCAGAGATGGTTTTACATTCCTTACTTAAATGTTTAGGAATTTAATACCAAGGTACCGCTGGGCTTTGCCTTTTTGGTTGTCGTGGAATGGGGTCTTTTTTGTTCAGCTTTGATTGAACTTCAAAAGTTTGTCAGAAAACATTTTCTCTCTTTTCAGTGGAGCCCAGTTTTGGTGAAAAGTGATTTAATTGGATACCTTAGAACATAAATGCCATAAACAAATGTGTTTAGTACACAGGTCTATTTGAGTTCCCACATGGAGTAAGCTTCACTGCCCCTCCTTGGCACCTGAGTAAAATGTCAGCTCTTTCCAAAATCATCCGCAACGGGAGCTTGTGACTGGGTTAAGTTAAGGCTTCTGGGTTTGGATGCATTTACAGAGGGATGGGACTCACACCTGCAGGAAAGCCATAGAAAACAAGGGTTTGGTGTTGGTTTTAAGCAACGTGTTTGACAAGTGCCTGCAAACTCAACAACCCTTCTGGAGAAAGAGCATCTTCCCTTGTTTGGCAGCTGGAACAGTTCTTCTAGGGCAGCTGAGGCTGTTTGTGTTGGGATGGAGCCCAACATTTTCCTGTTGCCAAACCTCTCATACCAATGAACTCAAATTGAGCGTGAAGCACTTCATATCCCTCTTGCAATTAATGCACATTTCAGCTGCAGAACGCCTGCGTGGTCCTGTCTGCTCCCCCTTCTCTCAGCTGCTTGCCCTCCTTCCTCCTGGTCGGGGTTGCACAGGTTCCCCTGTGGCAGTGGCACATGGCTTTGTTCCCTTCTGCTACTCTGGGTGTGTGAGATCAGGTTTTACAGTACATGCTGCATTTACAGAGGGTGGAGTTTACCAGCACAGAAGCCCTTGAGCAGACTGTGGGACGTGTGCGAGACCGAAGTGTAACCGGTGTACCTTGCTGCATGAGAGCTCCAACTCCAAACCAGAAACTATTTAGTAAAGTAAAATTGTTTTCCACCACATCTGAGTCTGGGTTGCACGGGTGGGGGTTATACCACTCGTATGGTGTAAACCTGTGGCAGTCAACAGAAACAGTCTGTAAACATCGAGCAGAGGACACACAGCAAACCTGCTGAGCGGTGCTCCCCAGCACGGCACCACGCAGGGAACGGGCAAGGGACAGCCTGGGGTGGAGGGCTGGCCCCGGGACATCCAGCAAAGGAGCGCCTGCCATGGAGGGCTGGC
>NW_008236761.1:539647-558533 GCF_000691975.1 Corvus brachyrhynchos | reverse complement strand
TACAGAAAGGGAGAGCCTGCCATGGAGGGCTGACCCCAGGACATCCAGCAAAGGAGAGCCTGCCATGGAGGGCTGGCCCCAGGACATCCAGCAAAGGAGAGCCTGCCATGGAGGGCTGGCCCCAGGACAGCCAGCAAAGGAGAGCCTGCCATGGAGGGCTGGCCCCAGGACATCATCAGCGCCCTGTGCCAGCAGTGGAGCAGCTGTGGAGCGATGGCTGGCACAGTGCTGTGCCTGGCACGGGGCTGCTGCTCCTCTCCTCCCTGCCACAGCCCCACAGATCCCTGCCCTGCTCACGGGGCACCGCTGGGATCCACGGGGCTGCTCCTGGGAAGCGTTTTGGGAATAAGGAAGGAGCAGCAGCCCTTTCAGGGCAGCAGCGCTCGCTGTCTGTGGGCGCTGGACGTGCTCTCTCTGCAGCAGCAGGTGCCCATCATTCCCAGAATCACTGGATGCTCTGAGCTGGTGGGGCCCCACCGGGATGTGGAGTCCCACTCTGAAGGACAGGGCCCATACAGGACCAGCCCCACAGCCTGGGCCTTAGGAGCACCCTGCTCTGCCCGCTCTGGGAGGCTTTCGGAGCAGCGGCAGCTCCAAAGCCACAGGGACGCGGGATGGGCACTGCAGAGGGATTCCTGGAAGAACTCTGGGCTAAGTACACACCCAGCAGGAGCACCCCGAGGACCGTTCCTCCTCAGGGTGCCTGCTCTGGCTCTCCAGTGCAGCGTTGCTTCCTCATGGAGCGTGTGAATGCAGCTCTAATCGACAACCTCACCCAACGTTCTAATTACTGTTGCAACAATATAATTACGCATTGAATCTATGCACGGTTGAGAGCGGAGTGCCTTGCTTAGCTGAGTAATGAAATCTGGTAATAATGAACCTGTTAATTGGGAGAGGATGTAGCTTAGGATGCCATCAGCTGCACAATACCCAGAACGAGAGTAGCAAAAAATCACAACAAAAGACAAAGTTTTCAGGTTCAAGTTACAACAGTTCTGCATGCACCCGTCACAAGAAAAGCAATTCCCAAGTTATGTTTTAGATTTCTGCTGGAATAATGGAAGCAGGTGTTGTGGAGTGACCAGACTGTTCCCGACTCAGTCCATGCACACAGAGGGAAGCACATCCCTAGCAGGAGACCCTGAATTAGGACCAGTAGGTTGCCAACAGCCCTAGGAGTGACAAGCTCCCCCCACAGTGTTCACACAGGGCAGGAAGAAGAATAAATCCCTCTGCCTGACCTGCCTGGGAAGCCCAAGGCTGGGATTTTTCAGGGTTTCAGAAAACCACCACATTCAGTGAGTTGGACACAAATGTCTCATCACAGAAAGAGCAGGAGAGCCACTGCTAGAAAGTGGCCATCAAATTCTGGCAGCAAACCTCTGTCTTCCAGACTGGAAAGGTTTTTCTAGCCCTGGGTATATATTTCAATGTGTTAGCAGGGTGTCTGCCTCTTTTTCACCTTGAAACAAAAGCTGATTTTCTTCTCGTGTTCCTACTGCTGTGCTGAGCTCTGGTTTACAGTTCAGCAGAATTCACTGCTCAGACCTTCTGTTTTCCTGGCCTTTTTTCCCCATGGTTTTCTCCCTCTTCAGCAGCAGCTGTGCTGAGGTTTCTGATAAAGGTGAGATGCTCAAGGTCACCCAAGCACCTTTTATCACAGCCTCTGTGTGACTTATTGACTCAGCTACTTGGCTCTACCGTCACTGATGTAACAGCACAGCTGACATGGCATTAGCAGAAAGGGGAATTTTGGCAGAAAGCACCTCGTTCATCCGCTGCCAATGTACTTGGGACAGAGCTTTGCCAGTCTGCAGCCCTTCAGTGTGATAAAAACTTCCGTGTTTGAGATTAAAAATTAATGTAACAATGACAGGGCTACCTAAGGCTCAGAGACAAATGAGAAATTATCCAGCTGCTGAAAGTTGAAAGAAATGACAGGAGGATTATACCGGTCTGTGCACATGATTCCCAAGTATTTGTTTCAGGAACTGATGTCAAAATGTGTGTAACCATTTAATTTACTGCAGCAGTGTTTAGAAGTGGATGGTTTCTGGGGTTATTAAAACCAACCGATATTTGCTGAAACACTTCGCAAATCTTACAGAAATTTTGATGTATTTGGAGACGTGGACAGGTCTCGATGTGGGTTGCAAGAACAGCTTAGCTTAAAATGCATAAATCCAAATTAACTTGAACACAATTTCACTTCTTCAGCCCATGCAGCTGAATGTAACCAGGCACTGCTTTCCGGCAGCAGCTCAAGGAAAGCATTTGTGTTCCCTTCCACTGTTCTGAAGTGCAGAGGGCTGGGGGGGGGATGTTTTCAGTCTTGGCACACAACTGCAGAAAAGTCAGTCTGTCAGAGTGGAGCAGATTCCAGATTAGTCATGACTGAGATCATGGGTTGTGTACAGTAGCGTTATTATTTATGGTACAGTGAGACACTGCAGGAGCCTGCGGGAAGTCACGAGTAATTGTACACAGCCCCACAGCTGCCAGGGTGGGATAAACTCTCCTTTCACCTCGGGCCACCCCGGGAAGTCAACCCCTGACCTCTCCTCCTGTAATTCACAGAACAATTTCAGTTGGAAAAGACTTCCAAGGTTGGACCTCCAGCAAAACTAGGTTCACCTTTTGGGTTTTTTACCTTTGAACTGTGTGCACCGTGAGTGGAAAAGGGAAATGCCTACATGCAAGGAACAAGCTGCTTTTCAGCACATGTCTGCTGGGGTGCTGCCTCCTGATGCATCCCGTTGGATATTTCTCTTGGAACAGCCCTTAGGAAAAGCAAAACCTCAGCGCAATACACAAAGGGGACAGCAGTGTTGATGAGAAAATACCAAGCCTTTGCAGAAAGGTTTTAGGATTGGATAACCCCCTTAGGATGGTTTGATAGCCCTGTATTCCAGAGCCCATCCAACACCTGCGAGGGGAGAGGCTGTGGGTGCGTCTAAAACTCTGTCCTGGCCTTACCTGGCAATGACAAAGAGGACACAGCTGACTCCAAGGCAGGCCAGGAGAACGTACATCCAAATATCCGGGGAGAGAGGGTTTAAAAAGGAGAAAACGCCGGGGTTGGTCCCATTGGGCTTCCGGTACAAGATACTGATTCCCAGCGTCATGAAGGGCTTGGAAAAGTCAATCACTTTCTCTCTGACATAGGTAATGGTGAGAGGAGCAACAGCCAGGTCAGCTTTCTGGGAACACAAAAGGGAAAACACTCGTCTCCTTCATGTTCAGCAAACCCACCGCAACTCCCTCCATTTCTTCCCCAAGAACTAAAAAATATGCCAAATTTGGCTCAAATTCAACAAAATTTAACATTTCTAGGGTATTTGGGGGGGGTGACACTCTGTTTTCTCTTTTTACAAGGCAGGGGAAATTTGGGATGTGGCCACTGATGGAGGTTTCCCCCCAGCACCTGCAAACTGTTCATTCAGACACTCCTACTCTGATGGGTGGCAGAACAGACACAGCAGTGGCTCTAAAAAGCGAAAACCACAGCAAAGATTTCATTCTAAAATACCCCAGGTGAAAGGAGAATAGAGAGAGAAGGGTTCAGTCTTACATGATCTATGAGTTCCTTGACCATCCCATTCCACTCTCCCTTGTCATTCTGGGCTCCGTATTTGCCGTCAGAAACGAGCTTGACCTCATAGATGAAGCCTAAAATATTTGACAGCTCCTTTAGCAAGTCCAGGCAGTACCCCTCGAATCTGTCATTGCCATACAAGGGCTTGTCAGACTTCTTGTACATCACATAGGGATCCTCCTGCAGGAAAAGACAGCAGTCAGTCAGCGAGAGACCTGAGGCTTGCCTTGGGTTGGATCAGTTTCTCTACACGATGGTGATGTTTTCCAAAGGGATTGCGAGTAGATGGAAACCAACAATTTTCCCTGTGCATTAAAAGCTGTTCTAGGTGTGTTAACAAACTCACTGAATGAATTAGAGATGAGCATAAGGGCCCTAATTTTCAGTGGAATGGACCATTTGTGGCTCCCAGGAGCTTTAATTCCAGTTGTGCCCAGCAGCTCCAAACTCAGACCCAAGGTCTGGATCCTACATTGTCCCACTCCAAGGGACAGGAAGGGATACTGATGGAGAGAGGATCCTAAATAACAGAGAAAAACCCTAAGGGGAACCTAACATTTTATATTCTGTGAAAAATAAGCATTTACTGAGAAAAGTCTTCAAATGGAGCAACGAGGGAATGGAGAACAGAAAAGGCAGATTGCAAAGTGCATTTTTGCTTTCCCTTTCTCAGGATTTTTGATAGAAGAAGATCTGGGCAAGCAGTTTGATGTGGCAAAACACCTCTGGCAATAGACAAGTAGTGTAGCAGGGACCCTTTGAGCTCTTTACCTCCTCCTGAGGGATTAGGCAGAGCAATTGAAAAAAATGTGGCATTACTGGGCAGGCAGAAAGCAGGAGGCAGAGCAGCTCCCAAATACCCAGTTACACCCTTTCCATTCCTCACAATAAGAACAATGGCTCAATCTGTCTGTTTGCTGTTTGCCACTTCCTTTCAGCCCTCTTTGTCTCATTTTCAGGAAAACAGAGGCTGTATGAGCGCTGAGTGCAAACCTGAGTGGTTATGTGTGTTCGCTCTCCTGGGAGGAAAAGTGCGCAGGGCTCTCTCTGAAATGCTGGAGAAAGTGAAGCAGTTTTGGAGGCAGAGGTTCCTGGGAGTCTTCCACTGGCAGTGGGGTGGTTTCGAGTCAATCTCATGGATGGGTATGTGGATCCTGACCCTAAATCTAAGGATCTGGGGAGCCTTACCAGAATGGTGGTGACGATGAGCGTGCGGTTGGCCAAGGAGTCCGTGATGTTGGTGGACCGGTCCTTGTTGCTGTCCGTCATGTTAAGGCCACTGTAGGAGTTCCAGACCCCAATCTGCACAGAGGAGAGCAGGTGAGAGGCTGCCCTAATCCCCTAAACCCCTAAAGCACCGGCCTCGGGGCTCTGGTCACCTCAGGAAGGGACTGAGTGCTGGAGGAGGGCAGGAGCTCGGAAAAAGGCAGCAGCACCAAGGGCTGGTCCAGAACCCCCAGGGAACGACTGCAGAATGCAGAAGTGCAAACCCAGGAGCAGGGAGAGTACAAGGCTTGGCATTTCAGTGCTGGGGTGGCCAACTGGCTACTAAAGTGGAACACATTGGCTTTGTTCCCTGCTAAAGAAAATCTCAAATGTCTATTTTTATGAGTTTTTAAAAATTTTTTCAATGGCGGAGTTGAGACACGTGGCAAGACCTCTGTCTTCTGATAGAACAGGTTAAAAGCCTGAATAACTACATTGGAGCAGACTGATGGATGCACTGGCCTTTTGCTTGCCCTGTGCCTTCAGCAGGTTTAGTAAAGATTATTCTGTCATTCCTGGACTCCTGCATATGCCAGAGCTGTCAAGGTGATACCATTTCACACATTTGTTCAGCAAACATCAGTGGCCAAAGGCAAATTCCTTTCTAGCCCCAGAGACAGTGACAACTTCCAGTATTTACTACCCAATCCAAAGCCTCCGGGGAAGATCTGTGTGATTTCAGTGAATTTGGATCTACGCCTTGTGGGGGCAGAAATTAGAACCACGTGATTTATTCAGCTCAATATTTACCCAACTTAAATGCAGCCTGGAAGCATCTCCAGTGTTTTTGCCCTTGGACTGTGGTGCCCAGCCTGTCTGAGGGCTGATGTGAGGAGCTCCAGGCGAGGAGCTGGCTCAGGCAGTTTGGTTTGTGCTGGGCACTGTGGAGAGCACAACCATTTCAAACAAACTTGGGGTTTGTGTCCCCGGGTGCCACTGCTCTTGCCTTTCGCAAACTTTTATTTTCCAAATTCTTAATGGGGACAGCCATGCCATTTAAAAAAAAATGCTTATGCCAAGCATTTGTCAGTCATTCCCTTTGTTTCCAAAACTAGATCAGGTTGGAAAGCTGATCTGGAAAGTACACAAATCTACAAAGGAGATAAAGTGTTGGCTATTATGACAGCCTGTGCCAGGAATACAGTGAATATCCTTGGATTTGCACGAGGGTGGATGAGCCCTTCTGCTCACTGTTACTGACGTGGAATGTGTTTGTTGGCTGGCAGCAGGGAAGGGGGAGAACGACCATGAGAACAGGGAGCAGCACGGCCACAGAGCACACAGAACACACCAGGAGAGCACTGCACATCGGGCAAGGGGACAGCACCGCAGGGCAGCCCTGGCTGGACGGGGGAGTGGTCAGAGGGCGTGGGAAGGATGAGGCCGAGGTAGGACGTCACTGTGGGGAGTCCAGGGGGTGTTTGCAGTTTAGTGACAAGTTTGAGAGGTGTCATGTGCCCTTCCCAGCGAGCCCCTGCTCTGAAGCAGCTGTAATTGGCTTTACCTCAGTTCAGCAGAACACGAGATGCCTGCAGTCAAAAGGGAGATTGCTTCTGCGTGTCAGGGGATGATGTACTCCCCAGGAACGAGGGGAGAGGGCCTTTGTGCCTCAGCCTGATCCACTGGAGATTAAACTGGGCTGTTAAGTATGTGTGTGCTTCATGAGAACACAGAAAGGGTTCTAGAGGGTGTTTTACGCTGGTCTATTCTCACAAAAACAACACAAACCCCAAACTTTCTTAAGCTGCGTATGAGGGAGGGGAGTGGAATAATGAGATCTGTGTGAACCACGGACAAAATACAACTCTAAGCACTATAAAAAATTCCTGTCTCATGACTGCAGAGCACTTTAAACTTGGTGGATGCAGTTTTTATCTTCTCCTCATAGAACAGCACCCAGGGGTTGTGACTCCTGTGGGGAGCCGTGTGTGGAGCTGGTCTCCAAATCCCACTTTTGTGCTTTAAGCACTTAATGATCAAAGAGGGATGAGATTCCTGGGGTAATTTACATCTTTTATAAACAAGCTTAGTCCCAATTTCCGTATGTTAGTGAATGGCAGCACCCACTTAATCATCTCTATTATTTGCTGTAAGGAGCTAATAACACACTCATCCAAATCGTGAGGCAATAATGCTCAAACGCTGCCAGCACTGAGGGGTTTGTGTGGGCAAAACCACCCCCAGCCCTGCACGTTAAACCAGACTTTGCAGCTGATGCCAATACACATCCAAAATAGTGTAAATTTACCCCTCGTGGTAAATTTTAGGTGGATCAGGAAGGATGGCACCTGAGAAAGGGACCGGTTTTGCTGCAGCCAGGGGCCTGTGCTCAAAGAAAGGGAAAAGCACAACTCCCAAGAAGTAAAATAATAATTAACCCCCCCCTGATTTTGGTGAGAAATCTGAATCCTGCCAAGATCTTTATAGTCTTTGGAATTACAGTGTCTCAAGTGGAGAGAAACTTATCCTGCCAGGAAAATTCCTGCTTTCAGAGAGATTGTTGTCTCTAAACTGCAATAGGAGAGTCACTATCAAAACGCAAGGGCTGAGTGTGAAGACCCAGCCCAAAGGGTTTTGGCATCACCTGTCTGTGTACAAACCTTCTTCCACACTTTATATAAATGATTAGAACCCTCGCCAGCAGCCTTGGTACAGGGAAAAACAAACAGAGTGCTTCATTAAAAATGAAAAGAGAAGCCGTCTGGAGAGCTGTGTGGGAGCAATTACAGTTAAAGCCTCAATTAACCCATCAGCAATTACCATCCAGAGCTGAACCAGCACATAGAGCAAGGGCCAGCAGCCCCCGGAGCTGCTGTCACCTGTGCTGGGGTTTGGGACACCCACAGCAGCCACCCCCAGGGCGGCCCATATTGATGGCTGAGGGCTGAGGAAAGGGAAGAAGAACCAATCCAGTCTTAAAAACCTGGAGGATTCTCAACATCTCCACTTTGTTGAGGTTATTACTCAAGCACCTCCTTTCCTCTCTCCCTCGTGTCCCATTTGTCTGTGCATTTCTGTATAAATTTATCTCTCTCTCATATATGAATTTACCATTCACTGTTGCAGTGGCACGGATTGAAAATGAGGTGCACTTAAAGGGATTCTTTCCATCAGATAAGTATTGCCTGCCCCAGATTCCTCTCCCACACCTCGAAATGCACGGTACACACTGTAAAATGAAAAACCAATCCTACCAGCTCTGCTTTAACTTTGACTCAAATCACTTGAGAATAGTGGGGTTTTTTATCCCAATCACGGGAGAGTCAAGCTGAGGAGCCATGCCCTTGTCAAATTAGCTTTTTGCCATGTATTTTTACAAAAGGCCTGCTTACCTTTTCCATGCCTTCCTCCTTGAGGCTGATGATGTCCAGGTCGAAGTCCTTCCTGAGCCCGTCAGTTTTGTTGAAGGTGATGCGCCCGGTCAGGCCGTCCCACCGTGCCTGGGGACACAAACACACCCTCCCTGTGGCACCCAGCAGGAGCTGCTCGGAACCCACAACAAGTACTGCAATTTAAATGCGCCACAGCATTGAATCACTTCCAAATCTGGGGCTTTTTAAAGCATATGTGGCTTTGCTGCTTTGACAAAACCCCCTTTTTTTGTTGTTTAGCTTCTCTCCGATATGTTTTGCGTTTTGCAGCCAGGCACAAGTCTGTGACAGTTGACACAGATTGATTTACATATGTCTGGTACCGATAAAAAAGTACAGACTGACTAAAGAGAAAGAGAGACTTGCACGTGCCCAAAGCCAGGGCAGTTCTGCACTGCATAGGAGTTCACTGGGGAATTAAGAAAAGGAGTCTGCTCTGCCCAGGCTGTGGGGCTGGACCTTGGAGCTCCCAGGAGAAGCCCAGGCAGTCACAGAGACCCCATGAAAGCTTTGCAGGGTAAGGACATGGAGTGTCACACGCGGGGCTGAGGGACAGCACACGAGTCCCAGAGGAGCAGGTGTGGCCAAGCAGCATTTTCCTGTTGCAGCCTAACCCAGTGAATCCTAATCCTTGTTGCAAACGCTGGCACCTTGGCCTGGATTTGTCCTGCACAGCCAGGAGGATTCCCCGTGCTGGGAACCCTTCTTCAGGGAGAAGGACCAGGGGCAAGGATGGACTTTCTCTGCAGTGTCAGTTTGCTGCATCTTGTGAGCTTCCCACCCAGCCCGTTTGCCTTGAAACGAGATCTCTCTCCCTCCCAGCCCATATTGTCCCCAGAGCTGGTGCTTATCCATAAAACAAAGTGATGGGTTTCAAAGTGCAGACAATTTTGATAATCCATTTTTGGGAGCTCCCCCATTAGATTAAATTGGTCAAAGCTACAAGGAGAGCTGCCGGTAAATGATGGCATTGTTCCTTCGTGTGTGTCAGCCATATAATTTAAAATTACAAGCTTTTCCACCACACATCATCCCTCATTTGATTTATCAGAGACAGAGGACAGAAGGAGAGCTGCATCAAAAATCACCACACTTACAGACTGGTGTCTCCCTGTTTAATCTGAATTCCAGCCCTGAATCTGCAGGATTTAATCTCGGGTGCTGGGGAGTTCTCACCACGTGTCTCAGGCAAATCTGGTGCATTTGGAATTCATGGAAACAGCAGGACTTTGAAATGTACTCAAGTAACGTAAGAATGGAAAAGCATAAATTCAACAAACTTGCTGTGAGGTTTTCCATTGTAATGACTTGGGAATATACAAAAGTCTCTGCTGTAAACAGCAGAACACTTGCAGGGTTATTCATTACTTGTTTGTTTGTTATGCCTGATATAATCAAGATAGCGGGGGGGGACACACATATGAATGAATTTCAATCTCTAATATCTCTTTTTCCAGCCTGTCTTTTTATTCCTCTGGCGTGCCCCCATCTCTTATTCACAAAGATGGAAGATTTTACAAAATCTGCTCTTTAGAGATCAGTTTCTCCTGGAGGGTGATTTGCTCCTGTGAGATGCTCCCGTTCATTGATCACAAATCCTGCGCTCGGCTCCCCTGCCAACAGGGGAGGATCCTGAGTAAACACCCAACGTGTTATGTTGGGCACTGGCAGCAGGAGCCTCCATCTCCGCTCTTGTGGAGAAGAGATTTAGATGGTGAAATGCATCTCACTTTTCCAAACAGGCTTTGGTGCTTCTACCTCTGCACTAAAGGAAGGAAAAGGTGCTACAAGCTGCTTAAATTTTAAGGTACAGAGAAGTGAACAGGGCCTTTGTCCAACTTCAGTCCCACTCAGACCACCAAATAACGACCCAAACATGACTTCAATATAAACAGGAGCCAGGCAGTGTTTCTCAGAAGGGTTAAATGTTTGATGGGATTTCTAAACCCTAATGATGAGGAACACGCTTCAAATACCATCTGAATTCTAAGTTTAATTTCTGATTTTTATTTTCTTTCTTCTAAACAGAAATAGAGAAAGCAGCAGCTGCAGAGTTCGTGTTAATTAACAAACTGAAATGAAGCAGAACTTCTGAAGAGCCAGGAGCTGCATGAGTGTGTATCACAGAGATGGGATTTCATGCTTTCACACTTAGGATTTATAGCAATTTTCGTGTTCCTGGTGACACATTGAATGCCACAGGACATAATAAGAGTTGAATTGGAACCTGATCATGTAATTCATCAGAGAGCATCACTGTGAGCAGCTGCTCAGACCCCTTCTGACTAAGCCTCGAGGAGGGAGTGGACAGAACAGGTTTCAGACACAACTTCAGCCTGCCAGGGACCTGCCATGGCCAAAATACACAAAGCAACCTAATGAGAAAACTGTGAAACTGTTTTTACTGCGAAACTCCTTGGTTTTACTGCTTGAAAAGATGAGGATTGTGGGGAAAGTACAAGCTGAACTCTGGGGTTAAATATTCCGATTACAATCCCCATCAATAGATTGATGGGAAATTACAACAACAGGAGAACAGAGCTGACTCAGCTTCCAAGGTCCAACCCCCCAGAGGAGCTTTATCAATTCCCACCCATCAAACGCTCTCCGTATCAATTTCCACTTCACCATCTCCAATCCCCCCCCCCCCCCCCCACAACCCCCCCCCCCCAGCCTCTGTTCCAGCCAGAGCCAATCAACAGGTCAATCCCAGAATCAATCCGTTCTGCTGCTTCCGGACTTGCCACAGAGTCATGGAATACCCTGAGTGGGAAGAGACTCCCAAGGATCACCCAGCCCAGCCCCTGGCCCTGCACAGACACCAAACACTCCCAGCCTGTGCATCCCTGAGAAATGACCCGAGAAATTCCCCAAGCAGACCAGATTTAGTTATTTATTTTGTAGAACAGACCTGTATTTTTTTATTCCCTCTCTCTTTTTTCCTCCTCTTGCTGTTTGAATGTAACTTGAAAATTTGGAAACTTTTTCCTAAAGGCCAGAAATCAGCTGGGTTTTTCTCTGGCTTTAGTGGGAGTTTGGTCAGAAATCAGCCAGCTGGACTCTTCACTGGGGGAGGAGTACACTCAGAAGCTGGAGTGAAGTCTATTTGAAGGTAAGAATATTCTCCTGCCTATTCTCTTTTGTCCTGGGATTATCCTGACCCATAGCATATGTGTTTAATTCTTGGGGTTATAATCTGTTTATTTATTATCAGAAGTTCCTAACAAAATGAACATCAGTTAATGATTTAGTGTACATTCCTAATTAACCACAGGGGTGAAGGAACTGATATGCCCAAATTTCTGATGAGGGCTGTGATGGTACCTGACACCCGAATGAAAAATTTAAAAAGCTAAGCAACGCTCAGAACACCTCAGGTCACTTTTACACAACAAAATCTCCCAAGGCCATAAATAACAATACCACTATAATAAGGAATAATAACTAATAATAATAATAATAATATTAGTAATAACCAAGATGCTACTGACCAAGAACCAAGTTTAATTTTCCTTTGGTTTTCTTTCCTTTGGGAAGAGAGAGTCCCTGCTTTATTGGAGTTGCAAAGAGAGCTGCCAGATTGAAGTGACAGTGATACTGCTTCTCCTTGAAGGGGAAATCATCGTGTGTGGTGAGCCACACATCAACTTGTCAGTGCTTACAATTAATCCCCTTATTAACAGAGATCCCCCAGGATTAGGGAATACAGTGAGTTAGGGTATGACTTTGCCATTATCCTGCTCCAAATCTGCCATAACCGATGGAATAAAGAGAATTTCAGCACTCGCCAGCACAGAGCTTTATCTGTGGAGATAAACTGAGAATTATGATGCTCCACAGCCTCTTTCCTTGGAACGGGTCCAGGAAAAGTCCTGGGATTTCACTGAGCAGCACTGGAATGGAAATGCAGTGAGAAGCAGGAAGGTGCATTTTCCATGGCTGGAGGGGTGGGATTATTTTGGACTGTGAACGTGGAAAATGTAACCTGTGCAACGTGTTTGAGTAAGCCTGGATATACAAAATATGTCCTGAAAAAATGTTTTGTGTAGCAAATGTCAAAACATCCCCCATGTAGTCAGATAAAGTCACTTTATCATAGCTCTTGCTCGCTTTCATAAACAAATCTACTGCCCGGGTAACATTTAATGAACTGAAAACAGAATGGAAGAAAATACATGTAATCTTGGTGTCAAGCAGCTTGTTTTGACTTGGGATATCACAGTATCAGTACCTCACAGATAAACTTCTATCAATTTTCATCAATTCCATATGTATTTATTCTCAGCATGCAATCCTGCAATTACTTTGCAATCTGGGCAGAGATCATTGCATGAATAAGTGTTTTTCCACTTGAAATGTGATTTCAGAATAAGGGTTCTTGTTGACATTACCCTCAGCCATACACTGTCTTCTTGGGAAGCCGAGCTTTACTTCCTAATAAAGCACCATGGGCTGCAGGTCTGGAAGTTGTTTAGTTTGCTCTCCTAATTAAGAGCTTTCAGGTCAAAGTAACAGCCAGCAGTAGGCTCACAGCAGAAATGCACTTCATGGACAAGAAGTAAGTTTTGAAAAGTAAAACAAAGGAAGAAGATTGCTTTCGTGGGAGTGGATCCAGTGTCAATATTAAATCATCTGCTGAGAGAAGCCCTACCAAAGTAACAACTGTTTTAATTTGAAGTAACCAAATAGTGTAGCACCAGAGGCCAGAGAATAAATCCAGCCAGTACCCACAGACCCTGTCACTGGCACAGTGCTAAAATGCAATGACAAAGATGCAGCAGAAGAGATTTTATTTCATGTTTTGGAGCAAAATGTTGTCATCTTTTCCCAGTCATTGCACAAAGATCTCAGTGCTGCCACAGAGCCCCTCTCTCAGAGAGCAGGGGAGGTGGGGAACTCCTTTGCTCTCTCCTTTTCATTTGTTCCACTCTGCAGGGTTGGAGTCCCACGAAAACACTCTGACATGCTGACTCTGGGAGCAAAGACCATCAAACAACAGAAATGTTCTGTTCTCTTAGAAGATGTTTTGTGCTCCTGTGTTTGGAGATGCCGTCAGTGGGGAACAGAACAAATTGATGGATACCTCTGCAGATGGATTGCTCTCACTCCTGGGCTCAGTGCTTGGCATGGATCTCGTCAGAAACACACCAGGAACTGAAATCTCTTCAGATGTCTTTCAGTCTCTGGGATTTTTCTCTGTGATTCTTCTTGAGGGCATTTAACAGTCACTCGAAGTCAAATCTGCATCTCTCTCCTTGTCTCTGCAGTTGTTCTTTTAATTGTGGCTGCATTTGAACAAGGGGAGCTCACACTGGTTTTGATGACAATTGAAAAACAACCATGATCTGGGGCCTTATCTTATGCTTTAGAGGGGACATGACCAGGACTTGATCATTCAATTATAAAAACATTTTGTGTTTACATCCCTTTTTCCTCCAGGAAAGGTGGGATGATCCTTTCTGTCCCTGCTCCCCCTCTGCAGACAGACAGCAACCTCCTTTTCCCTCTGAGCAGGGGTAAGGGGCACTCCCTGCAAACTCCTCCAGAAGGGCTCAGAGATCAGAATATGCCTCACTTGTGAATGGCATTGGGTCACTCAGACACAGCTTCTGACAAGGATTTGCTTTTCATGAAAAACTCCTTAATGAGCTGTTGCAGAGCCTTGATGCCAGACATTTCACAGCCCTGGCCCACAAAGCAGATGAGGTGACCTCAGTTCTTATCAGCAGAATAAAATGCAAAAACCTCACCAGGCACTGAAGCACTTGTTAACTCCAGCAACTGCAGGAATCACTGCAGGCAAAGTCTTTGTCTGAAGCTGGTTTATTTAGACTGGAGTACCGAATATTTGTCTTTAGTCCAGTCTATAAAATGCCTTCACAGAATGCCAGTACCACATCACAAAACAGGAGAATTAAATTCTATTTATGTGGTCCCAAGCTATCACTCTGCCTCCTTGACTTTATTTCCTCCATACCTATTCACTGATCCCTAATTTATGAAGTTCCTCTATCCCTGTTGAACAAACCAGATCCTAACATGAACTAGGGAAATTCAGATGTATTTGCTATTTGTTTCCAGCTCCTGTTTTAGGCTTTGCAGGAAATGCAATACTGTCTTATTAAACCTTATCCTCTGCTTTTAACAACCACCTTTTTTTGGCCACAACAGACACAGGAAGATGAGACTCTCAAGAGTATTTAAATCAGTGTTTTAGTGACCATGAGAGACTCTATCTGCAAGGCCATCAGTAATTAGCTCCCATATCTCACTCCATGCAGGAGAAGTTGCTTGTCCATGATGTGTGAGAGCTGTGTCACTGTTCAGCTTTGAATCGATCTGCTGGGGCACATCTGCTACCCTTAGTTTGATACTCAGCATCCCCCAAAAAAGTAGGGCATCACTATAGGTTTATTCACTGATACAAAGTCTTTTGTTAACTTTCAATGTCATTATAATTATTCTTCAAATGGAAGGGACTGAGGTGGGGAAAAGGTAAAGCATATGTGGGACACTCCATGTAATTTCCGATTTTCATTTCTGCGCTGTTCCCTAAAGGAAAGGTTTCCATTTGAAATTCATAAAAAACCTGGTACTTTTGAAAGAGTGAAGGCATTTCAACTAAAACGCATCTTTTTAGGACACCTCTGGATCAAGCTCCGTTGCTTCAGGAAGCAATTTCCTTCTTTAGAAATACTGGCTGCAATGTTTTCTGGATATTGATCACTGATCAAACAATCTGCAAAACAGTGGAATTACCCAGTGAAGCAAGGACAGAGCTACAGACTCGCTTTTCTTTCAATTTCCAGAACAACTGTCGTAGTCACCTCGCATTTGTAGAAGTTATCAATCAACCGTAACAAACATTACCCGAGTAAAAAACCTGGGGGATGTTTCAGTGTTTTAGTCTGAGACTTTGCCACAGCCAGGGTTTAGCAGCTTCGTTTTTTGGGAAGAGCAGAATGGAAGCCAGAGCCTTGTGCCTGTGAATCAGTGCTGAGTGAGGGAGACTTTACCCTGAGAGTGCCAGGAGCAGGAGCATGGCAAGGAGCGGGACAGGGAGCATCAGCCCGAGCCAGGGGAGAGGAAAGGGAGGATGGCACTGCCCACAGGCAGAGGTTCTGCACTTGCCTCTTTGATGAGGTTCATGAAGCGGGGCCCGAAGCGCCAGGGCTTGTGCCGGTGGCACTGCAGGGAGCTGACGGTGAGCTGGGAGGCTCGCTGCGAGGCCACGGCCACCATGTACACGGCGTCGTACATCAGCGCGGCTTCCGTCTGCACAAACACAGGGCTGGGTTAGTGCCTGCCGGGCTGCTCCTGCTGCCAGCCCGGCCCCGCGCTGCTCCCGGGGAAAAGCCACGCCCGGGCTCGCCGTGGAGCCCTGAGGAGCAGCAAAAGCCGGTTTTCCTATTGAGTCCAGAGTGTTTTCCACACTGGGAGGGAAACTGCACCGGGGAGCTATGGGGAGAGGGAGCTCAGGGGGTCCCAGGCAGGCTGGAGAGGGGTTTTAGGAAGTCCCAGGTGTATGAGCCACTCTTCTCATGGCCTTCGTGGTGATTGCTGCCTTCCCAACAGGTCAGGCTGGCCCTGCTTTCCAGGGAAACCAGTCCCACTGATCACCTGGAACACATCCCACTGCCCAGGTATCTGCTGCCTCCAGGTGCCTGCTGCCCTCGAGGATCTTGGTAGTTGGCACAAAACCTGTGCAATGGCATCCTAGAGGGAGGGGAATTGTCCTTCTGAGGTGTGTTTTTGGGGGATTAACTTGGACTCGCACATCTGACTTCTCACTACAGCCCTTAGGTCCTTGAACATTACCCCATGGATTCAGATACCAAAATTACTGGGTGCTCTTTGTGCATCTGTGTTTCTTTTGAGAGTGGGTTTGTGGGTTCAAAGGCACGGCCTCAAACTGACATCACACACTCTGTCCCGCTTTGTCACTTCAGAAAAGTCTCACCTTCACCTGCGCTGTGCTTCAGTGCTCTCACAGTGAGGTGGGAATGGCCGTGCCTCCCTTAATGATGCTGTACAAATTACCTTCCAGGTAAACCTAATGAGTAATTAAGCAGCGGCCTGAAAAAGAAAAGGCACTAATTCTGCAGAGGAGAAACTGGACTCCTTTATGGGAACTACTGAGCTGATCAATTTTCTATTTCTTTTCCATGCAATTCCTCTGGGAAATTAATACATTTGATTCTTTGTCCGTGCCATTTACCTGGGTAAATTACAACAGCATCAGTGTTATCAGCATTGGAGGGTTTTGCTCAAATGTATCTGAATCTAAGGACTAATCTTAAGATAGTGCAGAATAGGAATTGGTCTTGATGTGCTTGCCAGGATCTGCTGAAAATAATGCTCCACAATGGGAGCACATTGTGAGATCAGAAGACATTGTGAGTGATGAGTCAAGCAGGAGGAGACAGTACCAGCTGTTCTCACCGTGGAGTGTCTCACAACAGACAGTCATTCCAGCCACACTCAGGGAACCAACCAAAGGCTGAGCCCAAACCCCTCAAAATCAACGGAAACATTCCCATCAGTGTCAGCAGACCTCGGTTTTTACACTGGACTGGGCCCTCAGGATTGGATTTTACTGGCCCTGGGAGGAGATGCTTTATGACAAAGCTCCTCTGCCCTCACTGTGCTGCTCTGTCTGGGAGCGCTGCTGCTTTGCCTGGGTGCATCCCCAGTGTCCGCAGCACTGCCAGGCCTGGCTGCTCAGTCCTGTCCTTGTGCCACCTGTCACTCGTCCCTCCTTCGTGCAGCAGTGGGGAGCTTGTGCCACCCCCTTGGCTTTTCACTTCTCCCCTCACTGCGGCTTTGTTTAGGGTTGCAGGGTGCAACAGGTCACCTCATTTTCCAAAGTCAACCACCTCACCCTGATGTCTGTGCTTTTATGTCAGGAGAAAGAGACTCGGAGTCAGTCCTGGAACTGGTCTTTCTGATTTTTGTGTGCTACTTAAACCATGCAAAGAAAGCCAGGGATGTCATTAGAACAGCTCTGCCTCTGGGTGCGGTGTGGGCACCAAGCAGGACGTGAACTCAGAACTGTCTCTCTTGTGCCCTGCTGACTTCCCACAAGCTGCTTTCAGGGCAAGCAGCAGAGCACAAAGCCAAAGGGATAAATCCCAAGTTAATAACAGGATGTACAGTCCTGATCTCCGTGCACTCTGCAGCCTGTCACAGCCTCATTGTCAATGAAATGCAGCAGTGGTGCAGCTCTCCATCAAACTGGGTAATCATGGAACCTGCCAGGAATATGGAAATGATCGCAGCGGGAGGGAGTGGCTACCCTCAGGGCTGTGCCAGAGAAGCAAGGACGCTGAGATTATGGAGATGCAAAGGAGAGGACAAGAGTCGGGGATGCCAAGGAGAGCAGAAGAGTGGTGAGAAATTTACTTTTCCCAGTGTTCTGTTTGGGGTATTTCTGTGTGAATTCCCATCAGGAATTCCCAGGGACAACTTTCTCCCTGCTTTGGGTATGAGTGAGCACAGTGACACTGCCCAAAGCAGCACCAGTGTGTGAAATGCCAGGGACAGCACACTTAATGCGTCTCTCCTCAGGATGTAAAGGCATTTCCGAATTTTCCCTGCAATCATCTGCAATAAAGTCTTATTTCTTACTGCTTCGAGCTCCACTCAGTCCATGAGATACATTATCTCATACTGCAAAGAGATGGCACCCCATCACCCTTGTTGTCCATGTAATTGTTCCTATTGTTTCCTTTCCTTCTTGGGGGAGTGCTAGGGAGGAATCCTAATTCCCTGGCTTGATGACACCTTTCATCTATCTTTAAATTACATCTCAAAAGCCAGAGTTTCTGTAGAGAGGGAAATGATGCGAAAGGGCACTTTACCCATTTAAAAATGCTACTCCCTTCCCAACATGTGAAATCTGCCCCTGCAGGTTATAAATCCTGTACCTGCTCGGGAAGTTTGATTTGCTGCTGTGTTTGCCACTGTCCAGTGCAGAAGGAGATTGGACAAGCAAGGCAGCACTTTAGTTTTTGACAGCGACGAGACGAATGACGGCACCGTCACGGGGAATTGTCCCTGTGCCACCCCCCAGCGTGGCCGTGCTCACTTACTGTCATCATGCCATCGAGGAGCCCCGTCTCGGGCTTGGGGGGCGCCTGCAGCCGCTCCATCGACCACTTCTCCACCACGGACGACACGTGCGGGTTGTCGACGTTGAGCAGCCGAAAGCCCGTCATGTTCACCCCGCTGTACCTGTAGGGCTCCAGGTCCAGTGCGAACAGGTCCTAAAGCACCAGCAAGAACGCAAACATGTGGCACTTTTAAAGGCAAAGGTGGGGTTTTTCGCGTGTGCCCACCCTGGCTGCCCTCAAAGGCTGCTCCCGTTTGAAACCCGACTGAGCCAAAGCCATGTGAGATGGGTGACAAACCACACACCTGCTTTTTGGAACGAGAAGACCGGTTCCCCACAGCAGAAATGCTTTGCAAGCAACCCGCACATTCCAATTTATAGCAGTGCTGCAGCTCTGACAGGCCGACATGAGGAATTAGCTGGCCAGTGTCAAGCTCCTTTCTCAGCTCGGGGGAGGAAAATGCCGAGAGACATGGCGAGCGCTGCGCTTTGCCTGCTCATGAATCCCATTTTCCCCGCTGTGCCTCCCCCGGCGCCCCC